>NW_023597054.1:30943857-31041357 GCF_011947565.3 Pollicipes pollicipes
TATTGATTACCGCCAACGCCATTCCTGACGAAGAATCGAAATGTTTTGTTTGTTATATTGCGCACAGCGCATCACCAACGACTTCGTAACATTGCATACAAAGTCGGATTAGGTTAACCAACTCGATGAAATAATTTAGAGCGCTCGTAAAATACATAATGACGGCGCAAGGATATCCATACTCGTAAACATGCACCATATACTTACTGGTTTCCCACCAAGCAAGACGACGGCAGCTGTGAAAACTCCTGTCTGTTACGCTGCTCCAAACACATCAGCCGTAAAATGAAAATAATTGAGCTGCTAAATGCCCTTCCAGCGTTTCTATTTTCCCACCAAGATATGCGACGGCTGAACGAACACCAAAATCCAAGGTGCACGTGGCTGCTCCCTCAGCGATATTACTCAACAAGAGTTTCGAAGACAGGGCAGCGCCTTCCAGGGACACGGCTCCCAGCCACGTCACAGACCGCGATCGGCGCAACAGTGATGTCAGAACGCTCCCGCTCTGTTTCCGCCCCAGACCGGCCGGAAACCGTGTTTCCGAGCTCGGTAGTCCGTTCATGGGGGAGCGAGGGAGCTGGGCAATGCCAGTCACTGCAACCGACACGGGACTGGCACCGGACAGCCTGGCCGTGCCAGCAGCCACGGGTGGAACACCGCACTTGGGTGTGGCCACCCCAGGCCGGGTGCAGAGCGGTAAAACCTGCGAGCTGGGTAGACAGGGTTACTTTGGGCGCGCAAGGATACATTTCAGTTGTGTTAAATCACATTGTACCATGTGAAGCACGCCAGTCGACGTAATGTCAACCATTTCGGTGCAGTTTGCAGCGCCTCTGGTATCATGCGTTCAATTTCTGCACCGCTGAGAAGATACAGGGAAAAGTAAAATATATCATTGACCGAAATGAGCTTCCAGCTTTTCCGTTTTGAAACCAGGACCTGCGACGCCTGTTGTGGTTTCCTTCCGCTCATCTTCTTAACAGACAGATGTAAGGTACCGTCGGATTTAATTTTAATTGACCAGCCTCACAGGACCGGGCCCTCAAACGTTAGTCAGAGGGTTTCCTAAGTCGGTCGGGGACCCTGCGTCAGTGCAGGTCTCATGTCTGCCAGGGACCACCAACATCGAAAGGTGATCTCCGAGCAGGTCTGGGCCTCGGGGCTTCATTTCCCAGACGCGGGTGGGGCTGGAAACAGCAATTGTCATTTACATACCTAAAATGCGATTCGGTATCGGACGAGAGTCCCCGAGGATAGCATGGGCCACATTTCCGAACAAGGACATGAACGGGACCCCGAATGTCAGAGGGCCTCTTCCGTTGGATAGGACCATATGATAGTAGACGTGATAATGACGATGAGATGGTTCAGAGTGGGTTGATGGAATGGCCCTGTGTCAGCCTGTGGCCTAAGTGCCGAGGAGGCCCTCCACTCCGTTCGGGTCTAGGCCCGATAGACCAAAATAGGTCTCTGTAATTACTGACCCCCTGTGCGGGCAAAGGTTCTATTTGCGTCAGTGACGGTCCCTGTGACGATCTGGGAAAATTGTGACGGTCGTCCGGCCTCTCGCGCCAAGGATGGGACTGATGTACGATTTATCCCTCCCAGGGCTTTGGTATCGACCAGAGGCCCACGGCCCATGTGTAACCAAAATCAGTTGGAAGTATCGTGGGCTGGGACATTACGGTTGCCTAGCCCCTGACTGGGAAATGCAATATACCCTTCGGTATTCTTCTGGGGTTCCCTGCCCAGGATAAGCAGCCTCCTTAGTATCAACTGTGTGGATTGGAACAAGATCAAAAGTATGTATTTTCACCACCATATGTTTACCTGAGTGTTCATCCTGTTGCATGCTCAGTCGTGAAAAATCACGGCTGTTGAATATGCGTGAAAAACTTATGGGGGCTATATATTATATATGATATTTATGAGCATGCGCACCCGAATGCGCACCCACCTTCGGGGGAAAAAATCGATAGCGCCCCAATCTCCGTCGAATCGGCGGCATTGGCCGCCGCAGCAGCCAACACCAGGAGACTGGAGACGGGCACGCATGAATTACCATGCCTCCGGAAATAATGTTACAATAAAGTTACGAAAGCCTTCATGGTTTTAATTCGTTAGAGTTACAAAGGAATAACTGGAGCGCGTCATATTCAAGTTATGAAATTTTAAACTGGATCCCCTGAACGGAGATCAGTCACTCAACATTAAGCATGAATTCACCACTGCACCGAAATTTCGCCTGGTGCTACACTAGCATAACGAATGCTAGTCTGTTCAAAGTATTTGTTTAGAACTTGCATAGAATAAAATCCACGGCCCGGGAATGCCTGCAACATACTCCGCATGATCTTACGAAGCATTCGAAAGTGACAGTCTCCGACGCATGCCGTTTTCGAGCACCCATCGGCCACCATACAAAGTCAGCTGACGAGCATCGCCGCGCGGCCTGTGGAGGATGCAACGCCGGGCGTTGTTGCCGCTGCTCCTAAAAGAGGTGCTGGAGCGCTGCTCAAAACTAGTTGCGTTGTTGCGTTCGTTGACTGAAACTGAACGCAAAACCCCATGGCCAGCCATTAAACTGGCTGCATCAATGCAATTTTTAGCACGCTTATGTCTACGATGGTTTCGGCTTAGTGAGCGCTCAATATCTCCAGAATCTCGAAATAAATCGAGCAACACCCCTAACCTGTGCGGCCTTGGGGAACGAAAAATTAACTCGTTAAGAATGTATTATGCGGATGGTCTTTAGGAGCAGCCTTCTTTTAATGTCTGATTCCTTCATTTTATTGACGTTTTGGGGAGGTTCCACATTTGCATGTTTTTTAACTGAACTAGCCACCATGAAAATCATTCCGTGACGTTCACAGCCCTTGTCCCTAGACCTAAGCTCCTCTAGTTTTTGAGACATATGCCCACGAAGTATGGTGCAGACCGTTTTGAAGGTCACCCAAACATCCATCCGCCATAATGACGTCATTCAAACTTGCTATTCCGTTGGCCATGCGGCGATCAAAGCCAGGAAAAATGTGATTGTCGACCGCTTCATATCTGCTGTAATGACGCAATAGCGATGGACGCTAATCAAGCAGTGACCTATTGAGGCACAAATCTACTAGGCTGAGTAAATTGTGTTGTGTAGACAGTCAATCCTTTCATAAAAAGTATACCGACAGTTTTAAGTGAGCTTGATTCATTATGTTTGATACTTGTTTCAAATTTGTTCAGATGTAGATGGAGTGTTCCCCTTTACATGCAAGCACAGTTACATCTTCTGTTGGCCTTTGACTTTTGATTCCATTAGAGGCTGCAAATAAATAACAAATTGAACACGGCCCCTTCAAAACGAAATGAGAAAATCTGGTGACATTGGGCAGACAGTGGAGGAGGTTACCAAGACGACTTTTCCAGATGACGTCTTTGCCCCCATCCACTAACCAAGAATCTGGTTGCGTTCCTGCGTAGAAGTGGGATGATACAGTCGTGCTGGGCTGCTTGGTTTGCCCTTACCACCTCATCAGACAACTGTCGTCAGACGGGGCTCCATCTGAAGGCTTCACTTCGCTCCTCACCCGGCTTTGATCAGGTCGAGCAGCCAGTGCACGCGCACCTGCTGCAGACCCCCTCCAGGGCAGGCCGCCAATCAATGCCAGGCTAGTGGTGACGTCACGGTTCACCAGCTGACCTGAGTCCTGGTGCGGGTCTGGCGGGCTGTAAGGAATGGAGCGTGATCAGTCGGGGACGCGCGAATGCAGAGATAAGGGTGTTGTTCCAGTCAGTTCCCATGACGTGGGACCAGGGAAAGAGGGGGTGGGGGCAAGAGGGCGCTTGTACCCCAGCTTTTTAAACGGGGGTGGGAGGTGCATGTTTTCAAATGCTGGAGTGATTAAAGGATGACGATCGAAAATCACCACGGGCGTGGTGCAAACGCTTCAAATATAACTACCTACTACACTACGGGTGCTTTGCGGACTACCCACTGGCACAAACTTAACAGCAGATCCAATCGCTTAAAGATATCCCTGGAGCCGTGGGCCGTCCCACGAGCTGGGGAAATGGCCGAGCATTAAGAGTGGATATCACAAGGAAGGCTATGCGCAGAGTACTCGTGCCACACGTTTTGCTAAAAAGTTGGGGCCATGTGTTCTGAAGGCAGGTGGCAGCTACCATCCGGACCATGAAAATCAGGAATCCTAATTCAATTTTTGAGGAAGTCGTGACTGGTAGTCTTTTTCGCAAACTGGAGGAGATCTTTCCAGCAAAAAAACTGCGGTTGTAGTGACCACCGCATAGTGCTGCGCATATTCTAACATGGGTCTTGGGATCCCTACGCCGTAAGTATGCGTACATCCGCGAACAAGGTTTCCCTGTATGGATGTCAAAATGCACAAAACAAGGTTCCATTGTGGTGATTGCCCCATGTTCGCACTGTTCCCAAGCGGTACCTCGCATGCCTATGCAGTCACTGCAGCCGAATCGCAAGTTCGAAGGCTTATGCGAATCCAACAAGAGATGAGAAACCACGTTGTCAAGTATCTGTCCATTGCTATCATCGCGTTTAATTTGCTCGTTCTTGAAGTGGCAGCACAATGTTCGCCGATCGGTGCAAAATACAATGTGGGCAAGTCGCCGCACATATCCGAGTTCAGCACCTGACTGTCAGCCGCCGTCGCCATGGCAGGTCTCAAGAACACTATAAATGCGCGCGAGCAGGCACTCGCCTTCCAAGGGACACGACATCCTCGCAATGGCACAGTCATACGCGGTGCTATGATGCGGTGCTACTGGTCGTGCTCAGCGCTTCTAGCTGCTTCGGCTGGTCGGCCAGATGTCAAACGCCCCATGCCCTGCAGAGTTGAAGAGCGGCGGCGAGCCGCGGCTGTCGATTGGACGCCGATGCGGGTGGTGTTCCTTCTGCGGCCCGCAACAGTACCGCGCAGCAAAGACCGCTGGCTCGCTGTGCTCGACGAGCCTCCGCGGGGTCGACGCGCCACGACGTGGAAGGGGTCCACGCACCATAGCCTTGCACCGCTACGGTTCGGCCGTTAGAGGGCAGCAGTAGTGCATGATCTCGTGGACCTGATGGACCAGCGTCAGCTGATGATCCCAGACAACCGGTGGTTCTGTGGACCTGATTCACTAGAGTCAGCTGATGATCCCAGACAGCCGGTGGTTCTGTGGACCTGATTCACCAGAGTCAGGTGATGGTCCCCGAACAAGAGGTGTAAATCGTCCAATCGGCCAGTGTCGGCGGCCTATGGAAAAGAATGGCTATTTCCAAAACCGGATGTTTCCCTCCATTCCTGCCGGGTCAAGTGCACCAGACATGCTGATGACGCAGCAGTAAAGGTATGGTAAACAGACGTGTTGACATGTTCTGGTCACAACTAAAGCTGGTTTTATTAAATGCAAGTGACCGCAAAATGCCAGTCAGCTTAGATACAAGAGGTTTTAAAACGCTGTTATCAGCTTACCCTCAACGGCATCTTCGGTGTCTGGGTACCAGCCTTACATTGAAATAAACGACAAAACTTGGCTGATAGACCATCGACCTGTGGTTTTATCTATAGCAACTTTATATTCCGTCTTCTGTTCCTCGCAATCGACATTGGAGGGTTTGTCACCCTAAGAAGAGGGGTATCTGTAAACCACTCAGCCGTAGGCCCTCAAGTGCATGCTGGATGTTCACTTTACGCAGCCAAACCACACAATCCACCCGCAATCTTACTAAAACCGGTTCGAATTTCAGATAAACCTGACATGATTGACCTGACCGTTACAAATATGTGGTCAGCTAGGTATGGGCATGACATGTTGAACCTAACCCAGCGTGGCCCTGTCGTAGCATTGTCTGGCACAATGCAGCTCCTCGTGCTGACCCAAGGACTGGGGGCGTAATACCCATTAATGAGATGACATTGCATTACTGGTGGCGGGTCCAGATGGCAGGTAACAACGCTTAACGATCCCAACGATTGTGATGCCATGAAATAAGTAGCGAAGGGCGAATCCAAAATGCCATCTCGGGGACAGCCCTGGCATGGGGCAAAGATCCCAATAGTCGTACCTCCAATTCACTTCGTCTCATTTCAACAAAGTAACTTGATTTTGCTCCCTTTTACCTCGGAGAATGTTGTACGCAAAACCTTTCTTAGGAAAACGTGCTTAGATGTTCTTTAACTTTATGAACTGTGTCATTTCTCCAACGTGGACCATGTGGAAAGGAGTGGGTGGGGTGTGGGGTATGGCCTGAGTTGGTCCATTGCATTTGTCCATGTAGAAAGCTTAATAGGAGTATTTACACAACCATCAAACAAATGACAGCTGGGTCTACAGCATAACGCAATCGAGTTCCATATCAGACACCTTACAAACGTGGTGAACAGACAGCAGTGAATCAATCATGAGAGCGTTTATGACGGCATAATAAATACATTACCCTATGACCAGCAAGCACATCATTGGTTAACTGCGACTTTACTAAAAGGAATGCTTTACAATTCAAAATATTAAGCCAAGCATCAGGTATGATGACACAGCCTCACTTATACTCATGTTGGTATACTTTTAGGTGGAAAAAACTACTGTAGACAACACAATGTTCTTGTTTAGTAAATATGCTCGTCATTATGTCATGGTTTGATTGTCATCGCAACTTGCGCAACACTTGCACAACACAATCTGTTTGTTTAGTAAAAATGTTCCTGAATACGTCAGTGTATGATTATGTCATCGAAACTTGCACAACATTGACTGGGAGCCAAATGACGGCCGTTATATCTGGAAATCGTGCTCACGAACACCGAATATGACATACTCAACGATTGTATTTTTATGGATCTTGATCGCCACATGGCTTACGAAATGTCAAAATTTGAATGACGTTATTATGATGTCATGAATGCCAAGGTTAACTAGAAATACTCTCTCCGAAATAGTATCTACATCTTCGCGGGGCGTGAAGCTCAGAAACTAGCGGTTCTTGCCTAAAGAAGAAAAGGGTTTGAACCACACCAAATGATCTTCAAGATCAGTATTTCACTTCAATATCCCACACAAATGTGGATCGCTTCCTTTCATGCGGAACGATGCAAAGGATATAGATATCAAGAATAAGGAAAACAGAATCGTGTCAGATCTCCATACCCTGCAAACATTGACTGAGAGCCAGGTGGCGGCCGGTTGTGCCTGAATATCTTGTTTACAAAGGCCAGACATGAACTGCTCAGCAATTACATTTTAATACAGATTGGGACAAGAACCGTTATCACCGGCCAGACAGCCTTACTCCTCGTAGGATAAACATCAGAATGGAGAGACAGATGTGACATTTCGGCTGCATGTCTTGATCGAAACGAATACAGCGGTAAAATGTTATCGATCAGTATAACTGGCTACTGATCTCCGTTTCGATAGTCATGTAGCAGAAAAATTACATCCATCTCTCCATTCTCATGTTTGTTCTACGGACAAGAAGGCTTTCGTTACTGTCTCATCTATGTGCATAACGTTCCTGGCAAATGCACTTAACAACTTACGCAACAATTACATATTTTGACCTTGAAACGCTGCGTGACCTGGCATGGTGGATGCCTGGGTAACGTTTAAAAGTTTACACGAAATAGTCTACACATCTTTGCCGGCGTGGTAGCTCCGAAACTAGGGCGATTTATGCCTAAAAATGGGCAGGGCTGTGAGCTGCGCAGAATGATCTTCAAGATAACTTTTTCAGTTCAAAAACCTCATAGAAATGTGGAACACTTCGTTTTGAGCCCAATCACCTCTAGACATTATGAAAAACAATTGTTTTCATGCAATCGCTGGCCGCTATGCATTTCGAGCATTTCCTCCAGCCTTGTCTTTTTACGCAGTAAAGAATGCAATTACTTGCAGGCGCAACAATGCTGTTGGAGTACGTACCTGCTCAATGTAGGGGAATGTGGTCGGCAATTGACACAGGATTGAAGTGGTTTCCACTACCCCATGCAAGCATGAATGTTTGCGTTGCGCGAACTTCCTTCTTTCTTATTGTCTGACCTTTCCCAACATGACTGTGCTGATAATGTATAACCACTGCTAGTAAATGACAAACACTTGGTATGTTAATGAGTGAAAATGACCGAAACATGTTTTGTCAAAAACATAATTAATGACTAAATGACCAAGATGACTTGATACCATTGAAAAAATCAATACATACTCATTGCGCAGTGACTTACTGCCATAAATCATAGCGTCATTTAAAGTCTTGGCAATGCACAATTACTTTGGTACGGTCATTACCCTAATTAAGGTCAAATCAGGCTACAATGAGGCAATGATGTAAATAATGTCAATATTCAGTTCGTATGAGCCAATAATGTGAGTCAGTAATAGGTCCACGGCAAATCTTATGAGCCCCGCACGTGATTAGACACTATATACTCCAGATGTTTGGATCTGTCATATATAAAGCAACATTAGCCCGTCCCCGCCGGGATTCTCAGACAACCGCGTCAAGAATGCTAAAAATGCTTTGAACTTCGGTCAGATATGAGGTCACCAGAGGTTACGAAAGGTAAAAAACGGCCGTTCCGATGGATGCAGTTAAAAACCGGTGTTAACATGTCAGGACAGATATTGGGGTCACGGAAATATGCGTTAGGACTGTGGGGAGTCCATTCCGACCATTTCTGCTCTCCCACATGGGTCAGGTCAGATTGGATTACCGTTCAAAGCTGCTCTACCAGTATCCTACAAGAACAATACCTTTCTTCGCGATGTGCTTCTGACTAAAATAATTCTTTTGGGTGCAGCTGTCGGACAAAAGTATTCCAGGCAAAAAATCCATTTTAGCGTGATCTAGAGGTAATCTGAGGCAACTTAGGACGAATTTTTAAGCCACAAAACGAATAAATTATAAAGTGCTACTCAGGTCTATTTGACCAGCACAATGCTTCTCTGTAGTTAGAAATGGTGTATCGCACATCTATAGGTACTCAAGATCGCACAGCTGTCGTTTACATTATGTATAGTCCCTTCAACGTTTGACAATATATTTGTAGCAAACTGAGAACATGCAAGTTAGTCCACGAAATTAGACGTCATCAGCTTCACAAACACAATAAGGAAGTGGCTACACGCGTCGCACTCGTTCATCTAGCTTCTCCGCTATCGGCAACACAGGTCATTGACATTGGTGACCTCATATTACCTTGCATATCCTCACGTGACCTATTGTAACCTCGTTATGCATTATAATGATATCACCGCATATTCTCTTTGGAGTATTCTAATTCTGCGCCCAAGATTACCTAAAGATGCCTGTTTTGAGTAAGTATGCATGTTGGGTTCAGCGCGGCGCACATTTCGCAGCATTAAGTAGTTCTCAAAGTGCGTGCCAAGGCACTTGCACTACACTTGTGGGATATATTCAACAGGCATGCTTTAAATCACTCGGCATTTCAATATGCGATGGTAGTACATTTCCAACCCAACTTTGGCCTGGCTAATCCGAGACTAAACATTTACAAAATCGAGATGATATGCTCACAGAAGTCTTAGAAACATGGAAGTCAGTTGATTTGTTCTTCATCAAGTGCAAAACAATTTTCTGATGCTTCTAGTTCTCATGATTTTTCACTCAAGCGTCACCTTCTTTGCAATATAGAAACCAAAATTTCAGTTTGTGGAAGTATGCTGCTTTACAGATTCTCGTCAATATGATACATTGTCGTCATGAACGATATGCGCGCTGCTTTGTTTGTCTTTAAGACTTATAATTTTCCATCGTCCATCCTCAGCACACACACCACTTCAGACGGAAGAGTTTAGGAACAGGTATCTGCCACTGCTACTGACCCAGGGGTGGATCAAGGATTTCTTCAGGAGCAGGCGATTCGACATGAGTTCAAGCTGGTAGCATATTCATATATATTCAGCTAGATCTTCGCCACTTGACGTGTTATGAGTTCCGAATAGTTCTTTCGCGGACCAGATGTCATGCTCATCGCGGCGAGGAAAATAATATCAATATTTTTACCCAATGTTTGGGCGAAACGGAAGGAGTTCGTCTTAATATTCCGATGATCTTACACGTTGCAACCGCACCTCGATCGGCCGGTAACAGAAGTGGGGCCTATAAGGTATGTGGCGTATGAGGTATAACTGCGATACGTATGCCGCATATAGTATTGCATGTGCGTGCTGGTCTTAGTTTTTGTATTTGGTGCAATCAGAAAATCACGTCACATCTGTGTGCCAATTTTTAGGGTCAATGCTATCAAACTCGGGCACGATAATTGACCGTAAACGACTAGTAGCCGTCGTCATGTGCGGTTGAGTTCACCAGACAAATCGCATATCTAGATCATTTTCCTGCAGTGAATGCCTCAAAATGAGGGCGATGACAATAGACGAGGGCGATTTACTCGAATTTGAACTCACGACGAACCAATCGGCATCGAGTGATGCGAATATTGACTTGTCGTTGGTGGCATTTGAAAGCGACGGAGGCAGTACAGTTTATGAGACTCGATGTGGCGTGATAAGTTATTATCCACAGACATTCACCTGCATAAGGAGCTCGACTACGGTCGTCTGGCCCCTCACTCCTGACTATAGCCGAGCCTTACCGCTCGAGCGCGCTCGGCGCCTATCAGCCTTCGGTTGCGATCTTTGTATGTTTCGATCTTTGGGAAAGGACGGCATATGGCTTACCGGACGAAAGCCTGGCAGCCCAGCGGAAGTTGAGCCCCGTCGATTCCAAAGCGAATGGTCCGCGTAGCTTGACGTTCTGTCAGTCTTTGATGAGGCGAAGTGAAGTGTACCGCATGGGTGGCCATGCCCATGCATGGTTTTATCGGACCATCCTGGTTCAAGGGAAAGTAACGGCTGGAAGGCCGTGGTGAACATGCAGTGATTCATAAAAGTCATGGGGAAGTCCTGGAAGCATCTGGGAAGAGTGCTCGCATGAAGGCGTCCCGGTCAGTGCTTTCCACAGGACGTCCCTATCAAGCAGAATGTTCCACATGTGAAGATAATGAGCAAGCATGGAGTATGATGAAATAAAATAACTTACAACTATTGGGATACTTACAAGCGGAAACGACTCTTTCTAGACAACAACAAAATTTATGTTTAATAAATCTGCTCGACAATGCGTCATTGTTCAATTACGTTCATGGCATCTTTGCACACCATTGATTGAGAGCCAGCAGATAGCCGTTTTATTTGGAAATTGTGCTACACGAACACCAGGCATGAAAGACACGACAATTTATTTTCTCGCACTTGATCACTAATATGCCTATGGCAACGACAGGGTTTGAATGGCGTTTATGATGGCGTTATGCATGTTTGAAGGGCCTTGAAATAGTCTCCCCCGGAGAACTGTGCACATCTTCGCGGGCGTGTAGCTGAGAAAATTAGAGGGGGTCCCAGCCTGCTGAAGGACAGGCTGTGAGCCACACCGAAATGATCTTCAAGATGGCCATTTCAGTGTAAAAAAAAACATAAAAATGTAGAGCACTCCCTTTAAAAGAGTGAGCTCTGAATTATTTGACGCTTCGTTGATCTGCGAGGCTTTCTGAAAAATCGGTTGTCGTTTCTCCAATACGGCTGGTCCCTATCAGGCTTTGACAGCTTTTCCCATCGTCCTCAATTTCATTATGGACGTGACGCTTTAAAGAGCTCCACAACTCGGAAGTATTCGTTGTTGCAGGAAGGACTATTTTTTAACTTCCATTGGGCTAGGTGTTTGCTGTTTTGTATCAAGGAAGTTCTTATAGCTGTGGGTGATGCCATAGGAGGGGAACCATGCCATAGGCGTAGGAACGTTTCAAAAAGTTGGGGGGGGGCAAGCTTCGGGGCGTACTTCCGGAAACTTTTTCTGGAAAATAAGCTCGATGGCCCGTGGAGAGGGGAGGGGGGGGAGTACAGATGGAGGTTATCGCTCTTTATTTAAATGTCATGACTGCTATTCTAGATAGACATCTAGAGTTGTTTCTCACTGGTGCACACTCTAGCCTGTCCGACTCATCCATGTCCTTCGGGAAATAAGGCTGTCCAGCTTCCCAAAGAAGTTATTCTTCCATTCAACGTGTCCTCTTCCTGGGGAGCCGGAAATTATACGAGTGGGTGGGCATCTTGGTCAGCGAGGAGGCATCTGTTTCCACAGGGTAGATGCTAAAATATAGCCTGAGCTTGGCCTGGTGAGAACTTTGAAAGTGAATGAATGGCTCACAGTACAACAGATTTTGCATGCACGTTCATTTCGCTTGCTGCTTTTAATGGATAAGACTTGTCGCAGTATTTAAGTAGGCGGAAACAAATTTGGAAGCTCGAAACTGCCAAAAATCATGTGACAAAAGCCAAAGAACTGGAGATTCTCCTTTTGAAAACAAGCCACGGAATAAAGAGGCCCTTCTGTCATACTATTCCTTGAGCCCTGCTGTCGTCCGCCTTCGGTGGCCACTGTCCTGGCCCGGTTGTCTCCGATAACTGACCGCGAACTGTTGGTATGGCTGCTTTGTTGCACGTTTCTGGATCAGCATTGCTAATGATTGGGATGTAAAACGTGTGTTAGACACCTGCAACAGTATTTTTTTCAAATTAGCTTCCCTTACACCACACTACCCCAGAAAAATGTCACCGAGAAGCTGAGTACTTTAGGTATAAATTGGCCCAACGGACATTTAATTCCCCGTCATTCAGCGTACAAGACTTGATCTGCTTTTGTGTGTAGGCAGGGAATAGCCAGAGCCTTGCTAAGATGAACACAGGGTTGTCAAAAGCCCCCTTTATGGTGATCCCCCCACAAAAATATATCCGGATACAGTTAACTTGTTAACAAGGATACGGTTTTCTTCGTTTCACTGTTTTTTTCACGTTGTAACCAGAACAGAAACCAGAAGCTACCGTGAAATCAATTCTGTTTGCATTTTTAACACGCGCCCGGGTGGCCGGCTAGATAGCCTTCGCTCGGGTGGGGGTCAGTTTGACCCCCTGAGATCTCGGGAACTAAGAGAGCTAGAGACACCAAATTAATAGGGTGTATTGACAGGTACGTGAACTCACTTAAAGCAGAGTTTAATGTTAATAGGTCATGACTTTAGGGTCGAATAAGGTCAAGCACGGTCAAAGTCCAGGTTGGTCCCTTAAGTGGCTCCAGAACCTAGATATTTGTTTCTAAGCAAAAGATCTATTGTTAAGTTAAAGCCAGTGACCCAGTTTGACCTTTTGAAGGTCATGGTGGCCAAAATCCTATAAGAATGCTCTGAGTTTTGCATTTGAATAAGCGAGAAAGTTTACGCTAGGCACTACATCGCTAAAAAAATGTTGATCTAGGTAATTTTAGGTCAATAACCTATTCTAACCTCTAAGAAACCAGTGGAAGGTGTATAATGTGGTTTCTGCCATCAATAAATTCGAAATGAGCACCATAAACTATCCCACGCAGCAAGCCCTAGAGTAACAAAACAGGTTTGTTTTGACCTTGGTCTGACCTTTACACTTATAACCTTAGGTCGGCGTAATTTGCTCATGCAATATCTGTGTTGCCTAAGAAAGCATCTCAGGGATGTATGGCTTCGTCTAACACTCCACTGTTGCATCAAATTGAACGATTCCCAAGAAGTTGATTTCGCCGAAACATGGCCTGACTTTGACCTGCCATAGGTCAGCGACCTTACAACATCTATGCAAAATATGGCGCGGCTGCGCCACGCTATTCGGAAACCATTCCGGAAAAACCTTCGGGGGCGAGTCATTTGACCCCCCCACCCGAGCGCATGTTAATGTCAATAACCTGCAGAAATCAGTCGTTTAACGACCGTATGAAATAAATCACTGGTGTCCTTAATCTGCAATGGCTTAGTGGACTCTTTCTAACCGATAGAGCCCAGAATGTTTTTCATAATGCCTTATCTGCGTTCAACAGACATTGAGGACATCGCCGAAGGTGTTGTTGTCGAGCGATACGTTTGATCCAAATTTGAGTAAAACAGTTTTGCTGGTAGTAATCGAGTGGTCAACAATGTGTATGAGCATCGCGAAGCCATGTTAATGGTAAGTAGTAAAAAGGTAATGGAAGTCTGATGGTAAGAAATGGATTGGCCCTTAAAGCATCGCGAAGATGGGTGGGCTGGAATCTGGTGGTGGAACTGGAAGAGGAAGGTAGATTTCTGTATTTTCGGTTCTGTAGCTATTAATCTCTCCAGAAGACAGATTAAAACGGCGCCCGCCGTCGGTGGCACTTGCAGTGGCCGACGCCGTTCGGTTTTACGGAAGCTGCACAACCCATACCATCCGACTCTTTGTCCTTGTTCTCGAGTGCAAGCGGGGATGCTCAAACCTTTTGGATGCACTTTTTCACTAATCCATCTGAAAAAAAATGAACGTTCTAGGCAAACATGGGATGGCCTTGTTCGTTCTTTACAATTCATTTCGACCTTACTCTCTTCAACAATAAGAGACTCCACTCTACTCAAACAAAAATGGGGCCTCTTATTTTCTTCCGGGCAAGGGACCCCTTGAGTAGGACACCAAGGACACATTACCGGTTCCGGTCAAGAGCTGAAGGGCCACTCGTCCCCATCGCGACAGCGTCTTCTCGGTTGCCATTCTAGCGACAACGGGGCGAGAGATCCTAGGTCGATCCGGAGGGGCCATTGGAAGAATATAAGCATATCACATTGTCCCCTTCCCATGATACGGGAGGCCTTCTAACCCGCGCAGTGGTGCCCCGGATCAGCAACAGGAACCGTCATTGGACGCAACAACAATCCCTGATAGCCAACGGTGTAGTCCAGCAATTGTCACACAGACTCCAGTTACATGTTTTTTTTTCGGTTTCATTCAGAGATAATGAGGAGTTCCCCGGAACGTAGATTGTAGATGGAATGGGGTGCCTAAGCTGGAAATAACAATGGGGCCTAATCAAACGTTCGTCTCAAAATGTGTTCAAGATTCAGAATGCAGAAGTTGAATTACTGGTAGAAAGGCCATGTAGTAAAGGGTATTGAACATACCACCAATCGCAAGTCATAGCAACCAACATAGCCTGAAACGCCTCGACAAATCGCAGCCCTCCATAGGCCGCGTGTGCGTCGGCTGTGACTATGTCACTAACGATGGCCAATAAGCAAAACGAAAAAAGATGACGCACCTTGAGGAAGATGGCTGGTCTGAACTAGGTAAATGGCATGTTTATTTAAATGTGGTGCAAAAGTAAGCTAACACAACAACTTAATCTGAAAAGTAGGGGCAATTAACACTGCTGCCACCCCCCCCCCTGAAAAATGGGGGCCATAGCCCCCTGGCCCCCCTGTTCCTAGGCCCATGGTTGATGTCATTTCTGTGGTGCAAAACAAGCCGGGTATAACCCAATTAAGCTTAAATTCGTGTCAAAGCGTGGAACAAATGATGTTCTCGCCAAGCAAAGGTGCATATTGCAAACCGATCAATTGAATATCTTTTCACAACGTTGACGTTTTCTGCGCCTGGATGTTTCCCATGCAGTCACTATGTTTTGCACTCAGGGGGCAAGCAGTGAACTGCTTGTGCACCCCGGGGCATTCATGTCATCAAAATGTGTTACTCCTTAAGTGTGGCCATAATTTATACAAGCATTGAACCGATGGTTTCTAGAGGAAATTCAATCGGCTGCCATTAATGTGAGAATCATGCACTTTATATTCTCAACTTCGTTCATCAATATAACCTTGTTGAGTGTGGTGGCAACCTAGTGCAGCGCGTTCCAAGCAACATTATTCATTGCCCATCCCCCCATGGAACATGCCCTGTCCTACACTCCTCACTTCATACATCATCCCTTGTACCTTCTTCGCCTTGTTCAATTCGGGGTGCGATTGCACGGTGGGCCGGGAGAGGTATACTAAAAGACCTTACGTGGATCGCATTGGCCCCTGTCCATGGCGAGTGTTGATAGCTACCATTGCCAATGCATGTGCGCATGCACGGCACAGTAAAATGGCGCTATTTACCAGAATCCGGTGGATGTCCAGAAAATGGGCCAGAGGTCCGACAGTGACGCCAGCGTCAACATGATCTCTTAACGACGGCGCTCGCCAGGCTGGAGTGCTGGCGTCCCAGGACAGCAGCGTCCATCAGCGATGACATGGCGAGCCAGCAGTCTCCATCAGTGTTCTGGGAGAAATGCCGTTGAAGTGCCTTCAGGCGTGAGCTGCGGGTAGGCCACAACACGGTGGTCCCAGTCAGTCTGCGTCATGCCGTCTACCGCGGGCAGCCCGCATGACGCAGGCGTGAGCTGCGGGTAGGCCCCAACACGGTGGTCCCAATCAGTCGGCGTTATGGCACCTACCGCGAGCATCCCGCATGACACAGAACGGCCGAATGTAAATGGATGATGCACCTGCCCGCGCGAGAGCGCGCGTTCCGTCAGCGGCGTCGTGCCGCTTCAGCCGCGACAGTCGGAAGCCAGCACGTGCTGTCCGTCTGACCAGAACGCTACAGAAAGCGTTGTATTAATCGACAAACCCAAACAGTACCTACACACTTGTACGCGAAAGAGCATAGTGGGACTGGTGCATGCCACCTGTTGATGGGCGTTGGTCTTTTGATCGATGTCAGGTGGTTACTGATATTTCCTTGGGGGCTTCAGCCCCTCCCTCACTTTGAGCAAAAAGTGAACCGAATCTGAGGTGACAAATAAGCAAACCGATTAAAAAATGTCTGTTTGAGTATTTGTGGGTAGGTTTCTTTGTTTATCAATGCTCAGTCCCTCCCTCCTCCAACTCACCTCGTAAAACTACGCCCCTGATCGAGCCGCAGCAAAGCAAAATGGCCAGCAATTACTCACTCACACTACGCAAAGAACAGCTGGTCGCCCGTGCAGAAATCACAGAGGGTCGGCATAAACTGACCAATGATGTGTGCGTGCGCGCCGAGGGTACGCGGCGGTACAGCTGAGCTTTGTCAGGGGCGATGGCCAGCTGAGCAGGACCGTAGCTGCAGTGCAACCCCGAAATGCAGACACAGTCTCTCGTGGGACCTCAGATGCATCGCCTGGCAGATAAGTGGCGTCAAAATCGAGAAACTCCATCATTTCCCCCCGCAAAACACGCAGTTTTATTAAGCTATTCCCTCGTTTTGGAATGGCCTGCAGTCGCAGCTGAATAAACAGAGAGCATGTTTACAAATCCCGGACGTCCCGTCGCTTCGGGTTACCCCCCGCTTTGGCTGTCGCGTGCACCCAGCGCATTCGCAGAGATCAGGTGTCAGGACGCACGAGTTGCGAATTACAGAGTTTATTACGCCTTTTTAGCAGTTTACTTGACCAGCCTCCTAACCATCCTGTCTGCCGCGCGTCAAAGCTCCCTCGTCTAGAGATTTTTGCTTCCCTGCAGCGTTCGTAGAGCCGGCGTTGCACCGGGATGCTCATTGCGCCGCGCACTGATGAAAAGCGCTTACAAATCGACTCCCCGTGATCTGCCACGCTTTTAAAAGGGATAAATAATTTCATAATGTGGCTATGAAGTTATATGACACACGTCCTAGAGTTACGATGCGCGTCTGCTTACAAAAACTGCGCTCCGTACCTCAAGTGTGCATTCAACGACGTACTTGGTAGTGCTGTCCACCCATCTGAAGACACCGGATATTTTATCCGCTTTGTATTCGTCGCGCACGCTGAGAGAACCAGCATTTTAATCCGGCACGACACCGCACCTGCTACCCTTTCCATTCAAAACCTCATAAATCATAGCGACGAGTCGGCAATAATTTTATCTACCACAGATCGAAACCGCAAGTGGCTCAACTCCAAGCAGTCACCTACCAAGACACTCGACCGGCAGTATCCATCCCGAACGCCGGGGGGCCGAACTGGCACAAAATACGCCACAAGACCTCCGACCGGTGACATACATTCCGAACACCGGGGGGCCGAACTGGCACAAAAATGCGCCACAAACTAGTCCCGGTGAGGAGGGGCGCGCTCCCCTGTTAGGCATTCTTCCATGCCCGGCATGCCCGGCATGCCTGGCATGCCCGGCATCCCTCGGCATCCCTGGCATCGTGCCCGGGGCGGGCCGCCAGCTGCGGCTGGCCGGCGCCGACGAAGGTGGTGCCGGCGGGCCCCGGCTGACCCGGCACCAGCAGCGGCCCGCGGTGGCGCGCTGTCGCCGCCACCGCGTTTCTTGCCGCCGAACGCGCCGGTGCCGCGCGCCGCGCCCTGCACGCCCACGTTGGCCGCCGAGTTGATGCCGAGGTTGGTGTTGACGTGGCCTACCGGCTGGCCGGCCGCGTTGACCAAGTGGCCAGCCTGTGCCAGCTGCTGCCCAGCGGCCGCCGAGCCGGTGGCGGCGTTCGTGAGGGCGCTGTTCACTGCTGTGCCCTGGGTGGCGGCGGCTCCCTGGCTGGCCACCTGGCCCAGCTGGCCGCTTGTCCCCGTGGTCACAACGCCGCTCTGCTGGAAGCGGCCGTGATGCGCGGACGCACCTGGGGACGGGGAGGGGGTGATGAGCTTCCTGGTGCTGGTGGACGTTAGAGGCAACCTCAGCTGCTGAACAGTTGGAAAACGACGATGCCGACGAATACATTGCTTAAACGTAACCACACAACTTACTGTAACCTGGTCCACTAACTGGATGCAGTTTAAGAATGAGGCGTGCATCACTGATTTTGATTACCCATTGACCACGAAACTTGAAGGCGGCGCTTAGGAGTGTCGCAGTGCACCCGAAGAACGGCAGCAGGACAGATACGCTCCTTGGGTCGAAAACACTGCTGGAGCGGTGGCCGCGGCGGCCCGAGAACCGAATCGGCTGCCCTGTGGCGCCTGCGTCGGCCACACTGACTGACCTGGAGCACGACGGCCGGCAATTGGCGGCGCGGGCGTCCAGCTGCGTGTGGCCCGTAGTCGGATTGGCGTCTGTCGAGCCGGCGGCGGCCGCGCCACGCGCCCCGCCCAGCACGAGCCGCGTCCCGTCGAGTAGCCGCTCTGGGTGCCCGCCACCGTCGTCTGTACATCATTGGGCCGAGCGGCGACGAATACCGCAAGAGCGGCGCACAGCGCCAGCAGCGAGAAGGCGACACGTCCTGACGGCGGCAGCCAGGGGCAGTGACGGCCGACGGTCGGCGACCGTTCTCCTTAAGTCCGGTTTCAAAATGTCACGGGGTTCGGTGGCGGCGACGCCCCTGACGGCGTCAGTCCGAGGCTGGCGACCACATGGGGAGCTGTCGGAAGGCGTATATTTCAGCGACGTAAAGGCGGCGAGAAATATCGTTGGCCTACGTCAAGCAGGCGTCTAGTTTCGAGCAGCGCAGCAGGTGGTCTTTGCGAGAAAAAATGACATCTCCGACTTGGGCATGTACTGTTCGCATGTAAATATCGAGGTGATGGACATTTGAACTTTAGTGCCGTCTGTCTCACCTGTCTAAAATTGCTGGCGAAATTGTTTGTGGCCACCTCTCTTGGTATCTGTTTAACTACAACATTGCATTTTATGACCAGTGTGCGTACAGGCCTTGTCGCTGCACAGAAGACGCTGCACTTGGGGTTGTCAGCCTCAGCCTCAGCTTCAGCTTCAGCCCCGACCACCAAAGCCTTCGACAGCGTCGACCATGGCATCCTCTTATATAAGTGGCCCACCTTTGGGCGTATTGCAAAGGCATGCTCTACAGAATTCTCAGGACCAGTTGCTTCTAACAATAGCACTGGATGGTGCCGCTGCAGTGTCGTCAAGACGTAATAAGGATTTTTAATCATTTCCGAGTCGAGATTGCGCTGTCAACGCTTTGGAACAGCGCTGCACTCGTTCCCTGCTGTCACGCCCACTGCCGTCATGACTACCCGCCGTAGCATCTCTACTAACGTGAATAAAGAGCGTTCGTGATTGACCCAGCGGGCGGAAAGGGCCTGTTACCGAGAAGCACATTGGTTGAAGTTTGAATCAGTGCGTCTCCATGGATCATATAACGCTCCCATTCACAGAGAAAGCTTAGAAAACAGCCACCGTGGTCAACAGCATAAGAGAAGTCAAAGAAACTTTTTCGCGTTTTGCGTTTCGTTTCGGTTCGTTCGCATTTCGTTGAATTCGCGGGATAATTTCGTCATGTTTTCTCACACTTTTCTACGCAGTGTTTCAAACTTTCGCAAAATTGGTGAGAAATGCCTTACTGTCAGCCGTGAGGAAGGATTCCAATATCATTTCCCCCACATGAGTGGCTGGTTAGGTTTTCAATGCTGAGCTCTTTGAAGGATTGCGAGAAGCTGATAGTATTGATCAAATCGTACGCGCAGTGCAAAAAGGTGGTATACTGTCTTTTAAGGGAGTATTCCACCATTGTTTTGCGCCGTCGAATTGCCACTTAGAAAAGTCAGGGTATTGGTCCATGAGCGGCGCTGAAATCAGAATTGTTGCCTAAACACTACATAACGTCAATATGTGACGAAAAAGTCACAGCGCCCGGAATCCGAAATAATCAGCCAGATTTGCTTACCACGGCTTCAGGCTACCCAGTGTTGGATTTCTGGTTGATAATTCAATATTGGGAGAAAGCCGTCCCCAGACACAGATTATGAATGCTAGAAATCTGAATTTTGGGGACTATGGAAGACCACGAAACCAAATTTTAGACAATGCACTCCCAGACACAAACAAAAGCTGTAGCATCACCAACACCGCAACTGACAGCTTAATATAACGTAGTTCGTAACATCACACACAATGTACAATCTGATGGTAAAGTAGGGAAGAGTTACTTTTATCGATAGATTAAATCACGCAATAGCTATTTCTCCAGTACTGGTATTGACATAAGGTGTCGTGAAACAGCGCGAGAGGTTTGTTACGTGTCATTTATGATCGTGATACGGCCGTTGACCAAAATTGTTCTCGCACTTTTCCGTAGTCTAAAGCATTCGTAAAATGTGTTGGAAATGTATTACTGCTACATTACTGTCATACTGTCACTGAGGAATTATTCCAATAGCATTTCTCCCGTGTGAGCGGGAGAAATGCTATTGTATTGAAAGTTTTGTATTGACTTGATGGTAAGCCTATCGTAATATCGCACCTAAAATTGTAATGCTGAGCTATTCTGAAGGATTTCGAGAAAACTAATATTATTGATCAGATCGTAAGCGTATGATCTAACCATAAGTGAAAAGTACAAAAAGGTGACGTGCTGTCTGTTAAGAGGCTATTCATCATTGTTTTACGCCGTCGAATTGCCACTTTAGAAAGTCGGGATATTGGACGTCTTAGGTTCGAACCAAAACGACGCGCCAATCAGCCTCGAGCCCGCTGTGCTGGCTACTCGTACCACAGGACCTACTTTGGCATGGCCAGCAAATGGAACTTGAGTGCACATGAAGCTCCCGAAGCGAACGCAATCCTATTTGTTTATGATGTTTAGCACCCATCGCATTTCATTTATCCTCGTTTTGTGTGGTTTATCTCATCTAGAGCTATGTTTCAATGGATTCTGTAAAAAAAACCCGGCTCCAATGAGAAAGTTTAAGTTGTTGCACATGTCGCCGGTGACAGGAGAACCTTCTTACCCCTGGTCGAGGAGAAGTATTTACGTTAGAAATCATGTCCTGAAAGCGAAAAGTTGGCAGGGTAGACATTCATCTGCTTGCAGACGTTTGAGGTAATGAGACGTGAGACGGACGGGATATAGACATTCATACGTGTCTGGGCAGCTAAGGTGCTGAGGTGTGAGTCGGACGGGAGATAGATATTCCGCTGTATCTAGACGGCTGAGATGCTGGAACGCGAGACAGAGAGGAGCTAGATATTAGAGGTAATGAGCGGTGGACGTAATTAGAAGTAATTAGAGATAACGCGACGGAGATAGATATTATAGGTAACAGAGAGGTAATGAGACATGAGACAGACGAGAGATAGACATTCTTCTGTGTCTAGACGGCTGAGACGCTGGGACGTGAGACGAAGAAGGAATATATATTCCGCTGTGTCTGGACGTCTGAGATAATGGGACGTGGGTCAGGCGGGAGACAGACATTCCTCCGTGTATGGACAGCTAAGGTGCTGGGACGTGAGACAGACGGGAGATAGACATTCCGCTGTGTCTGGACGGCTGAGGTAATGAGACGTGAGTCAGACGGGTGAGGTGCTGAGCGTGAGTCACTGCCACCCCTTGCAGTAACGCCGCACCCGTTTCTGTCAACCAGTGACCGATACAATTAAGGTATAAAGTCGTAACGTCTGTCGCAATTTCATATCTGCGAAAAAGAAGGCGGGTTAGCTTACCGTGGGTTCTTGGGGCTCTGGGAGAACGTGGCCCCAATTTTCCCCAAAAAGGATTTCGCCTCCTACGATTTTTCCCCACGCCATACACGGTTTCACACCTTTCCCATTCAACATGCCGTTTTCTTGTAAAGCTGCCTCTCTCCAGATCTCTGTTTGACCCCCACCGTACCAGTTCGTTCCCCTAATCTCAGAGACGGTGTTTCACCCATGATCGTCGGAGAAGGTATGTCCGTGCACCGGATGTGTGTTCGACTCGAGCTGAGTCGGGAATTGGCTCACGAATCAACCGTTTCGAAGGGAGCCGCGAGGTGAGTTGGCTCATTAGGAAAAATGCCGCTTTGAGCCACGAGCTGAATCATACTCTTCATGAAATTCGTCAGCTGAATCGTGAGCCGATCATTTCCAGCGATGTCGTGTCAGTGAGTCATATGGCTCAAATCCAAATGGTGACCAAATGGTGAGGAAATGCATTCCGTCCCAGGAAAATTAACAAGCCATTTCAGAGCATTAAAACGGACAGCACAAAACATGATTTATATATTCTTTATTGCAAAATCGGTACAAAGTTTGTCACTGTAATTTCTGGGCGGTAATCACAATATTTTTGATCCTGATCTAAAGTTTGCCAAATCTCAAGCAGAAACTAGAGGATATTACATGATATACATACATGGCACAGACATCATGCATTCCTTTACCCCATACTATTATGAGTGAAAAATTGTCTGCTACCTGTAAAATCAAAGGACTGATCATATTTTGTATTGACAACTGTCGCAACAATGAACTCATCCATTCATGACCCCTCATTCACTACTTGAACTGTTGTACGCATGCTATCGCTGAGGCTATACGAAATAAACAGCAAGCCTTCATTGCATGCTATACAACTAATGGGTGTGGGTCGTAGGTGCCAGTTAGAAAGTGCTGGCCTAGAGCTGAGAGTTACAAAAGCTGGTTGGTAACAGCTTACAGGAAAGTATTGTTTGCTGCAATGCATTTGCTAGGTTCAAACAACAGACTTACTACTAGGCTGTTGACACCCATTTTCGTGCTATTATATGCATACAATATCTCCATATACGTATGGATGCGTGTATGTATGTATATGATAATACGAGCCATGACTGAATCGGACCTTTGGTTTTGCAAGCCGCATGAGTCATGACCCAAATGATTCAACGCAAGCGGTGAGTCTGAACTGAGCTGAACCAAAAAAATGCGGCGACTATGAGTCATGCGTAGCATTGGATCTAAAAATTTGTCAGCCGGTCCTGAGCCGGTTGAAAAGCTGAGTCGAACACAAGTCTGCCTCTTACTATCCACGGTTTTCTGGAGACACGTGCTGCAACACAACCGCCACCTATAGCATGTGGCATGCGACGACACGGTCATCTGGCGACAGAGTGTGGCACCTTGTCTTGTTTCATTACGTGTCCCGGAATACCCTGTGCCATGTCATTTTCTTCACAGGAGACATGAGCATAGGTCCCGTTTACAAGACCCAGGAAGAGACGATAGCAGAAGAAGCTAAGGCCTCGATTGTCGTTGAGCCTGCCAAAAGGTTGCAGGGACGGTAGAAAGGAATCCCTTCGGTTGTCGTCGAGACTGCAGAGGTAACCAAGACGGAAAAATTGACCCCACTTGATCACCATAATCCATGCAGCGGCTATAGTTGTTGCATTGCGTTGTATTCTGTACTAAAATATTCCAGGAGGTGGACCTCATATATTGCAGGATTTGCTCATCGTGAACAAAATAACCTAAAAAGTAAAACGCGCCAGCTCTGTAAGAAGTGAAAGAGGTAAGAATATATTGTGAAAAGAGGTAACTGACATGATGTGAAGTAGCAGTGATTGCACGCATTTTGAGAATGAATATGGCAATTTTGTTTGTTTACATGCAAGTCCGCAAGAATAATGTTTCAACTAAATTGTAATCACACGCATGCAGGCACCTTGCTCGAACTCACATTTGGGGTGGAGCAAATATAAATTTTCCCCAAGTCCTGCGAATTTGAACCAAATTCTAGCGGAATTGCCCAAAAGACATTTAGAGTAAACGTTTGGTTTTGGCCTCCCTAACTCCTTGCTGCGCCTTTGCGTGCAAATGCAAAGCAACTTTCCACAGCGATCATAGATATACGCAAAATAAATATTCACTTTGATCATATGTATATCCAAAATACATTCGTTTTTGAGTGAAATTTGTGCATTCTGTCACGGCAACACTGCTAAAATCAGCAAGCACAAGGGGATAAGCGGGCAAGACTACAGGTGTATATGAGTATGGTGGGTATGCCCCCCCCCCCCCCCCCCCCCCTCCTCCTGAGTGATGGCGTTTAGGTCAGGGACTAAGAAGTGAATGTCACTGAGGCTGCGCTTCTTGGGACTATGGCAATATGGCAATAGCCAGACGCTGCCAGAGCCAAGCACCCTCCCACCTATCGCCCGAGAGGAAATCAGCCTGGCCCCAAGACTTTGGACAACGTCTCTCGTCGTTGGGCCATAGGCACCGCCGGCTTCAAAGGCGAGGATTTGGAACTGAGGGAGTAACTGAGAACTGAGAACCCTGAGTAAGGCTCGGGTCTTTCCTTTTCTTTTTGCATTCGGCTTCCTTAGCTGCGGCACTAGCGGCTATCGCAGAAGGGATAACTCTGGAGATGGTAAACGTATTGGTGCACCTGGCATCCATGCTGGAGTCTTGCCGTGGGCAAACGGGATCGTGGTCGTCCCATCGGACCTTTTTTCGCCTCCCCGGTCGATGCCGGTAGGCTTCAAGATAAATGGGATTCCTGCCTGTAACGCGCGCTTGATCACGTCGTTGAGCGCCGTGTGTCTGTGCACTCGTCCAGCACTCAAACGACAGATCAGCACGTGATGCCCCTCACTGTCCTCTAAGCCGCATCTGCATTTATAGGGTTGACAAAGCCAGCGCCTACATGGAGGGCAATCGCGATCAGCGGCGCGTTTTGTGTTCCATGGTCGTCAGATGACATTTGTTTTCTGTGTTCTGTATTCTGTGTTCCAAGGTTTCCAAGAGTTTCAGCTGTGTTCCATGGTTGCCAGATAGTATGGCCCGGAGCCAAGCATGGCTTTCTTGAGCCGCGGTTCTCCGTAGCCTACCTTGGCCGGAAAAACTTCCTACAGTTTCGATACCTGATAATGCTGGTTCAAGCGTGATTGAACCCACGGAAACTTTGCAAACATTCCCCAATTAAAAAATGGGTTTCGTCCGCTCAGATTTTGTCGAGAGAATGAACGTTTAATTCTGATTGGTCCGTCTGATATCAGAGACGTGGTTACACCCCAGGACGGATCAAAGGGGGCCAACCGAACGATATATACCGGGCATGCAGACGCGCAGAACCGCGCACGCGTGACAGTTAATTTGACTCCCCCGAATGTCTTCGCAAAATAACTTGCGAACGGCAGGGCTTAGTCGCGCTAACCGATTAGGGGTTGTAGCTAATTCAATAGCTGATCTATTGACATCAGTGAATTGAATGTGCTTTGCAATATCGCTGACGTATGGTGAGTATGGTAATTCAAAGGCAGGTCATGGCCTTCCACGAATACAACTCTGAGAAAATCGTTCAATCTGCTGCGATAGTGGAAGGTTAACAACTAATCCCCAACAGCAGCTAAGAGCTTCAGATAACAACTGACATCACTGACCTTGGGTCAGGCGTGATCGTCATGTTCAGGTCAAAACTAACAGCGAAATTAAAAAGACAAGGAAAACCTTGCTTTGTGGTTTGCATGGTAGTTTTTGAAGTTCATTTTGAATTTCTCGATTACAGGCAGGTCAACAAATATGTTAATGGAGCCTCATGAAGGTCATAAGAGGCCATTAATCTAGAATGACCCAGATCAACCTTTTATTTTAGGAGCATACGTCTTATGTTGTTTGATTTAGTAGCCTTTAATAATCTAGCGTAACTCCGTAACATAACGCCGCACTGGCGTTACTTCCGCAACGTATTGCAGAACGGCGGCGGGGATGAGACATCTTGATTGAAGGGTGCGCTTGTGCAATCGTGAGCGGTCAATCGTGCGATGCGTCATGCGTATTCGTTGTCTTATACACAATCGAGAAGACTTGCATCACGTGTTGGAATCTGGTGATGAAAGAGGAAAGTTAAAGGTGACACTTTTTTGTGTGATTTTAACTGTTAGTCTGTTCAGAGAGCAGCCTCAGATTATGCCGCTTAATATACAACAACAGGAAATGGATATTCATTACAAACACACATGGGGGGAGATTTTATTGCAGATCGGTGCAACAACGAATTCGCTTATTATGAGGCACTGTTCTGCGCGTACACTTTAATTTAAGATCGTCTGGCCGCCGCCGAGGACGTGGCTCAAATATGTGTGGGTGTCGTTCGGCCAGCCGGGGCTACACGCGCCCATGTAGGGCTCATAAATCTCGAAACCGAGATGAGGTCAGTAAGTAATTTGGATAGTTCTGAGGTATACACCCTGGTCTTACTTAAATAGCAGTACGAATTTGGAAACACTTTCGGAAGCATCATTTCACCACACGCAGTCGTTCTCGCGCGCCCGGTACCCGCCACCTGGTGTTGGATGCAGCGGTCATCGCCGCTCGGTTCGACGGAAACTTTTACCGGTCATGCGTGTTCGTGCTGGTAAGATCGCGAGTATGCAGGCTCATAACCAGGTGTGTCACATTTAAAATAGTTTGGGAGCTCAGCTGGTAAGATTGCATTAACCTGCTCCCGAACCTTATTTTTACCCTGATCTGGCCCCCTGCAATATGTGAAAAAAATCAGACGTTGAACGACTGCATAAAATAAATTGCCGGCACTCTTCATGTTACAATGGCTCATTGAACTCCTTTTAAAAGTATGGCAATCAGAAGCTTTGCCATCATTTGGATTTGGATTCTACATAGATATTGAGAACCCCGCTAACTTGGATTGTACATAAAATGGGCCAAAACCTGTTTCATCATGGCTTACCCATGTTTGTATGGAAGTGAACAACATTCAGTCTGAATCTATTAGTGAGAAAAGCAATGTTACGCAGTTTTCAGCATGCGCGATGGCAAATCTCGGCAAACCAATACTTCGACGCCCGGCGTTGCAGTCTCCATAGGCTGCATGGCGTCGGCCCCGCGAAAAGTACTAAGCGATGGAAAATGGGTGTTCTAGTGTCAACACTAGCTTGGAATTAGAAGAACACTTCTTCTAGTTCCAACCTAGTGCTGGAACGAGAAGAGGTAGAATATCTTATCTTTTTATGTTGCTTCAACCATTGATCCGCCCAGAGGACAACCTCACAATTGTAAAGGATATGTCCGAGTCTAATCTTAAAGGGTAGGGACTTATTTTGAGAAGTTCTCTGAAGCATTATTCCACGACAGCTGTTTTCCCGCGCAATGTGTCCACCGCATGGCGGCACTTACAGTGGACAACGCCCTTCGGTTTTACGGAAACTGCAACCCAGGCCAACGTTGTTCTTGTTCGTGAGATTGATAGCGGGCAAGCTCATAACATTTTAAGGTAATTTGTTTTACTAGATGGTTATCGGGTGAAGCTCTTTTGTTTTTTGGAAACTTTTGGAAAAAGATTGGAAAATGAAACTTTTTTGAGAACTCTTCAGCACTAATAGGACCAGTTACTTCTTCCGGGAAGGAGGCCCCTTGAGCAGGTTATAAAGGGCACATTATCCCTCCCGGTCGAGGGCTGAAGAGTTATTCCGTCTCCGCATGGGTTGCCTTCCGGATACCATTCTGGCGGCACAGGGTGGAAGCCCCTGGTCGATCTGGAGGCCCTTAGAGGGATACATCACATCAAATTGGTCCTCTCCCTAACGTGGGAGGCCTTCAGACCCGCGCAGTTGGTTCCGTGTCGATGCAGGAACCGTCATTGACGCAACAAGACCCCTGATCGCCACAGGTGGTCTAAAAATCGGCACATAGAGGACAGTGGGGCTTGAAGGGAGTGTTTTACATTTGTATGAGGTTTTGAACTGAAATGCTCATCCGACTTTGCCACTGTGTGGGAAGAGGCTCTCGGGCCACTACCGCCGCGGAGCCGGCTGTGCTATGCTGGTGGTGCCTGGCGGACATATAGACCGCTTCTGACTCAGGCGTTCCCCGATCAGCGCAAAAGGCCCCTGACTGTCATCTGGCGGCTTGTCCCACACACTTGGGGCCGCTGAAAAGACTCCGGTCAGTCTTGTGTTGCCCTTGGTTTTGCAATCGGGCTTTGATCGTCGGTACTGGTGGACCCGACAAACGATGCCTCGGGCTGACTCGGGGCCCTTCACCAACATAGGTTAACACCAACAACTGTTAGGCACCGCGGGCCCCTGGCAGACGCTGGGGCCCCGATCAATGTAAATCGCTGGCTCGAGCTTTGTGTCTGCTTGGAAAATGAGCGCTCAAGCCTATACTGACGCGGGGCACACGATGCGGTTATCGACTCAGGGGGCCCGATCGGCTTAAAGATCCCTCTGACTGGCATCGAAGTGCCGCGCCCTGCATGCTAAGGCCCTCGAATATGACCTCCGGGCGGCCTTTCGGGCCCTTAGAGCCGTGAAATCAGGCTCATAATCGCCTGTCCCGATAGACCCTTCAGGCTCCTCAAGATAGAAGGTTGGGGAGGGGGGGGGGGAGGGCACGTGCCCCTTGCCTGCGCCAATGGGTGAGTTTCCGGTGGGTAGAACACTAGGGGACATATTATCCTTCCCAGTCAGGGACTGAATTGCCATTCTGAACCAGTGCTGGGTACCAGCACGGGGCGCCCACCAGCTACCGTTCTGGCAGCACAGGGAGGGGTGACTTGGCCATCGGAAGCCCTTGGAAGGACAGTCACACATGAGCCCCTTTCCTTACGTGGGAGGAACTATGGCCCAGGAAGTTATCTACGTTTTGACGCGGGGCCCTTCATTCACGCAAAAACAAATTATTATCGCCGTGGGGTGTCCAATAGTTGTCAGAGAGATTCAAGCTCGGCTTAACAGACCCCAGGCTGAAATGGGGTGGAGAGTACCTTTCAGTTTTGGGGCCCCTGACTGACACAAGGCCCATGCACTGCCCCATTGGGAGCTCTCATCGTGAGCTATCATGTCCCCTTTCATTGTCGGAGGCCCCGACCAACGCAAGAGGCCCTCTGGCATTCGGGGACCCGTCCGTGTCCTTGTTCAGCAATTGTTCCTCTGGCCGACTCGAGGTCCCCTGCCAACAAAAAACCTCATGTTAGGCACTGTGGGCCTCTGACCAAGATAAGAGCACCACATAGTTTCAGGTGCTCCGACCAATGCAAATATCGGGCATCGGCCTTGTCCCTGCTTGAGAAATGGGCCCCCAGGACCCAGACATATACTGAGCCGACTGTTCGGTGCTGGTGGTGTGTGGCCGACACAGAGACCCTCTTCGATTCAGGGCCCCGATTGGCGCCAAGTGACATTGACAAGAGCGTTTCATGTCCCAGTACCGTGGTCCAGGGCCCCTTCATACGGCTTCCGGCTACGCCTCCAGGCCCTTAAATTTGACCCCTGATCGTTGGCACCGAAGGGCCCGTCGTACCCCCATTCGGGCTCCTTGAATACTGCCCCTGGCTAACTCGAGCCCCTACCAAGCCAGAGCCCCTGTTAGGCACTCTGGGCCCCTTACTGACGCAGAGGCCCTGACTAATGTAAATCGCGCGCCCCGACCTTGTTCCAGCTTTGAGGAAATGGGCTCTCGGGCCCGGGCCGACATGGTGCCGACTATTTGGCTTCGTTGATGCCTGCCGATATGGAGGCCGCCGTCGACTGAGACGGCGCTAAGGATCGACGCCAAGGACCCTTTGAAAGGCCTTTGAGGGCTCGGCCTTGCGAGCCCTTCATACGACCTCCAGCCAACCTTCGGGCCTTCGGGGCCTCCAAATGGAACCTTGATCGTCAGCCCGAAGAGCTTTTCGGGGCAATTGGGAACTAGGAGGGGGGGGGGGGGGACACGAACCCGCTGCGGACACTGCTGGCGCCATTCCCCGAGGTGCAAGAGACCTGCACCCACTGAATTTCAGTGACAATCGAGTCCTCAGCCCTGTCCCTGCCTGGGAAATGGGACTCCAAGTAGGGCTTTAGGCTGTTGGAGGAGGAGGGGATCCTAGACCCCCCCCCCCCCCCCCCCAGTTTGGGAAGGGAGTCGACCAACTCGGGGGAAAAGCTGCTTATTGGAATGTGTTGGAGGCAGGTTTCGACATTTTTCGCTGCTTAGCCCGCAGCTGTAAGTGGGCCCCTTGTGATGTAAAGAGAGACATACTGTATCCGCGAGTGCCACTGATCAGGAAACGTTTTGGGATTTTTGCCCTCCTGCAATCCAGGGATGGCACCCGTGGCGGCGCTCTGGATCCGTCTTTGGTTACATCCTCAGCTACAACGGTTTCAAGCCTTGTGCAGCAGCTGCACAGCTAATGCGATAGGCAATGCATGGCAACATTTGGTTTTACAGCTGCATCCAATTAAGATATAGTGATATTTAACATTAAGTTAAATGCGGTGCTTTAAAGTATTGACAAACTAGCAGACGTGATATATACGAGTTTCTTAAGAGACCGTAGCTGGCGAAGCAGCACAAAGCCAGAGCAAGGTATGGAGCGCAGTGATCACGCAGGATTTGGTTTTGATTAGTTCCATTTGATGACGTCATAAATAAGAAAGTGCTTCAGCATGTGCTGATCGTTGCTATAAGTTGGAATTTTTCCATAAAGGCAATCTTAAGCTAAAAGTTGTTTTTCCTCAAATTTCTTACCAGACTTTTTTCTTGGATCGCGATTAGTTAGATGCATAGATGAATTGTTGATGCATATTTGCTGGTGATGACGCCAACTTCATTCTGCATGAGTATATGCTCGCAAATACTTCATTGCACTGCTTTGACAGCATATTTTACTGACCAGATAAGGTTTACACTAATATGTGATAATGATGATAAAATTTAGTTTTCAAGTATGTCTTACTTTCGTGAGCATACTAGATTTGTATAATACGTCATACCCAGAAGCATTTGAAACAGCTCGACCCAGGCACTAAAGCCATAGCCTTGTTTCATTTTAATACCCTTCAATTGTTCGCAACCTTGGTGAGAGTGGGCTGCCATTGTGCGTTCTTGGGCTGTGGGGTCGGGGATAGTGCGCGCTGGAGGTACTAACCGCGCAAATTGCTTACCAGGAGGTTGAGCATACCATCCACGATAACGCAAGCAAAGTGCTGGGGCGGATGTTGTGGTGTTTATCTGGGATGTGACGAGGTAAGATTTGTCCATATTTTGTCACGTCAATATTGGAAGATCAAGCATCCAGGCGGCGATGGCATTGGCGCAGTGTGCTGTCTTACTAGCTATTGATTGAGCTTGGGGTGTAGTTTCCTTTTCATTGTGGAGGGTTTCAGGTCATCCAACTTTGAGGGGAGAGTGCGCCAAATATGGGATGAAAATTTTTGGTGAATGATAGGGTTAGGTTTTATATTTTACAGTTTAGGCCCCCTCCCCCCAACTCATGTTGCAAAACTATGCCCCTGATGGAACATGCCATGCAAACCCAGGGTAACAAGAAAACATTTCTATTATCTTGTCTGCCAGGTGGTGTTTTCCCCCACACCCCCATTATCATTACATGTGTTTTAGATTTTGGGTAGAGGTGAGCAACCTATGGCCATTTGAGGTTTGTATCATTGGTCAGTCTATATGCCGCTGTCTTCAATTTAGTTATCTTCCTGTCCTTGTAAAAAGTGATGGTTTTAATAAACACTAAGGCATTGCCAAGAAAAGTTGTCTCACAGAATAGATGTCATGTCAAGCGTAACAAGGTCTTATACAGTGTATTTGGATTAGGGAGGAGCTTACTGAAATGATCAGCATGGGATATCCAGACTTTTGCATTTTGGAATGTCTAAATAGAGTGGGATACTGATGTGGAATGTGTATACTGTAAGCTTAGGAATGGAAACTGCTGAGATTTGGTATGAAGGAATGGGAGACCAAACTACTTTTTCTTCTGATACAGTATATCATTGGATTTTTATGATCTTTTAACATTTGAGATTGAAAGCTGTGGACTGCATTATAAGCTTAGGACATCAGGTAGTCATGGTGCCAGTCACGAATACGTAGTAAATTTAACAGCTATGAAATATGGGTGGATATAAAACAGAAGTTCACTAATTGTTTCTCTAGGTCTGAGCTTGATATTCTTTATCATTATGTGAGGTAGAGGTATGTAAGGGTGCAAGATCAAGTAGTTAACTATAATTTACAGAAAGAACATTGGAATATGGAGGTTATGTGGTCCAAGCAGTTTTTAGCATGTCTCTATGCTGAAAATTGTGTGCCAATTAAGTCAGATGTCTTGAGAAAGGGTAGAGAAAGACTTGCATAGTTGATGATCTTAGTGGGGTCATTTGTAAAGCATATCCTAGCCTGATAGATATCTAGTGCATGCAAGCAACTTGACAATAGAAGGCTGTAATTTTGTAACAGCTGTGCTTCTTTCTGTGGAAACAAGGAGGAATCTTTGGTGTTTAGATGCAACAATGTTGCTAAAATTCCATGAAGTGTAGTGTTCTTGAACTGTTTCTCAGCTTTCAAGTTAACATGTTAATGAGGCATTCAACATGTTCATGAATGGTTAAGCACATGCCTATGTTACTCATGAGGGTTATGTATAATAGGCCCTTAATGAATATACCATGTTGGTTTATGTGCTTTCAATTTAATTCTCATCATAATGAATTAACATATGACTAGATTGCTTTTTAATTTATATGGATTTGCACCATCACATGGTACTTGCTTCATGAGCATTGTGCCCATGCATTGTTAACAGTAACCAGGATAAAATTACACTGAACATGGTCACTGCTTTAAGGCTGTAGGGAGCAGTTTCACAGAATGCAATACTGTACAAAGTTTAAATGCCTGTGATTTACAGTGGCTGGATCTGCAGTGACTATGCAAGGTAGAGGATTATGTATGCAGGTAGAACACAAACTGATACAGCATGTTATTTCTATTCATTCCTAAGCTTGTAACCCATTTTTGTTCAGGCTGCCTGCTGGATATGTAGCTTATATATGTTCTAAACATGCTGGATAACCCCACACAAGGGGAATACCAGCTATACATATAAATGAATGTGAAGATACTTGACAAAGTTTCAAAAAGTATGTTTCATTGAACCTGCTAGCAGGCAACTGTAAATTCTACATTGTTGTGGTAGCAGTTGGGCTGGGTTGGATGGATCCACCTGCAGAGCTCTTTGAAAGTGGAATTGGTGCATAGTTGTTCACATATGCAATTTTATTATCATATATCAAATATATACTGTGGATAGTAAAAAACAAGACATTTAAGTTGAAAGGTCTTTGCATGCATACATATTGTTCATGTTTACTTTTGTGATGTACCTGGCTTGGGAAAGCAAGTGAAGCCCTGAGTTCCAGTGGAAGTAATTTGTTACAGAGTTTCGGCCAGATGTGTTTTTTTTTATAGAAAACTCAGCATTGCAGAACATCATCACCAACTCTCCAGCTGAATATGGTCATCACATTTTATGCAAAAGTTGCATTTTCCTACCTTATATGTTTCTTGCAACAGTGGGTTTGTTTTAGTCAGTCTGGAAGCTGATGATATTGGGTATGCCCCAAAGTTATGTAATTTTCAGGTGGTAAATTCCATATCAAGGCCCAATAACTGAACAGACAATGGAATGGACCGAATGGACCTTGTGGAGCCTTCTGACAGTGCCATGCCAGGGATCCTAACAGCACTGTGATCGCTGTCGCCGCCAGTTGCGTACGCCGCAGACCGGGGCGTGGCGTGATGAGACTGCCACTGGCCGTGCTGCTCCTGCTGGCCTCCAGCCTGGCCTCCGCAGCGCCGCCTGGCCCGACAGCCGAGCCAACACAGACACCCGCCCACGTGCCGACACCGGGCGCCGGCCCGACATGGGGTGGGCCTGCGAGCGCAGCCGGCCTCGGTGACCCGGTGACCGGCGCGGACGTGGTGACCGAGTGGGGCGACAGTGTGAGCGCGTCGCCGCCGGGCCCCGAGCTGACATCGGCGGCCGCCGGCCACCAGCGCTGCCCAGACCAGTGTGTGTGCTTCGATCTGATGGTGGACTGCAGCAACCGCGAGCTGGCGGAGGTGCCGGCCGGTCTGCCCAACTGGACACAAAGTGCTGTGAGTACACCGGACCTTGTGTCCAGCTCGCCCCGCCCTCGGGTCGCGCGCCGCGCCCCCGGGGTTTGAACCTGGAAGTCCAGGGGTGTGAAGGGGGGGGGGGGATATGTGTTGCCTGTGCCACAAAATTCATTTTCACTGGATGCGTGCGACGGATTACCACTATGCGTTGCGCCAGTAATGGCCCAGGGCCAGCCAAAGGATAAAATTGCGAATTGATTGGACGAAGAATGAAGTGAAAAAGGCTGGCGAAAGGACTAGACAGACTGACTCAGCTCAGATGTGGTCGCCAGCGCAGGCGCTATTTGGTAGCCAGACACGAAACAGATGTCAGAAAGTTTTCGATCAGTTTAACTGAGCATGTTGCGGCTAGGCTTCGGCACTGCTGACAATATAGAGTGTATCTCGTTCACCACAATCTAGTTATACGCGAATTTCGAGGGATTTCAGTGACATACGCAGCGTATGTTTATCAGAATAAGGCAGGGCAAGCTTCCGAACGGTCCACTGCAGTTTGGCTACATAGTCCACTACATAAATATTTCTTGGGCGTAGGTGCATAAAACCCAAGCAAGTATGGTCGAACAAAAACGTTCGTTGATATAATGATGAAAAGGGTATCCAGACCGAATGGTGAGACGTGCACCGGTATTTCCAGTGCAAACTCCGATCTTTTGTGTACGATTTTCATGAAAATGGCTTTGCCGTCCATATAGGAAACGCAGGTACTTACGTAAACCGACTTAAAAGGCCACCCTCCCGTAAGCCATCCTTTTAATTGGAGACTCGCAATGTCAGGGCAAAAGGCTGCGGATGGTATTGTGTAATCGCTGGAGCTTTTGTTCACTCAAGGCTCTGCGTGCTCGTGCACTTATCTCAGACTGCCATTTCGAAAATGATGAGGTTTTCTAGGACCCCAGTGGTTGGTGTCAGCGTATTCCCTGTTCTAGCGATGTAGGTTGCCGAAACGCCCACAGCAAGCGCCGCGCACGATCGAACGCGTACGCTCAGTCCACAAGGTGGTGTACATGAGCGCCGCCTTTGCCCGAAGTCTGCGCTGGCGTCACACTTAGCTTTTTTGTGGCGTCCTGGCGCATAGCCTCTTGCTCTTGAATTCTAAAACGTGACGTGGGGTTACGTAAAAGACATCAGGTGCGCCGGTGTAACGAATTCACGATCGTAACAGATACAGTTGCACGCTGCGCGTGCGTCCATCCATGCCGCATGACGGTGAGGATAACGCGACGCTCTCGTGCGCCAGAGGTGTCATAAACGAGAAATGCATTATCTGCAGTTTGCCTTATTGTCACTGTTCTTATGTAAGCGAACTCAGCTAGTTGTGCATGACTCATTTTGGGTGTTATGGAAGTTAAGGTCGTTAAAAAAGGGACGTTTCGGAAATGCATGCCATGCTTGGTTCCGTGTCTGTCCTCCGCATGGTTGAACAATGTTGTGGACGACATTCGGATCTGACAATCCTGTGTCTTGTTTCCGTCTCCCGGAAAAAATGCGAGGGCACCTTCCCTGGCCTATACCTGTCCAATCCCTCTCGCATGGCCATGGTCGCCGCTTTGCAGCGACTTTGGCTGCAGCCTATGAACATGTTATGGGTTGTGTAGTGAGCCAGGTCTTCGCCACGATTGTCAGGAGCATATTTTGTGCTGCAGCAGAGCACGACCGCCTTGACCGACAACAGTTGTTTCCTTGGGGTGGTTGAAGCGGAGAACTTGAACGCCATTGTTGGTGTGACAGGTGGAGGCTGAGCTGCAATGGAATGAGAATGTGCATTAGCCGGTGGCGAGAATCACCAGTTGCATGACGTATGATGGACTGACAAGTTGTGTATTTCCGCAAAATACCAGAGTATGCGTTTTTTTTTCATGCGTAGCAACCCGGAAGTGATTGTACAGGGGCTTCTCAAAAAGTCCATGCCTGGTTGGCGTGACCTTCTCAAATGACATCAACGCCTCGAAGGAGCACGTTGGGCGGTTGTTCAGACGTACGACCATTGATGCTGCACAACGTCAAGCGTGCTTTCGATGAATGTTTTGAGTTAACGACCCATTTGATAGGTAAGATCATTAAGTTAACACCGATCACGCCGGTTCGACGTGGGATAACGAAACTTTTGACTGGAAGGCCGGCTCGGATTCGCGATCTTCTCACGGCCGTCAGGCTAACACTCTCCAGCTGACTAGCTGTGGTACGCCGGCGTCCGCCAAGTACATCGCACAACAGGTCTGTAAATCAGACGGACTTCAATCAGAACGCGTTGCTGTCATGGTCCGAAAACGTGTGTGCACCAGTGGCCGCACGCACCCGCCGTCCCCAGAGGCTCATGGCCCGAGGCACAGACGCGGCCCTGGGGTGAGGCGCGGGCGTCAGACTCTGCGGTCAGACCCAGCGGTCAGACTCCGCGGTCAGACCCAGCGGTCAGACTCAGCGGTCAGACTCGGTGATCAGACTCAGCGGTCAGACCCAGCGGTCAGACCCAGCGGTCAGACCCAGCGGTCAGACTCTGCGGTCAGACCCAGCGGTCAGACTCGGCGGTCAGACTCGGCGATCAGACCCAGCGGTCAGACTCGGCGGTCAGACTCGGTGGTCGGACCTAGATCGGTGATCAGATCCAGCGGTTCGATCCAACGGTAGGACTCTTAAATAAGACCCAGGGGCCAGACCCAGCTGTCAGGCTCAGTGGTTGGATCTAGCGGTCAACAAACCCGGTGGTCAGACTCGGCGGTCACACCCAGCTGTAACACTCAACACTCAGCAGTCAGACTCAGCGCCGGCTTGGGGAGCGCGGGTCCCCGTCAGCCGCGCCGCCCGCCTGCTGACAGTGACCGAGGCTCGGCGCGCAGCCGGGGCGCCGACGGCGCAGTGTCGGTACAGCCGCCCTCCCCTCAGCTGCCAGCGGGATCATCTGACGCCCGGTCGTCTGGACGGCCGGGCCGTCCGTGTGGGGACCGCCGCTCTGTCCTCGTCGGCGGGCCCGAGTGGCCCGACGCCTGTCCGCGTGCTCTTGCTCGCTGGTGGTGTCGGCTTTCTCCCATCGACCGCCGGTCGCATTATCCGTTGCCTGCTCCTCTGGTCGTCCCCGTCTATCGCCCCCCTCTCCCCTCTCCCCTCCTCAGTTGTGGATGGTATCATCCGACGCCTGCTCGTCTGGTCGACTGTTCTCCCCGTCTATGCCCCTCCCCTCCCTTCCTCGGCGGCGGGTCGCGTCACCCGTGGCTTGCTCGTCTGGTCGTGTAGTCGGCGCAGTATGTGTTGGGGCCCGCGGGTGGCCCTCTATTCGGTCGCAGACAGCTGAGGTGCGTGGGTGACCTGGCCCGGCCCCGTTGGCTGCCGCAGGTGCTAAAGTCGCTGCCTCGCGGTCGGTCGCTGGCGGTCGACAGGCCACCGACGCCGGGTGCATGTCGGGCGGGTTTGCACGCGCTGGATGTGTCGCCACATCGGTAGTTACGCACACACGCTCACACACGGCTATGAAAGTACCATCGTGATATGTAATCGGGTGCCCAGGCAGCAATGGGCTCAACAATGCCTCGCATGTGTCATTGCGAATGACTCTTTGCTTTGGTTTTTGTTCTCTGTAAATTTGTAGATGCGGGGATAACAGTGTTCCAAAATACATTCTTAGCAGTGTGTGCGGACGTAAAAAAAGCTTGAAAGGATGACGATATCTGATATCAGAATGAACCTTAAAAACAGCGAATTCACCGATGAAATCATAGCATGTGAACAGAACACATATGGAACACGCATTTTTTGTTGAACTCTTGGGAATAATCTTGTATTCAATGTGCACCAAAGGCGTCCTTCCGAACGGATAAGCATTTGTCGCTAACCCTGGATCTCCTTTTCCTCTCCAGACCACCGCCAAAACGGCGTCGCATCCGATTCCCCCTCTGAAAAAGACTGGCGGAATCCTGATCCTGAATCCCGGTCATCACTGAAGAAGTGTTTGTGATGCGCCATTCACATAAATAATATCCTGAAACCGTTGTTCTGTGTTTCTGCTAGACGATAACACCCCTCTTTCTATTCGCTAGTGACCCTCATAACTTGGGCTTAGGTGAAAAAGGGACAAACAATTGATAAATGCTACAACTTATTTATCAGCCACCAAATACCCAACGAGGCATCACGTTTCAATGCTTAACCTGGCTTAATTAACTGAAGCTGGCTTCAGTTCGGTCATGTAAGCCGCAGAGAGCAGCTTTAAACGGCCCCCTACCCAACTGAAAAAATGATACCGGAAACCACCATAAACGCATGGCGTAGCGAGAAAGGAAAATGTTCATTTAAAAGCAGGATCATTTTGACTCAGATTTTCTGGACCACATGACCGAACTCCAAGGTATCGTTTCGTATGTAACTTCATTCTTTCTTGCTGACAGACACAAGCGCGTGCCGCGTATACGGTGGCGGCGAGGACGAAACTATCAGGGACTGATCTGGCGCTCGTATTACGATCCCGATTTGTTTAATTCTGTATATTGCCTTGATTCAAAGCGTGGTTGGACATCGGTGAGTTATAGACAACGCTTGTGGACGGATCAAGGCACGTTGGAACTGGACCGGTGCGTCTGATCAGAGTGGCATTTCAGATTATATTGCATTTGGACTGACTGCAATTATCTCCAAATAACTAGCATTCCTCTCATTACCTTGATGTTTAACACTCCTGTCATTACATATCATGTTAAGTTCTGAGTGGCAGTCAGTGGTGCGCTCAGAAAAAGGTTTATTAATTGGACTGGTTTGTGGTGGAGAGGATAAAAGAAAAAATAGTATAAGGATGCATGAAAACTCAATGAAAAGGTGTTATTTTCCATCCAAGGTTCTTTTGTTTTGTATCTGGACGGTTTCAAGCACAAGACGCCTGCGAATCGAAATGCCTTGTCACTTGTGGATTTTTAGACGTCATTGTCAGGCGGGATAGCCGGAGCAATTCTACCCAATGATAGCTAGTGCAAGGACAGTCGGTCTGGAGTTAAGTCCGTTGCAATATGGCCTACGATGGTTGCTCGCTTAACAAATAAGTATCGCACTTCCACGCGAACCTTTGTCACCGTTGGATTGGCTGAATGCAGCTAAGTCCAGAGCGCCCATGACGTGTGCCTTCTTGATATACTCTCTGCATGATCTTTTACTGACCAAAGTTGGCTGCCATTCGCTATGATTTAGACCACTCAATAATCAAGCTTGTTTAAATCAGTCTGCAGCAGGCCATCGTCAGTTCTGCTTCCAACTCATCGGAACAGATCTGCGAATGGCAAAACCCGCGTTCTGCGAACTTCAAAACGTGGTTTATGCGCAGATTTGTAAGACTCATGGCATTCATGGCATGCAAGATTGGTGAGTAGACATCCCAGAATTAAATATCTTCATTTGCAGACAACCGGCCTGTTTATTTCATTGCATATTTTATGTGGCACATGTTTCTGCCAAGACTGGGTTAAAAATATCAACTTATGTCATGCCAGCACTGCAGGTTTCAGCATTTTGATGGTCCATCTATCGAGACTTGGTAGATCGACCAAGACTTAAACGGAAGCTTAAACTCGTCCTATCAAGTGTCATTTTCCATCAGATTGTACCACTTGTCAAGTCCGGCAGCAGCGTACAGCGGGCGGTCCGCCGGCCATCGGGTCGAGCCGGCTGCGGTCCGCCAGTCATCGGGCCGAGCCGGTCATCGGGTCGAGCCGGCTGCGGTCCGCCGGCCATCGCGTCGAGCCGGCTGCGGTCCGCCGGCCGTCGGGCCGAGCCGGCCGCGGTCCGCCGGGCATCGGGCCGAGCCGGCCGCGGTCCGCCGACCGTCGGGCCGAGCCGACTGCGGTCCGCCGGCCGTCGGGCCGAGCCGGCCGCGGTCCGCCGGCCATCGCGTCGAGCCGGCTGCGGTCCGCCGGCCGTCGGGCCGAGCCGGCCGCGGTCCGCCGACCGTCGGGCCGAGCCGGCCGCGGTCCGCCGACCGTCGGGCCGAGCCGGCCGCGGTCCGCCGGCCATCGCGTCGAGCCGGCTGCGGTCCGCCGGCCGTCGGGCCGAGCCGGCTGCAGTCCGCCGTGATCCGAGCGATGTCGACTGCGGTCCGCCGTGATCCGGATGATGTCGGCCGGGGTGGCAGTGGCCAGCTGGCCCCGTCGTGGGCCGCCTATCCCATCCCGTGAGAGCCGCTGCGCCCCTAATCCAATTGGCGGCGGCCGGCCGACGGGCGTTATGGGATGCCGGCTGACGGGCGGGACGTGCAGACTGATCACCAAATCCACTCTCTTTGTCAGCTGGCCGGACACGAGCCGATGTGTCCGGCTCACTCGAGGGCGTGGCTTTGGCCGCCGGGTCTTGTTTAGCTGGACCGACGTTGCATGAGAAAGATTGTCTACAGCGCGACATTGCACTGCCGATTCAGATGTTCTTTGCTCGAATTGGTTTCGGCACTGTGCCAACCAGTTGAAAATGTTTGCGGTAAATCATCGCATGTTGAGGCCTAATCTCTTATCTAGGTGAGATCGGTATCAAACAAGTACTCATGCCGCTGATTGTTCCCGCTGCCGCGATGTCGTATCATGTCCACCACTCGGGCACGCGCCATGCCGCAAACCGGGCGCCCGCGGTGGTCCGACCTGCCGCCCGCCAGGCCGGGCGCCTCCCTCTCGGGGCTGTATTTCCGTGCCCGTTCGGGTCCAGCTGGTCTGTGTGACAACACGTGGGAGGAGCGACAGAAGGTCGACATGGTTTATCGCATCCTGTACGTCGCGCCGCTGCACTTTGCATTGAGTGACGGGAATGGTGGGCGGGCGTCGCTGCCGGGCCGACCGACAGGCTTTCAGGAAGAACAATTCATGCAGTTTTCAAGTCGCGTATTTCAGCATCAGTCTTCGGGCAGATCGCAAGTAAATCGTGAGCAGCGGCGATCCTGGCCTATTGTCGCAGCGGGGAGGGGAACGAGGCAAATCAGGCGGCCGGGCTTGTTCAGTGGCCCATCGCCTCAAACCACGATGCTTATCAGATTACGGATTCGGAAGGTTATACAAAAGCGTGCAGATGAAGAGGAATTTGAAGTGAGCACTTCCTTAGATCTTGAGAGTGCGTCTTTACATACAGGCGGTCTATAAAAAGTAAACCGTCTTCACGAACGAGCATACGAACTTAGAACTTGGAACTTTATACTTGGAAGCTATCATAAGGGAGGCAAGTTGGAGCCGGTGTTTTGACATGGAATGGAAGTATATTTACGTTTCGTTGTAACGCCATTTGGACGATGGACGCCGTAAGGGTGTAAGAGACGCCAAAAAGAGAATGGAGAGTGCCGTTCAACGCTTATAAATGAGGTTATTTCATCGTGTATCCGAAAGCTTGAACGCGAACCTCGACGACCATGGCGGCCGGCCTGCTTACCATCCTGTGTGTGCAAGGGAATATGCAGAGTCAGCAGACTGGCAGGGGATTCCGGCTCCCCCGGTGATGTGGAAGCTGTTTTTTTTCCGTTCCGGACGCGGCGAGGGCGCATGTCGGCTTCACTCCTTGACCAAGCATTAGTTTGCGTACCATCGCGCACGGCGGCGCCCCGTCTCTGCTGTTTAGAGGGGTGTATTGATCGGTGTTCGCGCAGGCTGATCATCCGCACAGTCCGCCGGATATGGAAAACAGCAGCGCGCCCCGGCTGTGCGAGCCGTGGGCTGGCGGCCGTGGCCCGAGCCTGCTTCACACCTCGTCCGCCCGGTCGGCCGGCTGGCCGGCGCACGGCCATGTTTGGGACGGCCGCCCCCTTTCTAAGGTGGGATTACGGGCCGGGCGGCGCCGGTCGGGCCGGCCGAGCCCGGCACCTGGGCTGCCGGCCGTGCCCGCGCATTCATTAGGCGGCCTGGGGTGCCGACCGGGGAGCGGGGTGACCACGGGAGACGCCGCGGCCCGCCGCGTGCCCGTTCACGCCGAATTCCGCGCGAACGCGCTCAGAGAACACACTTGGGAAGCGGCATCAGGAGATAGCCGGCGGACCTGGCGTAATGCGCCGTCTGTCTGCTGGTGTAGGTTTTGTCGGAGGAGTGGATCTGTGGCGATCGCACGGGTGACCGCTGGCAGCGGCCGTTCACCGCGGAGCGTGGGGCCGGTGTCGTTGCGGCGCCGCCGCTGACTGTGCAGTACCAGTGTCGGGCGGCCCCAGCGCCTACCCCGCTGTTTGGAGCCGCCGCTGACCGCGCAGTACCTGTATCGGGCGGCCCCAGCGCCTACCCCGCTGTTTGGAGCCGGTCTACGCCCCGGTCCGCCCTCGCGCGCCGCCCACCCCGGAGCCCTGGGGTCACGCAATGCGCGTGACACGGGGCGAGGGCTCAGTGAGTCACACACACGCTGGTGGACATAGAGAGGTGCGGTAGTGCACTCCGGCCGGACGTGCCCCGTGACGCCGCCAGTCACTCGGCAGCCGGTGGCGTACTTTATGTTTTTGTCCGGCAAAGCCTCCATAAGGTAGACATTGTTCGGAAACTAGAAATAGTCCTGTTCATTTACCCACGTTCATGAGATGTTAGGGACTTCAGATGGCATGGAAATGTTTGCATCAAGAAACCCATACGCTGCTTGGTATTCATTACATATATGACAATCGCATAGGGTGAAGCATTGGTCCGCGTTCCTGGTATTCATTGCGGATTCTTTACAAATGGGATACCCCCGCGGGGTGGGCCGTTGGTCCCAGTTCGCAGCATTCGTCACGGATAGCACAAGGTCTTGGGGTGAACCACTGATCCCAGCGCCCGGCGCGAGCGGTACACGAGGGACTCGTCTCCTCTATCTCTCTTTCTCTCTCTCTCCGTCGCCCTCGCCGTCCCCGACTCTCGCTAGTTTCCATATCAATAGCGGCGCTGGGTGTGAAGTAGCCACGGTAGCTGGCAGCTGCAAGGCCACTCGTTCTGTGACGCCTTCCCGGCCCGACCCCGCCGCGGAGGCGCGAGCACGCGTCCGACCCGAACCGACCCGCCGTGACCTGGCCCCAGGCCACGCGGCTGGTTGTGGGCTAGGCCTGACGTGGCGACCCGCGCTGCACGGCCAGCGGCAGGCGCAGGCGGGCCGCGCCGTCCTATAGAGCAGGCTGGCCGCGTCGCTTTGGCGAGAAGGTGGACCGCGCTGCCCCTGGAAGGTGTGCCGCACCGCCACGGAGAGGAGGTTGACCGCGCTGCCCCGGAGGGGAGGTGGACCGCACCGCCCCGGGGAGGAGGCGGGCCGCGCCGCCTCGGAGAGGAGGTGAATTGCACCGCTCCGAAGAGGTGTACCGCGCCGCCCTGGAGAGGAGGTGGACCGCGCTGCCCCTGGAAGGTGTGCCGCACCGCCACGGAGAGGAGGTGGACCGCATCGCCCTGGAGAGGAGGCGGGCCGCGCCACCCCGGAGAGGAGGCGCGCCCTGCTGGGGTCAGCCGGCGGCTGGCGACAGCCAGGGAGCGCCCGGTCAGGAGATGGCCGCCCGCTGCCGACTGGTGGCCTCCGCCCTCTCGCTGACCCGGACTTAGTGGCGGTCCTCACGCCGCCGGCCCGTCCGTCCGTCAGCGGACGTCGGCGGACCCGCAGGCTGCGCGGCGCCGGATACGTGCCGCCGGCCGGTGGCGGCTGTGGTGTGAGGTGGCTGTGGCGGCCGGTCGCTCCGTGGCGGGCGGCCCCGTCTCTCTGGATACCGCCCGGTCGTGCCGGCACGCCGAGCATGCAGCGATAGCCGCGCCGCCCACCGCCGGCGACCGGGGCTTCGGGCCCAAATGGTGGGGCGCTGAGCGCACCAGGAAAAACTCTGCGCTCCACAGGATTGCTGCCTTTTGAACACAAATGGCAGCTCTTTGCAGCAGCGCGGTCTGGACAATTTGAGACGTGCATGTGAATATGAACATGCGCAATTTTGGAAAGGCCTCAAATTAAGGTAAAAGGAACAGCAGGCACGCAAAGCTGAACTGCAACCGCAACAAAACCATCATGGGCCCATGGTTTCGACTGTTCGCGTCATGCTATTGATTTGTCTTGTCAATAAATTTGAATTTTAAAGCTTTTCATGATTCTACAAGATGCACTCATGACGGACGTCCTCAGCAGGAAATGTTTAAGGCCATCATGGGCTTCGCATCCCTTCATGGCATCCGTTTGGCAGCCAAACATGGGCCGTGCTGGCAAGCTGTAATCTTTTGCAGTCTTCCTGCTCTCTTTTGCCATTTTAAGAGGTTTTAAGTTGTGTGTTTTGACGCGGGTACGCTTGTGCTTACCCCGCGTTATGTGTGTGTGTGTGTTTATGCTGTGTATGTTATGACGCGGGTACGCTTGTGTTTATCCCGCGTTATGTGTGTGTGCGTGTATGCTGCGGATGTTATGACGCGAGTACGCTTGTATTTATTTCGCTTTTATGTCATCGTTGCAAGACGGGCAATTAGGAACGAAGAGGCCACGCTCCACAATTAAATTGAAATCGGATTTTTCTTGACACGTTAAAGCTCAGTGTAACTTTCCTGATAATTTTCGGCACGTGCTGCGCAGTTGATGAGGCTCATTGTTACACTGCAGAAATCAGCTGTTGGCCCTTGTTCAACGATTTTCAGTGACCGGCGGCTTTCTCCCATGGAGCTTAATGTCGCTAGAATTTGAAGAATCGGAACCATCCTTGATGCCTGCGCGACTTTGCTTAGCCGCCCAGGGGGTGGCTAAGCTGCGTAGGCCGTGGGCGCCGGTCGCAGTGCGCGGTACCAGCGCAGGTCGTCGGCACCAGTCGCAGTGTGCGGTACCAGCGGGTGCCCAGGTCAGCAATCGGCCTGCCAGAGGACACAGCGCCGGCCGGTCCGGGGACTGCTCGCTGACCGGGCTTTGCGCCGGAGACCGCCGCCGCCCGACTCATCTGCCATTAGCCGGCTGTTTTCGCAGGGCGGGGCCGACGCGGGAAGAGCGAGCGGCCCGGCGCCGTATTGAACGGGTGCCGTCTCACAGCGGGCCGGCCGACCGGCGGCGGCGCGCAGTTTGCGGCCGGCGTCGGATGGAGCGGCGGCGATCAATACTGGGCGGCGGGCGGCGCGCACCTGCGCCCGCACCACGCTGTCTGGCAGCGGCGGCGGGCGCGCCGCCAACCGACCGGCACGCGCCGCCGCCGCCCGATCGGATCACGCCGCGGCGGCGGCCGACGGCCGGAGCCCGGTCAGGCGCGGCCGGACGTGCTGAGCTGCGCCCGGCCGTAAGCTGGACGGGCCACCCCGGCGGGCCAGATGGCCGCTGCGGTGGTGAGGGGGACGGCGGAACTTGTCTGACGTTGTTTGCCGCGGTGAGGCGCGACACGAATGGGTGTGTGCATCGCCGGGCCGTCCGCCTGTGTAGACCACGCCGGCGCGGAAGAGCGTTACGTGCGCCTGCGTCTGCGGCGTCAGCCGGGCAGCGGCGGTCCACTCGGTGTCGGGGGCGGAGCGCGGCTGGCCGCCGCTGGCGTCGGTGTCGGTGTCGCCTGGCAGTGACGCGCGCCGGTGTCGGGTGACGCGCGCCCCCGCCAACTGCGGAGCCAGCGCCGGCCAGACGGCCTGACGCCGCGCCGACGGTTTACTGGCGGCCGCCGGAGCCCCGCCGCGCTGGCCCGCGCCCGACGTACCTGGCAGCCGGGCTGCCATCCATTAGGCGCGGTGTCGGCCGGCCTGACCGCGGCGTGAACGCCCCTCCCCCCGCCGCCCCCCGCCGCTCCCCCACACCTGGCGGCGGCAGCGGTCGCGTCAGCGGCCGGTCGGGGCGGCGGGGGGTGCATCACCGCCTAGCTGCGGCGAGGCGTCCAGGCTAGTCACGAGCTCCTCCGTCCGGTCACTGAAATTGGGCTACGAACGTCTCCGGTACGGCTACCGTGATTTGTAAGACCTTTTATGTGCCAGTGCCGGTGCTATCGTCCTTTCATTTAAGCACAGAAATATCGGAACAGTTTGCCTAGTTAGACTAGGTAGAAAATACTGGCGACGTGAGGCCAGCGTTTCAGAAAGTGGTCGTGGAATGTGGATTCTGAAAACTGGCCAGTGCTGCAAACGTGCCTTTATTCTGAATGAGATTGCAGCCTAGCTCTACGAAGCTGCGTTTTGAAACGATTCAATATTTTTGTGATTGATGCGATTATTTCCACTTCATACTGGTGTCATGGCATCTATGTTTCCGTTTGGGTGCCGGTAGTGTAGTGGTTAACGCGTTTGTGTTAACCACTGCGCGTCTAGGAGACCAGAGGTGCGGGGTTCGCTTATTCACCCACGCAGTGGACGCTCAGGGTGATTGCGTAGCAACCCCACGCTGATTGCTTTGTCGAGACTATCAGTGTCGATGCCATCAGAGAATCATGGGACCGAACCCTGACGCGGTTGACCGGGAAGGTGAAGAAATAAACCGTGGGGCTGTATTTTGGATTTGGTTCCTGGAGCTTGGTCGTCCTTATGTGGAGAAGGACTCCAGCTAGCAGTCGTTTCAGCGTCGTATCCTGGAAGTGGAGCGCCGATAATTTGCTGAGATCAGCAGCCAGCGCCGGATGGCGCGCGTTCAACGCTGGCCGGCCGCTGGCTGGGTAGGAGGCGAGGGGTCCCGCGGGTCCTCCCGACGCCGGCCCGTCTGGCGGCGCCTGACAATGGACCGGTCACAAAGGCGGCGCCCCTCGGCCGGCGGCGGCCCGCGGCCCACGGGGTGTCGCCATTCATCCCGGCCGGGCTGCAGCTAGAAAATAGCCCGCACCCCCCTCGCCCTCTGTGTCCTGAGCGCGACCAAAGCCGGGACCCGAATCGGGCCGGCGGTCGGCGCGCCATAGCGTTATTCTCGAGTGCAGGCGGTCGCGTCACCTTTGAGGGGAATCGCTTGACACGCCGTGAAGGCGCCGGTTCTGGCGTGCGGACGGGCGCCCCTCGCGGCTGTGTACCGTGCGCTCCGCCGCGCCGGTAGCGTTTGACGTTTGGGGTCCGGGTCATACAGGAGCGTGAAAGGGTGACGGGTGCGGGCAAACAGGCGGTACTCGGTCCGCGTGAACACAGATGGCTGCAATGTGTCGGTTGACATTCCGCCGTCCTGCCACGGGCGTCAGGCGGGTCCCGATGTCGGTGCTGTCACGCGTACTGGGCGTCGGGCGGTGATGTCTCTTCTGCGCTGACGTGATCCTGGGCGCTCGCGGTGGAGTGGTCGGTGATTTTCGTATCGCGCGGCCCGGGGGGGGTGGGGGGGGGGGGGGGGTGGGGGGTGGTCCATACGCATCCTCGACACCCACTCATGCTGTGCATGTGTTTTATTTCGCAACCGAGTGGACCTGCAGCGCGACAAAGGGGTTATGTTAGCGCTCATGTGATTCTCGTGCTCACTTCTTTGCGGCGCGTGTTTCCAATCCGAATCAGCGGAACCCGCATCACCTCTTCACTGGTTCGGAACTGTCGCTTCGCCTCCAGATAAGACACGTTCCTGTGCGGTGCTGCTGAGCTCCGCCTCTTGTGTAACATGCCAGTGAAGGCTGCTGGTGTCACGAACCGAAGCCGTCCGGCGGTCTCACGGTGCCCCCCGGGCCGTCGCACCCGGTTTTGAACCCCCGCTGACGACGCGTACTCGCCTATGTCATTCAGCCGAGCCGACGCACAGCGCGACTGCCGACCGGCTTCCGAACGGGTTCTGAGTGGTTCCTGAGCGGCATCGCCACACGAGCGCGCGATGGCGGGGCCGATAGCGCGTGTTCGGCCGCGCACTCTGGGAGCGGTCCGCGCCTTGCAGCGGCCCGTCTGGCCGGGCGACCGCTGCGGTCGCACCCGCTGCCAGGCGCGGAGCCGCAGCCGCTATCGGCCGGTCACACGGGCTCGACAGGCGTCGGCGGACCACACGGGCTCGGCAGGCGTCGGCCGGTGACACGGGCTCGGCAGGCGTCGGTGGACTACATGGGTGCGGTAGGCGTCGGCCGGCCACATGGGTTCGGTAGGCGTCGGCCGATGGTACGAGCTCGGCAGGCTCCGGCCGGCTACACGGGCTGGGCAGGCGTCGGCCTCCGGCACATTGCGTTCCGTTACGAGAGTTCAGATTATTTGTGTGTCATTGGGGCTTTACGAGGCACTCAGCTGCTGAGGCTATCTGGCGTCCCCTGACTCTCACCCGGGCAGGAAGGGCGGGTACCGCGGGAAATCGAACCCCGTACCTCTGGTTTCCCAGACGCGCAGTGGTTAACGCAGACGTGTTAGCCACTACACTACCGGCACCCTGGTTCAGATTGTTGTGCGTGTTATGAGTGGGTGGGGGAGCGGGGCAAGGAGCGGAGGGTTCCGTCCGAACATCCGTACGTCCCGCGGGCGTTAGCGGTGTTGGTGTCTGAACCGGAGCTGCGGTGTGTGGGTGCGGCCCGGCTCATCTGCCCAGCAATGCCTCGACCATTGCGGTTTTACTACCTCCTGGCAAGAGTGCGCAGAGGACAAGCACACGGGGTGAACTGGTCCCAGGGGAGGCGCGGACGACTAGTTCGGTATCGGCCGTCGTCTGGCCGCTGACCGTCGCCACCATGACTTTTCTTCACGGACTTTCACCGCATTGACCCAGCCCCATTGGGATTTAGAAAACGGTGCTGGGAGCGACTTAGTTCACGTCCAGCAGTGACGCGCTCCGCCTAAGCTGAACGGGGCTCGTACTGAGTGCTTGTCATCCAACTGCAAGGCCATTGTTCCAACTAAGCAGCGGCTAGGACTTTTTCCGCAGCGGCTGTGTATGTACTGCAGCTTTGCAGCGTGTATGTGCAGTGGCGCTGTTTTTTTTTGTCGGGAGGGTAACGCTGCAGCCAACCCGGTCAGCCTCACAATAACAGACGCACCTGCCGCTCTGCATGCCGCTTCGTCGCTGACTGTTTTCTGGTGTGCTCGACGGCCGGGCACCAGCAGCGGTTTCCTTTTTTCTGTCGGCTGCAAGACACCAGCTCTGGCGTTGGTGTTCCTTCGTGCCTGCGGTTTCGTGGCCCAGATGCCCCACGATAAAGGAGAGACTCGGTGGTGAGCCAAATAATGACGCCGAATGACCACTTTTTGAAAAGACATCTTTGGAGAACAGTCTGGTAGTATCTTGCAAACACACTCACTAAGTTCCAATGCATTGTTTTCAAGGAGATTTGCGAGCAGCTTCTCTGTTTTGCTGTGCCGTGCTGTTCTTTATTGCCCTGCTGTTCCGCAGTGCCCTGCTGTTGTGCTGTGCCCTGCTGTTGTGCTGTGCCCTGCTGGTCGTGAGCGTCTGTCACTGAACACGCATCTGTGCTTATCGGTAACGGTGCTCGTAGAGCCGGCGTCAGGTCGGGTCGGCCAGCCCGTGGTGTCAGAGTCGAGGGCAATGGACGCCGACCAGCCGCGGCTCAAAGTTAACACTTACGAGGCCGCACAATATTGGGTGCGAGAGATACTTACCATGATCTTTTTGTCAAGTTTGCATGTCCTAAGCTGTGTTAACGAACTTCTGTAAGAAATGAAATTCTTCAGCGTAGTGTTGGAAAAGTGGTCATTGATTACCATTCTACAACGATAAAAGTGTGCTTTATACTCCCTTGCTCTAAAATTGACCGCTCTGGTCAACATGAACGAATCTCAAATTATTACTGTCGCATGTATGTATAAGTTTGAAATACTTTAAGTGAAATTGTGTACCGTGTTAGAGGCCTCCACAGATTGTGTTACACATGGAGAGGAAGGGGTTTTGAAAGAGCGTTACGAACATGTAACAAGGAGCAAGGAGCAGGTTTTGGACTTAACGTTATGCACCGTTACACTCAGGTTTGGTTGCCAATGATGCTAAAAGCTTTAAAAAAACAAATTAAACATCTAAAGTGGAGTGTTTCACATCAGCGTGGGATTTTGAGATGAAAAGGTCATTTTGAAAATTATTTGGTGCAGGCCACAGCCCTGCCCTTCTTAAGGCCTAAAACACTCTCCTCTCTGAGCTTCTCGCCCGCGAAGATATGCAAGCCATTTCGTGCTGACTATTTCAAGGTCATTCAGTCACGTATGACGCCATGGCAACTCCATTCAAATCGTACCACACAGGCCAAGTGGCTTTCAAGGCCAGGAAGAATATTATCGTTCAGATGGTCAGATCTGGCGTCCGTGAGCGCGATTGATTTTCAAATATAGTGGATGTCAATTGGCTTTCAAACAACGTTGAGCAAGTCGTGTAAGTTTCAATCACGGGGCGCATTTTGTGCTACGTAATGCAAGCAGTTGGGCATGGTTTCTTCAGTTGCTAGCTATCACAGACATGATGCTTGTAATCGGAAAGCTGAAGAATAACGCCGCAACCTAGTATGTGAATGCAGGTAGACATCTTCAACTCACAGATAGATACAGATAAGTTCACCAATAGTTGTAAGTGAGTTGATATCATCACATATCATGCTTGCTTCAAATCCTTCAAATGTGGAACATTCCCGTGAAAGCCAGTATCGTTGGCTCTCTCTCATGGCCATGATAATGAAAATGCCCGTTATTTGCTTCACATTTCTTGCTCAACTGGAGCCAAACGAAAGTATTTTTGGGACGTGGCGTGTTACGCAGGGTAACGGGGGAGATGGGAACCCCCATCTTAACCAGTGTGGAACCGCCGAGGGAGATGAAGGCTTGCAAAAATTGACTGATGGGGTCAAAGTAATTGTGGACGGCCCATTCGGCCAATCTAAATTGCACAGTTTTCACACACCGACTGAGAACCTTCTAGCTATTCAGCTGAGTGCACCAAGCAAACATTCGACACTGTTTCTGTGACACATTTCAACGTCACGAACGATTTTTGTAAAATTAGCTGAGCTTTTGGAGTCGACTGAGCTCTTGGAGAGTGAGGTTCTCAGTTCTCAGCCATGACGGCCAGCACCGCGGAGCTGCGCTCTAAGCGCTGCCCACCCGCGCTGTGCGCTGGCGCTGACGGCGGCAAGAATGCTGCATTGGTCGACACATCCCAGCGCGATGGCCATGGACTATTATCACTGTTCTGTTGATGATGACCTTTTGACGTATCGGCTCTGTGTGGCATATTTACTGGTGATGTGCTGCCGGCACTTGGCACATCCACATCGTAACGTCCGACTCTCGTGGCTGTACGCGCTTCCCGATGCTGCTGATCTTGGCCATGCATCTCATGGAGGTGCATGGCTAATTTAGACTTTCCTGATTACTACCAGTTGCTGCTTGGGTGTTTCAAAGGAATACTGCGTTGCGGGCGTCATCGGATGTCGTGTTTACCTTGCGTGCCTCACAGTTTTGTCACAGCTACCTGATCAAATATCCCGGAAAATCTTCCAGTAATCTGAGGAAAACAAGGGTTATATGGACTTATTCTGTCAGCAAAGGCTGCTTGGGCCCAGGAACCATTTACGATGGTTGGGTTTTCGTAGCATTTTCGTTGGTTCCATTCACAACTTGCTAACCATGAGACTGGCGGGCAGCGGTTCCACTTTCACGGGAGGTGGTGTCTTTACGGCATTTCACGGCAGGCAGGTTTAGCCCCTCTGTGAGACAGGGCCATAGCAGATCGTCGGTGAATAGGGGAAACAATAACTCAACTGTGACAAAGATGCGACACTAACCGATGATTCCTCATGTCAACTGCACATATGTTAGTTACACTAACGCACGGACGTGTGCTTGAAAAGGCATAGTATCGCAGGCGTGCACTTGGCTCAGGACACGATAGTGATCCGAATGCGCGTAGCAGGATGGAAAACAAGTATGTATCTTCTTCATGATCCAACTGGACTTATGAAACCATGCCACGACTTTGTTGTACCCACGCTGCGAATTGCGGCGCTTCTTGTCCTTTGCTCAGACCGCGGACAGCAGCTAGTCCATACGCTGTGTACAATGCCCGAACGTCGTACTTGGTTCATGATGTACCTCATGCCGCAACTGATGATTCATCACAACCTCCAGTGGCGACGAACAATGCGCATTCCAACGTTGCAATTGGAAGCGTTGCGCGATAGCCATCGCGTACGAGCTTGGAAAGCGGCCACCCAAAAATGAAATCGGCCCGATCTCGGCTGCGATTAGGGCCCGTGGCCTGGGGCGGCGTGAGGCGCGCCTGGGGCCGGAACTGCGCGGCGGGGACGGTCGCCACGGCAAGGTCGCACTGTCGTCTTGAGTCGGCCGGCCGCGGCCGGGCTGCTGGGAGGGGCGGCCGGGCCAGCGCCGTCTGGCGTCCGGCCGGTCCACTTGTCATCCGCGCTCGGGCGGCGCGCTGCCGCTTATGGAGCGGCGCCGATCGTATCGGACTCCGTGCACGGCCGTATATTAATGTGACCATTAACGGCCATCCGCTAGCCGGCGGCACTAGACTCTCTCTCTCTCTCTCTCTCTCTCTCTCTCTCTCTCTCTCTCTCTCTCTCTCTCTCTCTCTCTCCTCTCCTCGTCTCTCTCCTCTCCTCTCTCTCTCTCTCTCTCATCTCTCTCTCTCTCTCTCTCTCTCCCTCTCTCTCTCTCGCTCCGTCTCCTCTCTCTCTCTCTCTCGCTCCCCCCCCCCCCTCGCTCCTCTCCTCCTCCCTCTCCCTGCATCCCTCTTCTCCTCTCCCTTCCCTCCCTCCCCTCTCCTTCTCCTACTCGCTACTCTTCCCTCGCTCTCCCTCTCCCCCTTCTCCCTCCCCTCCCCTCCCTCTCCTCCCCTTCTCTCTCTCCCTTCCCTCCTTCTCTCCCCTCTCTCCCTCTCCGTCTCCCTCTCCCTCTCTCCCTCTCTCTCCTCTCCCTCTCCCTCTCTCTCCTCTCCCTCTCACCCTCTCCCTATCTCTTGCTCTCTCTTGCTCTCTCTTGCTCTCTCTCTCTCTGTCTCTAGCTCTCTTGCTCTCTTGCTCTCTTGCTCTCACTATTTGTCCGTCTTTCTTTTGACTTTTTCCATAGTTTCCTCTGCTTCTGCTTCCCGGACCTGTTCCTCCCGGTCACCCCTGCCCCTCGACAGATCCGGCCGTCCCATATGTTTGCTCATGGTGCGCCTGTCTACTCCGACCCGTCGTCCTCATGTCGGCTCACGGCCGACCACCTGCTTCACGTCTACCGCCGCGTCCTGTGCACACATGCGCCCTCGCTGGACCGGCGCACCCACCACCCACAGCACCACGGCGGCGCAGCGTGCACCGACCACGGGGAGCGCACGGCGGTACGGGCGCGGCGCTGACAGTCGCTCCTCCTCTGTTCCAGAGACCTGCACGGGAATCAGCTGCAGCGGCTGCCAGGGTCCGAGCTGGCCGCCCTGCCGGACCTGCGAGTCCTGTGAGTACCGCCAGCTGGCCGTCGCCGCCTGCTCGCACCGTCGTCGGTGCCTGGGCGGCCGGGTTAGCCGCGTCGGCCCCGGCTGGGCCTGGCGCGCCGTCGCCGCGCGTGTCGGTGGCCGGCGGCGCCGGGCCGGGCCGCGTGGCCTATCGTCAGCGGTGGCAGCGGCCGCAGTCCGTGATCACCTGGCCGTGGTCGGCCGGGCCTGATTCAGCGGCGGCGGCGGCGCTGGCGCTGGCGGCGACGGCGACCGCCGCGGTCTGGGCTCGGGTTGCAGCCGTGCAGCCGGCCGACACCGGATGCCGCCCCGCCAGCGCGGCTCCGGGAACGGGTGTGCCTGTTGACTGGGTGACACAGCGCCGGGCCTGGAGCGAGGCGCCAACGCGCCGTCGGTGTTTGCTGGGGGCGGCGCACCTGCGCCCGCCGCGTCTCACCGGCCGTCTCTCTTTGTTACAGCAATGTCAACAACAATGAGCAGCTGGCGCTGGAGCCAGACACGTTCGCCGCCAACGCGCTCCTGCGGGAGATGTGAGTTCAGGATAGGACCGGGAGGGTCGGCCGACTGAGATCAGGACAGGACTGTGATGGCCGGCCGGCCGAGCTCAGGTCGGGACCGGGAGGGTCGGCCGGCTGAGACTAGGTCGGGACCGGGAGGGTCGGCCGGCTGAGATCAGGACAGGACCGGGAGGGTCGGCCGGCTGAGATCAGGACAGGAACGGGAGGGTCGGTCGGCTGAGATCAGTACAGGAACGGGAGGGTCCGCCGGCTGAGATCAGTACAGGACCGGAAGGGTCGGCCAGCTGAGATCAGGACAGGACCGGGAGGGTCGGCCGGCCGAGCTCAGGTCAGGACCGGGAGGGTCGGCCGGCTGAGTAGCGGCCTCCACGCCAACGTCTCACATCGAAGCACTGTTGTCCCATGTCTTGTCGATAGTGTCTCACGTCCTGTGATGGGTATGCCTGCGCCTGTTTCTGGGTGTTCTGGTAATTAGTCGCCGCCGCGGCCGGTCTGTTAACGGTGGCGCGTACGCTATCGGGGCGTGGTGTTCGTGCCAGGCCGTTTGCGCGTCGTGGTGCCTGCCACGTGCGTAAGTCCGCCGGCGGCGCACGGGGCGCCGGGGCGCCGCGCGCGGCGCGCTGAGTGAGGGGTGACGCAGGCCGGTCTCCGCTTTCAGTGACCTGGGCGGCTGCGGTCTGGGTGAGGTGCCGCTGCTCGACCTGCCCCCTAGCGTCCGCATCGTCAAGCTGTAAGTACGCGGCGACGTCGCCCTGCACGGCGCCGGTTCCGGCGCCGCGTTAATACCCCAGATCTCGTATCTGCGTGCGACTGGCCGTGCCGGGGCGGCCTGTGGCACGCGGCCGGCGGCGGCGCCCGACCCGTGTTGACCGGCCGAGCTCAGCCCGCAGAGCCGGCCGGCGTGCACGGTCGCTTGCGTCAGCTCTGTTATCGTGTCGGGGGATTGGCGCCGTGACCCCGGCTGCACCTGCCGCCCCATCCTCAGCCGCGCCGGCAGCGCGCACGCGAGCAACACGCAGGCGCCACGCTCGTGACGAGCCGGCTGTGGGGCAGGGTGTGGGGAGTGGGCGGCGGGATGGTGTTCTCTAGGGCTCGATTCCGTTCGGATCCGCAGGGGTCGGCGCACATATCACTCTTGTTTGCCAGCCATCGTGCCCGGCGGCGTCTGCGCTAAAGACGCCTGGCTGAGCGCCCAGGCGGCTGAAGTAGCCGTAAGTCGCAGCAGGCTCGCCTGGTGCGCGTGTCGGCCCGTGCTGAGCCAGCAGCCGTGTTGGCGGCGTGGCGTCTGACCATGTCGTCGGCCCGTCTCCGCCAGCTCCGCGAACGGCGTGCGCCGGCTGGACCGGGCCGCGCTGGCCCGCCTGCGGTACCTGCACGAGCTCGACCTGTCGCACAACCGGCTGGCCCGACTGCCGCCGCACGCGTTCGCCGCCCGCACCCAACTGCGCACGCTGTGAGTGACCCCGGCCGGCGCCCGGAGCGGGGTGGCGGCGCCGCCGCTCGCCTCGGGCCTCGGAGCGGGATGGCGGCCCTGCCGGTCGCCTCGAGTCACGGTGACACTGTTGACACTGTTCAGGTGGCGGATGGGATTGATTACAGGGGTGGTTTTGGTCTCAGCTCCTTGTGCTGGTGGGTGTTAAAACGCGGGTAAAGCTCGACGCCGTTGGTTATCAAGTCATCGCGAGGCAACGGACGAGAACGTTACGGGGTGTATCAACGGTCACTCAGCATTCGATCAGCCAGTGGGTTCCGGTCCTTTGTTGTAGCTCTCTGTTGCTTTGTTCAAACGCGTTATTCATGGTAAGTGAAGCCAGTTGGATGGGTTTGTCAGGTGAACACAGAACATGGAGACCGGTTCTAATGTCATGTTGGAGGTTTTTTTCTGCGGTTGATCGGCTGAAATCTTCCCCACACGATTTCTGCTGTGCTCGGGATTTCGTGCTGTTGCTCTTGTCAAGTCTGTGTACCTGTGCGCTCTGTCTAACGGTTTTTATTGTACTAGTGTAATCACGTAATTATGCTGGTGTACTGGTGGTCCTGGTTATACGTACAAGGCAAAGCCTACGTCGGTAGCAATGGTACCCCTCGCGTGGACAAGGCCTGAATCGCCTTAAGTGAATTCTCTGCACGCAATGGGATTGAGTGGACCATTCCCACCGTATCCGGTTGTGTTTGTTGTTCCCAGCAGAAGTGACAGCTCTACTGTGGTCAGCCAGGGTCAGCGATTGCGATGGCTGCGATCACGCTTACTCGTTCATTCACTAATTGGTCTGAACACCCAGCCAAAGATGTAAATACGATGTGACGGCCCGAGGCAGCGCGCCTACGGCCGTGGCGTGCCGACCAGATTGAGTCGTCGCGATGTGCTTGACTGCAGGCGCGATAGCGGCCGCGACAAGCGCCCGCACACACAGGGCGGATCCCAGCGCGCCGGCGCGCCCGCCGGACGCCACGCGCCCTGCACCTGTGTTTGTATTCTCACGCGTGTGCCGGCCGATAGTCGCCTATCGGCGCCGACTCGTCCCGTCTCGCAGTCGTAGCCTTTATCGCGCTGGACCACCACGCCTGGCCGGATTAGCGGTGGGGTGACGTTATCTGTGGCGCCAGACGGCTTAAGGCCCTGTCCCTCAGTCGACGCTCAGACGCAGCGCGCTGCTTTTATCAAGTGGTATGTCATATGTGCTCCACGTAAGTGCACATTTGTGCGCGAGTTCTCGAGGGAAGTTTCACCGTATGTTAGACGAGCAGTGCTTTGAATTTGTAACTGTTGCTAACGTCGCCTGACGTGGGGACTACGAACCAGTACCGCTGTTAAGAAAAATCAGTTCGGTGCACCGTTGTCGCGGGCAGATTTTACTGTGTCACGCAACGCTGTGACACAGCTGTTTTCCTCCGGTTTCTTTGGCCGGTTGTCAACATTCCGTCACTGATGAGCTGCAAAGCCTGGCGTTTGGGACGCTCGTATGGCGCATTAGTCACAGCGTCCGACTGCCACCAGCTGAGCGATATGGACGGCATCGCGGCTGGTAGACACACGAACCTCGCCGTTTTCACAGCAATAGCAACGAGACATTGGCAGCACCATCGCATAAGAAACGGCGGCATTTAGCGGCATGCCCGCACACTCATGACCTTCATCAAACACTGGCAACGGCTAGCTCGATGGAGCGCCGGCCGATGGAGACCCGCCCAGGCACCATCCGTGCCGGGGCGCAGGGACCTGTGACAAGCCCAGTTTCCCGTGGTTAGGCCACTGCCCGCCTTGCGTGCGCCGTCCCCTGGTCGCGTTCTAACGATCCGCTCTGCCCCCCGCACCGACAGCAAGCTTCACAACAACCGCATCACGTCGCTGGAGCTGGACCGGCTGTACAACCTGCGCCAGCTGGAGGTGCTCAAGCTGGCCAAGAACCGCATCAGTCGGCTTTTCAAGGACGCCTTCCGCGGCCTGACCCGTCTGCGAGAGCTGTGAGTGTCGGGCCGCGCTGTCTCACGCCGGCCGCGGGAGCGCTGTGCGAAGCCGTGGGCGCCGCGCTCGAGGGCAGCCGAGAGCAGGGCTGACCAGCGGGTCACGGATCACGGAAGCTGAGCTCTCGGGCTGCAGCGGACGGTGGGAGCCGGCAGGCGGCCGTGCCGTCGACAGAGCGGCTTTGCTGGCGCCGTGGTGGGCCGAGGTTGGGTGTGCGGAGGTGCTGACTGACGGGCGGGCAGCGGGCAACAGCGGGGGGGGGGGGGGGGGGCAAGGCGCCTCAGCGGTGCCGGTGGGTAGGCGGAAGAAAGGTGATACCGAGTGGAGAGAAAACGATCGACCCGGCAAAGAGGGTCCCTAGAGGCCGTTAAACGGAGCGTCGCACCTTTGGGGCGTATTTCAAAAACATCCTCGAGTGAAACCTCGGACTAGTTACGTCTAATAATAGCGTTGGATAGAGCTATTGCAACACCATCAATACACAAGCAGGATATCAACCTAATTATTTTAAAGTCCAATTAACGTTATCAGCGCATTATAACTGCCCCTCGGTTCTTCCTACAGTCGCGACCACCGTCGTCACGACAACCACCCGGTGCACCTTTATTGGTACGAATAAAAAAGTTTGTTAATGGCCCACCGAGCGGTAAGGGCCTGTTGTCGAGAAGCGCACTGATTCAAGTTTAAACCAGTGCGTACACTATGGACCATACGCTATTCTCATTCTCAAAGCCAAAGCGCGCTTCTAAAAGAGCCACTGTAGTAGAACGCTATAGGAGAGAAATTAAAAACAAAGTATAATGCGTCCTTGAGGTCGCTGCGATAATAGCTTCATGTTTGCATATCATTTCGTCGTAGCAATGTCACAAACTTTTGTAACATCGATTAGCAAACGCCTTTACACATAAGTGTGTTGCAAACATTACAGAACACGCGCGTTGGGGAAAAGGAAGGCAGCTAAAATTCATTACTTTCATAGTAGTGAGCAGCACGTTAACTGATATTTTTCCAGCAGGAGCGGCTACTTCAAACCGAAATTCTGAGCTATTCAGGACTTCAAGAAAAGTGGTATTACGGATCAGTTCAGACGCGTCTGGTGTAGCAATAAGTGAAAAGTGCAAAGAGCTGGGATTCTTTCCTTAACTGCCTTGTTCGGTTCATATGACACCCAGCGGCCGGTACCCTCTTGCTTGCTGTTGAGGGCGTGGGTGTTGGAACTTGCACTGGGTTGTGATGTACTGGGTTACGATGCGAGCTTCTCGTATTTTATACAGATATAGCTAATTAAGACACCGTTTGGGTTCTTACCAGTCTTTGATAGCCGCCTGTAATTTTCATTCCGTGATTTTGCATAGACTGCCGCACCATATTGAGTTATACGACCGAGCGGCTGCGGTTTACCGGGCGAGATAAGGGCGCGGTGGGCTGTTTATTTGGATGGCCGGCTCGCCCGCGGCCGTGCAGCCGCCGCCCCTGCTCTCGCGCCCCACCTCCAGCGCTTCCGCGGTGACCGGGGATTTCCGAACGTGCCGAGTCGGGAGGGCCTGGACGGGCGGAGCGCCGCCGGCACGCCACCTGGCCGCCGCCGCCCTCCCGCTCGCCGTGACGTCACGCGGCCCGGCTGCCGCCCGAGGCCCAGGTGTGCGAGCAGGAAGGCAGCCAACGGGCCGCGGCTGGAGCCTGGTCGTGCGGGCGACGTGTGCGCGCTCTGCGCTGTGCCGCTGCCGGGGAAGAGGGCGGGCGGCTGAGCAGCGCTCCGGTCCGGGGCCGACCGGGGCTGGGCGTGGTACCTTACGCTGGAATGGTGGCGGGCGTCGCCGCCTGCCAGACGGCCGCCGGCGTCTGTCCTCGCCAGACAGTCGTCGCTGGAGTCCCTGCCAGCTTCGCTGAGGTGTCCAGGCCAGACGACGCTTGGCCTTCTCAAGTCGACAGCCGTCAGCTGTGAATTATAGGGGCGGCGTGCCTGTTGTTGTTGGCCGCCACTACACAGGGAAGGGGCCAGGTGCAGCCACACTTGCGGCTGTACTAACCCGGCCGTTGTCTCCGTCGACCGCGAGCTGACGCTGATCTCCGTGGACGTCAGCCGAATGAGACGTATGCCATGCCATGACATCACTCGGTGTGGTGGACTGGCCGATACGTGTGGGTCGCGTGACTCGTGACGGACGTTGGCTCGGATTTGGCGCGTGCTGCGCGCGCGTGTTCGTGGGCCGGTGACGAGCCGTGCGGTCATGCCATCCACAGGGATCTGAACCGGAACCGGCTGACGATGATCGACAGCCTGGTGTTCTCCGGCCTGGACAGCCTGCAGGTGCTCAAGCTGAAGCGGAACGGCATCCAGCGGCTGATGGACGGCGCCTTCTACCACCTGCCCAACATGACCCAGCTGTGAGTGAACCGGCCGCACCACCTGTGGTGTGGCGCCGGATCCTGCTCGGGGACAAACAGCTGGCGAGCATCCCCAGCTGTGAGTGTATAGCGCCACTCAGTGGCCAGGCACTTACCTTTGGAGTAGTTGCGATGTCTGTCTGCGACTGATACGGCCAATCAGGCGGTGTCCTTCCTGGTGAGCAGCATTGCTCATGTGCAATCATGTTATGATAAACTACCAGCTTAATGCGATACTGTTGGACGGGATCGCGCGCTGGCACTGCCACCAGAGATAAGAAGACCACACCTGTGCTGTGACCGAGTATTTGGCCTGGAGCGCCGTGCGAGCCCTGTTGGAGGCTGCGTCGACTCCCGTCGTGGGCCTGCCACGGCGTGGTCTGACAGCTGCCCCGAGCCCGCGGCAGACCTGGCGGCGTGGCTGGTCAGCCGCCGGTCCCGGCCGTGTTAGCCCTGTCGGCCGCCCGCGCCACGCCCGGCTGACTGCGGCGGTCGTCTGACACGCCTCGCCTCTTCTCCGCCAGCTTCCTGGACCACAACGCCATCCGCAACGTGACCAGGGGCTGGCTGTTCGGCGTGCGGCGGCTGCGCCAGCTGGGCCTCAGCCACAACCGGGTCCACCTGGCGGACGTCGGATGCTGGCTCTACTGCCGGCAGCTGTCGCGGCTGGACCTGGCGCACAACGAGCTCACTGCCGTGGACGAGCACACGTTCGCCAAGCTGCCCCGACTCACCGAACTCGTGCTGGACCACAACCGCATCGCGCTCATCGAGGAGAACGCGCTGCGCGACTCGCCCCGGCTGAAAGTGCTGTGAGTGGCGGAGCGGCGCCGGGGCTGACAGGGCGAAGGAGTACTGTAGCGGGGAAGACCAGTTAGCGGCCGGCGCCGTCTGTTAGGGGTGGGGGGATGTCTCTCCGGCGTATCCGATTGTTAGGAGTGAGGGGATGTCGCTCCGGCGCATCAAATTGGTGGTGTCTGTTTAAGATTTCCCCACCGAATTTCGAACGAACACGTTTAAAGTTGTGTGATCATCCTATCGGTATTTTGGGGCGAATGGCATGTAGTTGCGCGTTAGGTTATTACTCACGTGGCTGGGCTAGCTGGCTGACCTGATAGAGTAAGTATGCGCCATGTCCTGCACCACTTCGCACCCAACGACGACTAACGCCGCGCATCTCGCGCCGCCGCAGTGAGCTGAACAACAACCTGATCTCGTCGACGATCGAGGACCGGAGCGGGGCGTTCGCGGGACTGTCGGAGCTGACGCGGGTGGGCCTGCGCCACAACCGGATCATGTCCGTGAGCGGGCAGCCGTTCGCCGGCGCGCCCGCCCTGCAGGAGATCGACCTGGCCGAGAACGCGCTCACCACGGTGCACGAGTCGTCGTTCAGCGGCCTGCCGCAACTGCGCACGCTCGTCATCGACTCCAGCAGCCTGCTGTGCGACTGCGCCGTGCGCTGGCTGCCGGCGTGGGCGCGCGCCGCGGGCCACGCGGCCACCGTGACGGCGCACTGTCACCACCCGGAGCGGCTGCAGGGCCGGCCGCTGCTGGAGGTGCCGGCCGAGAGTCTCACCTGCCAGGACTCGCCCAAGCCGGCCATCCGCCTGCAGCCGCGCACTGGCAAGACGCTGAAGGGCGATAATATGACGCTAAGCTGTGAGGCCGAGTCGTCGGCAAACGACACGATGCAGTTTGGCTGGCGCAAAGACAGCCAGCCGGTGCCGGTCGGTCGGGCCGTCACGCGCGCCTGGGCGCACGCCGACGGCCGGCCGGGCCGCGTCATGCGCTCCGAACTGCGCGTGGCCAACCTGACGGACGCCGACGCCGGCCAGTACCAGTGCGTCGTCTCCAACAAGTTCGGTGTGACGTACTCTGACAAGGCCACCATCGACGTGCACGGTCAGTGGCGGGGTGCGGCGGCGGCCGCTGTTGCCACCGCTGCCGACGGGTGGCGGCTTCGCCGGCCACGCGATGCTGACGCGGGATGGGCGCTGCTCACGGGTGCCAGGCCGGTGGGACAGTTGTCTTCCGTGTGGCTTTGTGCTATGGTTGATATGGGCCTAGACGGCCTGCCACAGCCGCTACCGCATTGGGTGCACGCTGGCCACGCTGGAAGGGTGTTGCTCTGCCATTGGTTAAGATTGGGACGCTGTTGTGTCCGCGTTTGGAATGCTTCATGTCACGTGTTGCCACCGTCGCACCAGGTCATCGGGTGTCGCGTGCTCCCCCTCCCCTCCCCATGCCGGGTAATGGCGCCACGCTCGGCGCGTGCTGCGATGCTGATGGTGTTGACGCCGTGCTCCCGTGCTCTCGGCAGTGTTCCCGGTGTTCACGCTGCGCCCGGAGAGTCTCCAGCTACGCGCCGGCAGCACAGCCAAGCTGGAGTGTAAGGCCATGGGCCAGCCGGCGCCCACCATCGCCTGGCAGAAGGACGGCGGCTCCGACTTCCCGGCCGCCCGCGAGCGGCGCATGCACGTGCTGCCCTCCGAGCACGTGTTCTTCATTGTGCGCGTGCAGCCGGCCGACCAGGGCACGTACACGTGCCGCGCGAGCAACGACGCCGGCGAGATCCAGGCCAACGCCACGCTCAGCGTGCTAGGTGAGGAGGCAGCAGCGCCGGGCTGGTGGTCGTTCTCCGGCCGGCGGCACGGACACGGCAGCGACTGGGACAGCGACCGGCAGCCTCCTAGCCTGGCTGTCAGTCGACTGTTGCCTCGTGGGATCGTGAAGGCGGGAGGGAGTTCGTTACCCATCTGACCGGACCGGTAGATCCCCGAATGGTTCGCCTGCCTTCGCGAACTAGGAGCTGGTTGTAAACAATTTGAGCTCAACAGTATGAAGATTACTGTGATGCCATGTTATACTCCTGCTAGTATCACTTCCCGCTGTTTCAGTCCTATCATGACGCGTTTCAGCCTGTCTATATACTTTGTCATCAGCATGGTGGACCTGCATTAGGGATCTGTGTGTGGCCCGGACGCTGTCCTGATACTAACAGTGTTGCCAGCGCTGTGGCCCCGACACTGTCATGACATTAACGATGTTGCCAGCGCGTGTGGCCCTGACACTGTCCTGATACTAACAGTGTCCCCAGTGCGTGTGGCCCTGACACTGTCCTGATACTAACAGTGCCCCCAGTGCGTGTGGCCCTGACATTGTCGTGACACTAACCGTGTTCCCATCGCGTGCACCTGGACGCCACCCGTTGACGGCCTGCGATGCTTCCTGTATGCTCCGGCGCCTTACTGCCTTCTGCCGTGACATTTCTCACCCCTCTCTCCGACCGCAGAGGTGCCGTCGTTCGTGCGGCCCATGGAGCACCGCCAGGTGGTGGCCGGCGAGACGGCCGTACTCGACTGCATGGCTTCCGGCTCGCCGGCGCCGCGGCTCACCTGGACCAAGGACGGCGCGCCGCTGCTCGCCACAGAGCGACACTTCTACACGGCCGGGCAGCAGCTGCTCATCATCGTGCAGACGACGCCGGCCGACGCCGGCTCGTACGAGTGCCAGCTAAGCAACGTGCTCGGCGAGGAACGCGGCAGCGCCACGCTCACAGTGCTGCCAGGTGAGACGGACCCCGGGCCCGCGCGCGGTCTGGCTATCCCGCTGTGTCCACGTCCGGTGGATGACTGGGGCCTCGGATGGCGCCCGCGGGCAGGGAGCGTGGCGTTGTCAGAATGCTGGTGAATGACAGAATTAAGGCTCGTGTTGTTGTCGGCTTGACTCGTGCCGAGGTGACGTTAAACGGTTGAAGTTCTTATTAATTCCGGTGGCAAAGGAACGGTTTCTTGGAAAATATGTTGCAAACTGTGATTTCGATCATCGCCGGACTTTCTGAATGCTAGCTCGCTCCGTAAGGTGTCTCGAGGTCTCGGTTGTGGACTTCGCCCTCTTCGGCAACGTCATGAGTGTCTTCCGGTCGTGATGTTGGCTCAAGTAGCGCTGCCACTGCCCACCTCAAACTTGCCTTGTCCTGGCAGGCCCATCGTTCGGGCTGGACGACGACTCGACATACGCCATCATCATCATCGCCGTCGTGTCGGGCGTGGTGGTTACCTCCCTCGTCTGGGTCATCATCATCTACCACGCGCGCAAGCGCTCGCTGCGTCAGCTGCGCGCGCGCGCCGCCACCGCCGCCTTCGCCGCCGGCGCCGACCGGCAGCTGTCGCCGCCGCCGCCGCGCGCCGTGGCCGTCTACGCGTCGGGTGCGGCCGCATCGCTGCTGGAGCGGCGCGCCTCCAGCGTGCAGCTGTACACAGGCGACGACGGCTCGGAGCACAGCAGCGGCAAGGACAGCGGCCAGGGCGGCCACGACGAGGCGACGCTGGAGGCGGTCGTGGCCGTCGCCGACTCGGATGACGAGGGCGTGGGCGGCACGCCGCTGCTGGAGCGGCGGCCGCGCGTGCTTACGACGTTTCAGGGGGCGCTGGCGCCGGCGGCCGGCCGCGAGAGCCTGCAGACTGTGGTACCGCGCCACTTGTACACTGAGCGTCGGCTGCCGGCCGTCCGCGCCCGGCCCACTGAGGTGTGAGGGCCGCGCCAGCCGCGCGGTCCACGGTGTGCCATCGTGTCTGTTTCGGGGCGGCGACCGTGGCGTGAGCCGCTCCTTCCCCTCCCTCCTTTCCCCCACCGGTGGCAGCTGGCTCGGTGTTGACTGTCTAGGCGACCTTCCTCGTATTTATTGCCGACGTATCAGATGACATATCTTCTTCGTCAACGCTTTCCGTGTAGTGCTCCGCCTTTCTATCAGCTTTGCTGTCGTTACCGGTGCCGTGTTTTACCCTGTAGGCAGAATGTTATTGGTCGCTGTCACACTGTCAGCTGACCAGCGCGTGGCGCTGATTGGTGTACCCATTGTGACGTCGGCCCGCGCGTGACGTTCATTGGTGTAGCTATCGTGCCGTCAATCGGAGCCTCCGGGAGGACGCTCCTTTGATCTGGTGCAGCCAGGCTGCCCGATCGCAATGCATGTGATATATTATTTATGTACAAATAGTTATTATGAGGTTTGAATCCAGTCCAGACGTAACATGATGGTGCGTGCGCGCCGAAGCTGCGGTATGGAGAGCGGAAGACGAGGAGGAGCCGAGTAGGTGTGTAGTGTAGCTGTTCGTGTGTCGACGTTGTAATATTATTGATTCGTGTACGTTGTGGGAGTGAAGGGCGCACGGAGGGTCCCGTAAAGTATTTTCGTGGTCGATGTGAATAAGTGTGGAGAGAAGAGTAATGTCTGTAATACAGGAAATCGTGACACTACACCACCGACTCTGTCTTCCCGCTCAGTCTGACGGAACACCACTCTACGTTATACTCAGCTGAACTACAACGAAGTCGGCCGGGCGTCCAGTTGGCCGAGCCAACGCCTGAAGGGCAGGGTTGAGACGCGGATGTTAGTCGCTGTCGCTTCCGCATTCGCAGCAGGTACCTTCAGGAAATACGTACTGATTTATTGCACTTTTATGACTTCGTAAATTTTTGATGTGCAAGGCTATTCGTTGCCGTGACATGTGCTGGGAAATTATTGCATACCATCCGGTGGTACTGGGTGCGTGATAATGCCACGCTTCTGGTTTACCTCGTGGCTGTGAAATATAACTTTGGTTATGAAACTGAACGCTAGATGGCAAAATATTTGTTACAGTCAATATGTAGATGGTATTTCAGCACAACCAGGAGGCACCAGCATTCTGATGCACTGACACTGAAACGTATCAGGGGCTTTGTGCTTGTGAGTGCCTAACAAAACCGACGCATTACCGGACTTCCATTTTGAGTTTGCCTTCTAGATATCTGGGTCACCACTGACTTTTAGGGCGAGTTTCTCTAAAATTCGCTAGAAGATGGTATTTGAACTACGGCAGCTTAGCTTTGCTTAACTAACAAGGAACACCAACATTCGACCTCGGTTCTATGGTTGCCAACCACATGTATTAATTATGTGGAAGGTGTAATCTATCAGTAAACCTGCTAACCGCACGGAACCGGGAATACAGAACGAACGCAATGCCAGGTAGCCGGAACACTCACTCATTTCCTCCCAAGATTCATGCCCAGCTTCCCTCTGCTAAGGCATCTCGCCCGTGGGTCATTTGGACTAGTAAGGCGCACGTTCACGGCAATGCTATTAAGAGCAGGGAAACAAACAGTTGGACGCCTGGAGCATTGTCACATCTTTATCTCATACGGTTTGAACGTTCAGTTAGCATGCGCCCGGATGGCCGGTTACATACCCTTCGCTCGGATGGGGGCTCTATATGATCCCCCTGAGATCTCAGAAACTAAGAGAGCTAGATTCGCGAAATTCACAAGGTGTGCTTGCCGGTACGTGAACTCATTTGTGCCCAAATTTGGTGTTTCTAGGTCACAACCCCCGGGTCAAATAGGGTCAAGTAAGGGCAAACTTCAAATTGGTGTCCAAAGTGTCTCAGAACCTAATACACTTTCTAAGCAAAAGATCACAGGTGTTAATTTACAGTCAGTTACCTTGATTGACATTTCGGAGGTCATGGTGACCAAAATCATACAAGACCGCTTGGAGTTTTGCATTTGAATACGCATTAATAATTGCGCTTGCCAGGATGATGCTAAAAACAAAAAGGTTGATCTGGGTAATTTTTGGTCAGTGACCCGTCATGACCTTGAATAATTTTGTGGAGGATGTATAATCCGATTCCCATTACAAGTAAATTCGAAAAGAGTACCTGAAACTAACTCATACAGCAAGCTCCACAAAAATAAAACAGGTTGGTTTTTGAACTAGATCTGACTTTCATATCCTAGCTTCGATCAGTGGAATTTGCTTCAGTGACCTCACTAGGTACCTATAAATTGTGATACCAAACGATTTGCTATTCAATTGTTAACAGCCATGCAAAAGTTGGAGCGGCTACGCCGCGCCGCTCGGAACCGATTCCGGAAACACTTCGGGGTGTCAAATTGATCCCTACACGAGCGCGTATTAGCCAATGATCAAAAATGCCGGGTGGGGGCGGAATCAATATCAGCACGAGCAAAGTTTTACTCTACGCAATATGAAACCAATGCCTTTGCAACATCTTACTGCATCGATGGCAAAGTGAAAAATAATGCTCACAAGGAACGCAGATCAAAGGGGCAAAGAGACACAGGAGGGCACAAGTAGTACAAATTGTGTACGTATTCATCCAAAAGTGAGATCCTTTATATAAGAGACATCATCCAATCGTGAAAACCTCAACTTATCGCCCAGGGCGGTCCGGTCGTCACGGCTCATCCGTTATGGCCTCCACCGCTTGCACTGAGAAGCTTTAAAGGACGTCTGTTCGATCCTTATGTCAGTGCAGATAATAGCAAAAAGGACGTGAAACTCACTGCGCGGACTAGGCGAGTGTATTGTCTATGAATTACTAACGAATGCTGACGACTCATGCATATGTCAATGATTGACTGGGAAACGGCCAGTGTCACGTGATCATTACTGGCATTGAATAGCACACGCCGTGGCCCAACCCTCGCCCTGAAAGGGGCGGAGATGTGACCCCCCCCCCCCCCCTAAGGGTCTTGTAGGATACTTCCCCGGCATGTTGTGCAATCGCGTCCCAATTTTCGGAAGCCTTTGAAGCATTTATTGCTCCTGTGTTGACCGCAAAACGTGTTCTTTGCTTCCCAGTTTCGGAGCAATAGCGGCTTTCGAGGAGCACTGCGCGGCGATCAACGGCCGGCGCGCTTGGTGGGCGGCAACCGGTGATGCCGCGCAATTATTGGCTGTCTTAAAACTGCACGAGGTGAGTTACTCAGGAAGTTTAGACGCAAATTCAGTGATTCAGATACAAGATTCAGGGATGTAATAGGAGAGGTTGAGAGATTGAAAGTCTCAAGACCACAAGAACTTTGTACTTCGAAGGGCAGATCGGGTGGTGTACCCTGGAAGTATGGGTATCTTCAGACCATCTTAAACACGTTTCATTGCTGTGCCTTTTCCTTATTGCACGTAAGCATGCACAGTTTTTCATTTTATTCAGCTGAGACGGATGTTGTTGTTCCCTGATACCGATGCGCAATAGTAGCTTTGTATTGTTGATCCATTTACAAACACTTAAAACCTACGATATTTGTTAACGTCAGGTTATAGTTATGTACACATGTTTATGTGCATACGCGTGGTACTTATCTACCAACAGATCTATTTTTACTAACAAATTCTTTTCGGTCCAAAATCCGAAAAATATAACAGTGAGGTTTGGATACGTCACTGCTTAACAGTCGTTTTGAATCAAATTCGGCTTCAGAAGTCGGAATCGCTTCCACTCAAGCGGAGGCGAGCACAAGTCTGACGTTATCGCTGCACCTCTGCCCATTAAACTCTCCTGACCGGCAAACCTGTGAATCCATTGATCAGAACAGTTTGAATGAATGCCCAACTATATCTGGCTTGATCAGCTCAGCTTTTGGCATTGCCTGCATGGCGACACTTGGTACTCCTCAGGCTTGTTACCAACTCGCTCGTCCCACGCGATCAGTGTAACCCTGCATAGCCACATGGACATTTATTGCACGCTGCATTACAAACCATGGTTCACAAGAACCGATATCAGCGTACTAACGGCATCACTAGATTTGGCGTGCAGTCGAGCTAGCTGCATCCGTTGCGGTCCGCCTACAAGTCTGCGTTGTTCCTCAATGTGGCGGAACGAGTCGATACCCCGCGATGAGAGACGGAGTCGGAGAAAATTCCAATGAAGTGGTCTACGACTGGGGCCTACTTAGGTGTACGACTAAGAGAGGACAGCCGATCTACCATTCTGAAACACAGGCTAGACCATTTTAACACAGGCTAGGCCATTTCCCAGTGCTGATAAATGCAAGTACCGGAATGAGCGATGGGTCTGCCCGGATCTGAGAGCTTCCCCGGACTGATCCAAAGGTTACCAGGTCACGCTAGCGGGTCTGGCTCCCTCTGTAGCAGGCAACATTTCAGCAGGCGGACAGTGCCCCGCCATCCCCCGGGACCTCACCCTGGCCTCTTGCGGCCCGTTTACCCGGGCCCGGCCACTGGCAGCCGTGGCTTCACCCTGGACTCTTGCGGCCCGTCAGCCCGGTTACAGCCACCGGCAGCCGTGGCTACACCCTGGCCTCTTGCGGCCCGTCAGCCCGGTTACAGCCACCGGCAGCCGTGCTACAACCCTGGCCCTCTTGCCGTGCCCGGCCCGGCGGTTACAGCCACCGGCAGCCGGGACCTCACCCTGGCCTCTTGCGGCTCGTCCAACCGGTCACAGCCACCGGCGGGCCACCTACCCGGGTACAGCCACCGGCCGACCGCCTACTCGGGCACAGCCACCGGCAGCGGCCTACCCGGGCACAGTCATCGGCAGCGGCCTACCTGGGTACAGCCCCCGGCCGGCTGCCTGTCCGGCCACAGCCCCGGGCGGGCTGCCTTGATGCGGACACTGGCACATGGATCACCTTCCGACCAGAGTCGCAAGAGGGAACCAGGGAGCCGGGAGACTGTCACATTGCTGGCTTCCAGACACTTACCAACACTTGATGGAACGCTCGTAACCTGGTACCAAAATGCCCGTTGTTTGGTCTGTATCTGTTGTGGCTTGGTGTTCCAAAGCTTGTAGCACGCTCTCGATGACTTCTGGCAATCAACACCGAATACCTCATTTGTGGAGACATAATATCGCCAAAAACGTGATCCCAATAGCGGCCTAAGCGCATTAAAAAACAAATTTATTCAGAATGCTTGGCATGTGTGACTTTGGGTTCATAGTACCTGCTAAGCACAGCTTGTCACGTGCACCCTGAACCCACCACATCCAAGTCGTACCGTCCAGTTCAACGGATAATTGCCTCCACCCCTTCGCCAGACAGGACTGCGGAGGGTTTTACGTGCCGCGCGATGCTGCGACACGGCCGTCTCGGGCCTTGGTTGACCATCGTTAGCCGCTTGCCAGTTGACCTTTCCATTTCAGTCGGGCCAAACAACGCGTCCGCCCTGAGACTCGTACCCAGTGCCGCTGGATTGCGAGGCCAGCATCTCTCCCTCGACTACGGACGTGGCACACGGCCCCGTTCCATTTTGGCTCTCGCTGGTATTGGTGCCGGCTTTCAATGCATCCAATACATGCCAATTTCCGGGTACCGTAGAGACCACTCCATTTCCGTCGTCTGATTCGATTCCGGCCATTGGTGCCGCGTTGCCAGGATATTGCGTTATGGAAAATCGTTATAAGCCGGAGGTGGAACATCATTCAGCTCAGCTGACAATTGGAGGCTGAAACACCCCATTAACACTCGAACAACAGCCAGGCCTTAACCGACTCCGAAGTAATTTTTAAATAAGTTGAGCAGACACCTCCACCCTTCTTCCCGTCCCGAGGCTTACATGAGGGACGGGACGGGAGGGGCGCTTGCGCGTCTATTGGCCAGCTTTAATGAAACTATAATTACTTTTCATCCACGGGCGCTTTATGTCGTCCGGCCCACGCCGTAATTGAGGTCAAGTGGGACGCTGTTTTCTCAGCGTAGACGCCTGCATATTTCACGTTAAGCCTTCCAGCTCCGGGCAAGCTCACCGCGCCACCACCATCGCCGCCGCCGTCCGCAGCAGCCGCCGCCGCCGCCGCCGCCGCCGCCGCCGTCGCCGCCGCCGCCGCCAGCGGCCGCCGCCGTCCACCGCCGCAGCTGGGGCAGGTCTGGTTATTACCTCAGTACGATGACATTGGCGCCTGCGCGCGCATTTGGGCGCTCAGCTTGGCTATTTTGCGCTGTGGGAGGAAAAGCCCTTGTTTTTTTTTGTTCAACCGGCGTTGGCGGCGGTCTTAGTGCCGCATGAGAACTGAATCCTGGAAATATGTAAAGCGTCCGAACAAACCACTGAATAATTGTAAACCCAAAAACCGTGATCAAAACTGCTTGATCAAATTAAGCACACTGACAAAAAACAAATCGTTTACTACTATGCCAAACGGCAGCAATAAAATCGTACTTAAACCGCTTTAACCTCTTGTCCTTGTCCCCTCCTTCTAGATCTTAAGGCGAAAAAGACATTCTTAAGCGCTTACCTTGAAGTTTGGGGATGCCGGCTCCCAGAACGTCTTTCTGCTGGCATTAAAAACCGATTTCACTTTTTGTTCGAATAAACAGATTACTTAGCGTTCAATGGCATGCACATTCGTGCTGGCCTGATTCATCATGCTATGGATTTTTTTGGCGCACACATATGCTTTCTTCCTCATAAGGCAAAATATTTTCCATTTTGGAATTCCGAATCTTTCATCAAGATCTATGAAAATCATACAACTAGCCGTTTTCGCGATGGAAAGTTTAAAGTTGTAAAAACTGCACCGAACAGTCCTGAAAGTTTGTACCGTGTTTGTGTGAAGATCTAGCATATAATCAACTCTCTGATAAGGGAAAATTGTTTTCATGCAATTCCTTTAACGGGATTGTTCTAAATTTCTATGGGGTTTTGAACTGAAATAGCCCTCTTGTAGATTATTCGATGCAGATCACAGCCCTGCATTTCGTAGTGCCTAAACTGAGCTTCACGCCCGCGGAGATGTGGAGACTTTTCGGAAAGGGCATTTCAAGGTCACCTTGGCATTTATGACGTCATGATAACGTCATTCAAAATTCTGCCATTCCCTAAACCATGCGGTGATCAAGGCCAGGACAGATATAACGGTCGAGTCGTTCATGTCTGGCGCTCGTGAGCCGATTTCCAGATTTAACAGCCGTCAATTAGCCCTCAATCGATGTTGCGCAAGGCGCGATGGCGTGATCATAATCTAACCCTGGTGTGTCGAGGAGCATATTTACGACACACCGAAATTGTGTTGTCTAGGACAGCCTTTCTTGTTAACCCGCGCCCGGTTGGGTGAACTTGACTTCCCCCAACGGGTTTTCGGGCATAGATAAAAAAACAAACGCTTGTAGCAACACATTTTCAGTACTTCTTCATCAATACATTTGGCATCCTTTTTGCGTATCTTAAGTTTAGATCTGCCAAGATCAATGGCCTAGGTCAGGCCAAGGAGGTCAACCTGACCGTCCATAACTATTTTGCGGGTCATTTGTAATTGTTCAAAGTTGTTATAGAAATAGAACATGGTAGCACCTTCAGCTTGTATATTCGAGGTTTCTTGTGTCGATTCGGGATCAACTTTGCGGACCAGAACGCCTTCCGCGTCAGGAAGGGATCAGAGTGATATGATGCATTCTTCTAAGGGCGTCCGGATCGACCAGGGGATCCCGTCTCGTGTCGTCAGAATGGCAGCCCGGAAGGCACCCCGCGGTGGGACGGAATGACCCTTTAGCTCTTGACCGGTAACAGAAATATGCTTCATGGTTCTCTTCTGAATAGAAAAGAAAAAGGGTTTTATTAGTGTTGTAAAAGGTGGGTCCAAGTGAGCTTAAAACAATCAAGACCATCTCACGCTTGCTGGAAAACGTCCATGCCTTCGAAGAATCAATTAGTGAAGCACATTATATCGAAAGGCTTGAGCCTGCGCGCCCGAAATATCGGAGGCAAGGGCAGCGATGGTTTGGGTTGCAGCTTCCGGAAAACCGAACGGCATTTGCTAGTGCAAGTAACACCACGTGCCCCGCGCGAGAATGACCGTCGTGAAATAATGGCGCCGAATATCTTTCAAAAGTAATTCGCACCGCTCCAAGATGAGGCTGGGCCTATATTTTTTAACAATTTTGAGGTTGTCCTCCGAGCAGATCAGCAGTTAGAGCAGCACGAAAAACATTCTACCTTTATCCTTCCAGATCCACCACCAAATTCCAGCCCGCACCACTTCACGGTGCTGTGAATGTCAATCCGTTGTCAACCTCTACCTAAAAATCGCAACAGTGAAATATACGCCCGTACCACCTTATAACTGTACGATTTGATGTACAAAAGCGTTCAAAAGTACTTCTTTCAGATGCGTCATGGTTTTCGTTCACCCGTTGGCCACAGTTTAGTGTGAGCCACGGGACCGACGCTGCTTGGACTGCGGAGACTGCAACGCCTAGCAAGTGGGTTTTTGTTACTAAAATTTGCGAGCGCGCATTTTCAAAACTACGTAGATAACTTGTGTCACTAAACGATTCTGATTGAATGTTAAACATGTCCAGACAAACATGGCTTGGCCAAGTAACTACAGATTGTCGACCCATTCTGATCTACATTCTCCATTCGCTACTTGAGTCCCTAATATCTCTGTAGAAACCAGATAAAAATTGTGACGAAGCTTCTGAGTTCTATCGATTTAGAAAGATTCCAATGGACCATTGAAAAATGGGGAGTGCCGGCGTTATATTTCATTCAATTGTTTGGTACATGTTTTCTTCACTTTATTGACTACAGTTCGGTGAGCATATATTTCGCGGTAGCTTCTGGCTTCTATTCCAAATACAGATGGGAAAATAAAAAAACGAGGACATGCATGCCTTCATTAAGAAATGGGCTACGCCTGACAATTTTTTTTAGCAGGGTTTTTAGCTATCAGTGGGCCCTTTGTCCATCCTGTGTCCCATTGTCGATGCTGTGGCTGCACTGCACGACAGAATCTCAATGAGGCCAGCAATGTGTGTAAACATGGGCAGCCCTAGCTCCTCTTGGAATATTTAACCCTCTTTCAGAATTGATTTGCGAAAACTGTGTAGCATGTAGCTATGAACATGCGCGCGAACGTTTAGAAACGCCTTAGAAACAAAACCACGACGCTCAGCCAATGACAAGACGATATTGGGGAAAGGAGCACCTTCGAACGCTGCGGGATGCCAATTCCTACACGTGAAGGTAGTCCTGGCGGGTATTTCGTCCGCGTCACCTTCAGATAGATGATAGGAATGGATTAGCAGCTGCAGCACCGCGAGCTGGTACTGAAACCTGACAGTGGAAATGAAAGAGTAGCGGTACAATATTTTGTGTTGCTGTAGCTGTTAATCCGATCAGATGACAGCCCAAAAACCATAAAGGTTAAGTATGCGCCCAGTCCAATCCTTGAACGGTACGAATGTATTTTGAAAAGCTGTCGGAAACGTTACTTCACGACGGCCGATTTCACCCGCCCGGTCCCCGCCGCCTGGTGTTATCTGCAGCGGGGGGCCTTTCGGTTCAACGGAAACTGAAAGCTGACCACAGTGTTTCCTGCCACTGAGATTGCAAGCGCAAAGGCATACAACTTTTTATGTAATTTGTTTCGCAAGATGGTTCTAAGAGAGGATGGACTTTCTGGGATATACACTGGAAAGCATTTTTACCTCATTTCGATAAGTTTTATGTACATTAGGGGCCAGTGGGTAGAGTAGTATGGTGCGCAATGTAATTCCAGTCAATTGTTAACAGGTCGTTCCATTCCAACGCAGGGTGTCCATCGTCTGCCACTCTGGCGACATGGAGGCAGGGGCGCCTGGTCGATCGGGAGGCCCTCACAGAGATACACCATCCACTGGTGCCCTTCCTGACGGTGGACGTCCTCTGACCCCTCGGACCCAACTTCCAGTTCCCGTATATGTCCACCTATGGTGCAAAAAACACCAAATCCACTAGATCCGGGGGATGGAAACACTATTTTCGAACCAGCCTGACAGCCACATCAGCATTTAGACCTCGTCGTGTATATTGAGACCCATCCAATCCACACATATCGTAGCAAAAATATGCTGCCTCTGTGTTGAAAAAGCACAAAATACCGGCACTGACATTAGCGTCTGAGAACCAAGGTCTGTTAGTTTCTTTCCTTGCCTTTCCGTTGGCACCCTTTGGCACCCAATGTGGGTTTCCCGTTGCAGGCAGTCACTATGATGCAGTGCTGGGCCAAAGCAGCAGCAGCAGCAGCAGCAGCAGCAGCAGCGGTCCTCTGGCCATGTACCTGGAGGCTTGGCCGCGCCGCAGCCACAGGGTCATCGCAGCACTAGTGCACTACTGGGGCCGGAGCTGCAGCAGCAGCAGCAGCGGTCCTTTGGCCATGTACCTGGACGCCTGGCCGCGCCGCAACCACAGGATCATCGCAGCACTAGCGCACTGCTGGAGCCTGCGGTCGGCACATAATGGCGACGGACTCCACAGAGAGCGGTCGTGATTTCGTCGAGTTCGACGCCATGGGTCCTCGCTCCCTGATGAGAAGGACATGCTGAATCACTAGAAGCTTTCGTCGAGTCCGACGCCATGGGTCCTCGCTCCCTGATGAGAAAGAACCCTGAATCACTGAGATCTTTCGTCGAATCCAACGCAATCGGTCCTCACTTCTTGATGAGAGGGGACGCTGAATCACTTAAGTCGCCAGTGACTTTTAAGCCATTGGCGACTTTCTATCGCTTCTCATCGAGGTGTTCCGCGGTGCCGCCCCCCCCCCCCCCCCCCAGCGCAGGCAACCTTTGAGCATCCCCAGCACGATTCGCGTCTTAAGCTCTACGAACATTGATACATCTAGTCCATAAAAATAACTAAGGATAGAAACAATTCAGCTCGGCCTCCAGTAGCTGTCAGTATCAGTAGCTCTCATTCACTGCGACTCCGTAGTTCACAAAAGCTCCTCTCTAATGTAGGAGCTGACAGCCTTTCCAATAACGCGTTGAAACCTACCCGTACGCGCATCCAACGCTGTGTTGACACGGGCTCAGACGACGTGGGCTGATAAATGGGGTTGCCAAGCTGCTATCACGCGCTGAGAAGCCCCGCAGTATGTATTCGCCAACCACGCACCCGCCGCCATCCGCTCATATCACCCTACTCTAGCCTGGCCACCGTCCCTGCTGTGTTCTCGTCACCTCCCCTGCTGTGACCCGGTCACCATCCCCCTGACACCTGGACGCCTCCCTTGCTGTCACTTGGTCACCATCCCCCTGACACCTGGACGCCTCGCTGCTGTCACAGGCCACCCCCTAGCTGGCATCCAGCCATCACTGCGGTCACCAATACTGCTCTCGCCCAGCTGCACCCCCTGCTGTGGTCTGGCCACCTGCGATCCAGCCATCTGTGATCCGGCCACCTGTGATCCGGCCACCTGTGATCCAGCCACCTGTGATCTGGCCACCTGTGATCTGGCCACCTGTGATCCAGCCACCTGTGATCCGGTCACCCGTGATTCTGCCACCTTCGCTGCCGCCGCGCTACTGCTGCTACTACCGTCTGCCCATTGCTGCCCTTTCTCCTCCTCACTTCCCACACACCACCAGCCCACCAAGAGGTCGTTATTTCTCATGTGGTAATTAAGGCTCACTTTGTTTTAAATTACTCATTTGTGCTGCTCTACGAACATATATATGATACTTTGTGGCACTTTTCTGCTATCTGAAAAATCCACGTATTTACCTCTAATTCTGGGTATTTCTAACTGCTTTTGTGATGGGGTAGCCCACTTTGTGTTATATGATGTTGATTTCACACTAATTCTGGTAGGTTCCATTCTAGTCTTGTATAGTCATGAAAATGAGTGGTTATTTGTGGTGAAATAGCACAATTATCCCGGCTACTGACCGGCGAAACTGAAGCGCACCGCTCGGCGCCAGATATAAGATAGTGACATGCTGACTGCGTGGTGATGCACTTAGTACAACCTAACCTTAGTAACCTAACCTAGGAGCGGTACTATTCATTTCGTTATGAGGTTTTGCTCAGACACGTTTAAACTATGTGAGATAATTGATAAGATATCGTTGGCTACTGAGATACATAACGAGATACTCAACTGTTTTGTGCTTGTTAAGAACGTTGTGGACGTACCGCAATCAGTAATGGAAGTTCCTCATGGTCGTTCCTCACTTCGGTTTGCGGTCGGTGTGTGGGTCTAATAGCTGCCTTATGGCAAGGAAATTTGTGTAACATGTATGGCATGCAAATGTCATTTTTACGCATTCTTCCTCGGCAATACATCGGCATAACTTACATTTTCTATGAATTTGGGATGCAAATTTATAGCACCATTCTATATGTACATGGTGTTGCCTAAGAATTGAATTGACTCGCAATGATCTGCATAGATCATTGAATGAGTCGATAGCTCCGCGAGTCGGGAGGCTGACAGCAGTGCCAACTTCAGCAATGACTTGATGACTTCCCTCACTGCAACTGGATGGAATCAGCTGATTCAGCTCACGATGACATGAGGGTGTAGCGATGACAACCATCTGATTCAGCTTCTGATGACAGGGGGTTTAGCGATGGCGCAGCCAGACGTACTCATAATACGCATTTATTGGACATTTATTCGGTGTCAAACACCATCATTGATCACGCCACCTACGTGTGACCGAGAGCGGCCCATTGCCTGATGCGCACAACCGCCAACGTTCGCTGGTCATTACTTGATGTTGCTATGAAAACAGCCTCGGGTTACTACGCTTTCTTCGCCCCTCGGAAAAAGAACTAACGGGTTTTAGCAGTGACGTCAAAGGCAATCATGGCAACTACGTAGCAGGTTAAATAGGCTTAGCCGAGCCCATGAATTTGCCTGCCACCGGTGATGGAGAATGACTGGGCTGCAGAAATTCACCAAACATACGGCGCGAGCAGCGCGCAACACAGGACCCAAAATATGGCCGTCACTGCCGGGAAGGCATTCAGCAGCATCGTGAGCCGCACCAGTTGTACTGCACAGCTAGTACATCGTTGCATGCATGCCCATACTGAACGGCCATCTGATTTTCCCTACAAACATTGAAAAATTGCGCGCAACACAGAAACGCGCGTTCAGAAGGCGGTCAGCTGCCGGGTCCGTTTGCTAACTGGCCTTAACCGACGCGACCATATGACTCAATCGCTGCCAGAGTTAGGTTGGTCCAACTTTAAAGAGCTTTACTTACCCATGGTGGTATCGTCACCATGCGGCACCTCATCCATCACTGGCCAGAGCGCATCCCAGTTGTTGCGCAGGCGACCGCTCCAGCTCTCTGACGTGTCCGTCCGTCTCGCGCACGTTACAGCGGACGGCCAGCTGCAGCTACCCAGAGTACTAACATTACTCGCCCGTCGTGGTCTTTTCTCCCGGGCCGCGAGTGCTTGAATAGACCGTCATCGGAGGTAGGGCAGCAGACTCGCCCCGCACTGTTCATCCAGAGTGGGTCCAGGTGGTGTGAACCAACTGCATGCTTCCGTGTTGTCTTTACTTTTATTGCGTGTGGCTAGCTGTTATTACTTTTCTGACGCGTTTTAACTCTGGTTCCATTCCTTGCCTAATACACATATCTGTATCTGTATTCAACGGTCATATGCGGAACTCGTGCTTGAGGCAGTGTAAGAGTGTACCGATGACTTGGGCCGCGTCGCAGGTTTACCGATTATTTGAAGTGTACTAACCATGCCATGTGCTTATGACCTGAGCTGCACCACACAGCGTGCTCGTAACGTTGGCTGCACCAGACACTGTGCCGGTGACCTGGGCCGCACCAAACGCTGTGCTCGTGACTTAAACTATACTAGACGCTGTACCGGTGACACGAACTGTACTAGACCGCTGTGTTCGTGACCTGAGCTGTATTTTGCGCTGTGCCCGTGACCGGAGCGGTACTATACGCTGTGCCGGTGACCTGATCTATACTGTACACTGGGCCCTTGACCTAAGCTGCACTACGCGTTGTACCCGCGGCTTGAGTTGTAATTTACGCTCTGCCCGTGCTTTAGGCTGCACCATACGCTGTGCCCGTGACTTCAGTTGGTCACATTGGCCACGCTTCATGTATAGCTTTTTGATCTCTTAAAATTTCAGGACCATCGTCCCGAAAAAATGTCCCAGATGACCGGGAAAGACCATAAGATGAAATAGAAATGAGGGCCTTAAGGCACGCCACTGACCAGATCAAACTCGATAGGAGACTCGCAATGGTAAAAATCGGGAAGTGCTACACACTGTGCTCGTAACGTGAGTTGTGCTACACGCTCTGCCCATGACCTGGACTGTACTTTTCACCGTGCTCGTGACTTGAGCGGAACTAGACGCTGTGCACTGGATCTGAGCTGTACTATACGCCGCACCCTTGACCTGAGCTGCACCGAACGCTGCTCCTGTGACCTAAACCGTACCAGACGCTGAGCCCTTGACCTGAGCTGTACTATTTGGTGCGCCCTTGACCTGAGCTGTATTGAACGCTGCTCCTGTGACCTGGCCCGTACCAGACGCTGCGCAATTGACCTGAGCTGTACCAGCCACAGCGCCCTTGACCTGAGCTGTATTAGACGCTGCGTCGTTGACCTGAGCCGTACCAGACGTTGTGCCCCTGACCTGAGCCGTACCAGACGCTACGTCCTCGACGCGAGCCGTACCAGCCACTGCGCCCTTGACCAGAGCTGTACTAGGCGCTACGTCCTTGACCTGAGCCGTGCCAGCCACTGCGCCCTTGACCTGAGCTGTATGACACGCCGCCCCTGTTCCCCGCGCTGTTCCAGACGCCGTCGCGGTGCGGCGGGCTGCGTTGCCGCGCGGCCCCTGAGGGCATCCTCGCAATCAATGCCGCGCGGGGACGCCCGGCCAGCCGCGGACGGACCGTGCCGGCGGCGCTTGCGTCGATACGTGCTGGCGAGTGTGCCTCCGCCACCTGGTCGCCACACCGGGAGAGCACAGCTCAGTGGAGCACCCAGCCGGGCGCGGTGAGGGAACAGCGCCGCGAAGCACGCTGCCTCGGCACTGCGGGAGTGCAGCACAGTCAACCCTGCAGCCCCCTCCAGTGCGGCTTTAGTTGATTGCGCTGCTCCGCCACGGTAAGAGCACAGCTCAGTAGAGCTTTCAGCTCCGGCACGATAGGAGCACAGCCTCAGTGGAGCACGCAGTTCTTGTGGAGCACACAAACCAGCCATGGTGAATTACCAGTCTCTGTCCGTCCCGTTTTATCAGCTGCATTTTGCATTAGAGCAGATAAGCGCTGCTTCGGACGCAAAGCTTCCCCTTTGTAGGTTTCACGCCTTTTTAGTGTGAGGATGGTGGTCGCTTACAGGACTAGGCCCGCCGAAAGGTCGCTTTTTAGTTAAATACACCGCATGTTTGCCAAAATCTGCTCTGGCATATTTGATGCTTGTTATTTTACCGTTTTTTCCATATACACTCTCGCTTATGACTTAGTTATAGCCCTTGGGGTGTAAATAAAAAACTGAAAACATTCAAATTGTTCTGGATTGTTGTGCGGATGAAAAGGCATTTTGTAAATCATGCTGCTCTGCTCACACAATAAAAGTAAAAGTGATAAGCGTTTTTAAGCGGTCGATCCCAGCAGAGGTAGCAAAGGATAGAGGGCGGCTGAGAGATGTTTGCAAATGTGATTGGTCCGTGCGAATTATTATCCTTTCGCAAAATTTGAATTGTGACTATTGCAAACATCGGATATGATAATGTGGGCAACACCACGGGCACGGATATGATGAAGCTATACACTGCGCGGACCCAGCCAAAGACTGGGGGCGGGTGCCACATCACGGAAGCATGCAACCCCCGCAACGAGATGCAAAGTTCCACACCATGGAACAACGCCTATTAAACATGATGAAGGTGTTGAACAACCAAAGTGGTTACACCCCATCTGTCGTTTGCAGTGTGGCTTGCGAGTGGCCTTACCACGCAAAGAGGTCATCGGAGACTTGGGGGACGCGTCCCTCTACGCCATGCTCGGTGTCATCGCCCCTGGCTAGAAGTACGTTTCTGTGTGGTCGCACTTTCGCCTGGTCAACTTCCTCCGCAAGTTTATGAGAACTATGTCACGAAATTGCATTATGGTGTCGTAAGCCACTGACCTTGTCTAAATTTACCTTCGGTTTTCAGTGTATGTTCTCTAATTGCTTAATTTGTAGCAATTAGATTGATTTCACTGTAGGGCGAGAAATCGTCCTCCTTTTACCCTTGCGTGACATCTGCCTCGTAGGGCATCATAAGTTTCTGTCCCAAGGTAGCCTTTGTCTCCAAATGTGTATAGTATGCCCCCTGCCAGCCTAATTTGTTTTTATTCGTTATCAGACTTTAAAATTCGTCTCCAACACCTGCGTGTGGCCTTTGCTCCGAGAGACCATGATGGGCTGCTGTCCTACGTTGAGCTTGAAATGCAAGTGGCTAGACAGTTAGGTGAACTCAGTGGCGGATCCAAAGGGGGGGGGGCACGGGGTCATGTCACCCCCTGACCCTCGAAGGGGTCCATAATTGACTCCGAAGGGGCCATAGCGGATCGAACGAAAGCGGCTTTTTTAAACACCAAACGCAACGACATTGGACGCTTTTGAGCCTCCTGCCCATCAAGGGCGACCGCAAGCGAAAGTGGAGGCCCTACGAGCAAAAAAAAAAAAAAACGCCGCCGATTGAGAGCGTGGTGATTGAGGAGAACTTAAAGCTCATTAAGGTGTCCACGGGACCTACGTCGTTGCTGGGAGCCTTATATGCCCACTTGTAGGGTCAATGCGATCGCTAAGGAGCTTTCCATGTTACCATTGATTTATTTCCAGTTCCTGGGAGGGCCCAACGTTGTTGTCGGGGACCTATCTGCTAGAATGTCGAGCACTCTTGTCGACCAGGTGCCCTCCTCGGATTCGCCCAATTCACCCGACAGGCTCTATTCATCATAGCCGGACCGCACACGTCAATCTCTCGGGCTCCTCTCAGTTGCTCAGGGACCCTTCACATTGGTCTCGGTCAACTTACCGACACATTTGCGATATGTCCATGGGCCCCTTCATTGGTCTAGGGCCCTTCTAACTTCCTGTCACTTGCGGAGTGTACTGCACCATTATCGAGGCTCCCATCTGTTAACCTGCCTGGCCACACTCGATCGTCCGGGGGCCCTCAACATCAAGCCTTAGGTACTTCCTAGTTGAATGGAGGGCGCCCTTGTCGAGGGAGCCCTACGCCCTTGTCAAGGGTCCCATCTGTTCATCTACTCGGACACACTCGATTGTTCGGACGCTATCCGCAATGGCTCCTGGGTACTTCCTATTTGAATAAATGGCCCTACGCTCTTGTCGGGGACCCATCTATTAACCTATTTGGACACAATCGATCGTTCGGGGGCTCTCTACATTGTGTCTTGGGTACATATAACTTCCTTCGAGGGCCCTACGTTTTTGTCAGGGGCTCCATCTGTAAAGCCAGTGGCGGATCCAGAGGGAAGATCATGGGTCCATGCCCCCTTCCTTAGGGGCCCAAAGGCTTTGAAGAGGCTCATTACCGGCCAAACGGACGCAGTGCGTTACCACAAAACACTAGAAAGTTGGATGTCCTTAGGCCTCCAGACGACCAGGAGCAGTTTCAAGTGAAAGTGATGGGTCCGTAGGCAGGCAAAAATTATTTTTCGTAGATAAGAATGTAATATTAGTCTTGTTCCTCGTAGAATAGACCAGGAGAGTAGAGATGCAGATGCGATGATGTTTCGGAAACATGCCTTTATCGAAACGAATAACAGAAGTAACTTGCTTTTGCTATTCGTTTCGATAATTGCATGCTGCTACCACCTAAATCTCCATTTTCCTGGTTTTGTGTGAGGAATTAGGCCATGACTGCTATCTATATTACTACCATCGCTATGCCAGATGCTTCTTGCAAGCGCAGTTAACAACTTATGCAAAAATCATTCTTCGCTGATCGGTGGTTGTTTTGAGATCTTTTGACACCCTGCTTTTTTACCAGGGGCACAATATGCCCACTTGACTGGTCAATCCACAATCGCTGACGAGTCTCCACGTTATTCTTGACCTCATTGCATTTTCTCGAAGGGCTCTACGCTGCTGTTGGGAAACTATCTGTTAACATACCAGGGCACTCTTGATCGATCAGGGGCCCTCAGCGGATCCCTTCCATTCGCCCTAAAGGCTCTATACGCTTTCCGGGGCCCCGTATGTTAAACAGCCTGGGTACTCTCGGCTGCTCAGGGGCTCCTTTGCTCTGGTCTCAGTCTTTTCCACTCGCTCGGAGGGCCCTGCGCTGTTGCTGAGGCCCTCATAAGTTAAAGCACCGGAGCACCCGATGCTTAGGAGCGCTCTACATTGATCTAGGGCCATTTCCCTTTTGTCTCATTTGCGGGGGACTGTTCACTCTCATCGCCGCCGTTTCTGTTAACCCATCCGGACCCTCTTGATCGCACATGTGACCACTACGATGGTTTTGGACACTTCATATTTGCTCAGGGGGCCCTGCGCTTCGGCCGGGGCCCTATTTGTTAACCTGCCGGGTCATTACCGATCGTTCAAGGATCCAGCACATTGGCCTTGGTTCCTTCTCGCTTTCCCTGAGGATCCTATGTACATTGTTGACAGGAGTCTCTTCGTTGGCCTGCAGCAGCATCCTTGATCGCTCAGGTGCCGTCCTTTTGGGTCTTGAGTTTCCCATTTTACCGGAGGGCCTTCTCCGGGGTCGGGGCATTGAGGCTTTACAACGCACTCAGCTGCTGAGGCTATATGGCGTCGCCTGTCTCTCACCCTGGCAGGAAGAGCGAGCACCGCGGGGAATCAAACCCCGTACCTCTGGTTTCCCAAACGCGCGGTGGTTAACGCAGACGCGTTAACCACTTTACTACCGGCACCTACCCCGTTGACGGAGACCTAAAGATAAATCGGCCGGGGCCCTTTCGATCGCTCCGGGGCCTTCCACATTGGCCGTGAGCTCTTGCGATGAGATCACAAGGATCTTACGCTTTTGCCGAAAGCCCCACATGTACTTGTGAGCGCCAGGGCGTTTCGCCTGCTCGTGTGTACGGGCCTGGCTCAGTTACTTCATTAACGCAAGTACAATATTTAAGCGATAACGATTTCCCATGGCGCCTTAGCGTCAAAGCAGTGACCGGATCTGCGCTAATAAATTTTGACGAGCAGGCGAGCCAAATTGCCAAGTAATTTCACGCGCCGCTGACATCGTGTGTCATTTCCGTTATGTATTTGATTTGTTACAGTTGCTATGCTTATATGCTATACCTGTGCAGCGCGCTCTTAACGCAGTTTAAATGCTGTAATGCTTTGTACTTCTCCAGACAGTCAAGGCAAAAACTTTGCAGCAGTCATCAACCACCAGCTAATCACACCAGCTAAAGGCTACCTGATCTTGACCTTGAAATCAAGTATGGTATTTGATTTTGATGGAGTGTAGCAGACAGCTTTAGTTCATTTTGCCTTATATTCTCCGAAATAACCAGCCACGAAATGACAGGATTCACCTTAATCCAGAAAAAATGAACGTCCCCCATGTATATACATACATAGAACGCCTAGCTTGTACGGCTGTGCACAGTGAATGGGTTCCCGGAATCACTAATGCCATGCATGAGCATATTCAATTTTTATGGCCGGAGAACGATGCTTTTTTTTCTTCCAGGGGGCCCCGAACCCCAGGGGGGGCACAAGTTTGCATGCCCTCCCCCTTGACGAAATCCTGGACCCATCGCTGGTTGAACCAGGACAAAAACCGGTCGGATATGAGTATGTTTTGAACCCAGCACTGTTGATTACGAAATCGTTTAGTTGCTGATGCATTTGGATTATATAGATGACAGCTTGCAAAAACAGATACGATTTCTTGGTTGATTGTGTACCGAGTAGGAAAACAGTTAGATGACCGGCTGTGAATTTGTCCATGACATCAACTAAGATAATGACACGGATTAATGTTTTGAAAGTTGCATAAGCTATCTAGCAGCGTCGCGTTAATATCCGTGTTTATCTATATCCATTCTGTACCAGGTAAGAAGGGAGTAGACATCGCCCTTCTCATAAGTCTTGTCCGTTGTAAGCTTGGGCCGATCCCCGTCAGTGTTAAGGCTAAGGTTGGTTGAACTCAGCCTGGGAACGGCATTTTTTTCGTGCTCGGCCTTAATGGGATTAGCTGGCATAATGGGATCACCCGGCGCTGGCGGTCAGTCCCCGCCCTCGCTCCGCGGTCGTTGCAGCCTCTGCACTAACTGCAGCGAGGGGGGCTCAGCACGCCCACAGCTAGTGGTCGACATTGACGCAATACAAACGCATTGGCTCACAGTTGCATCCTGTGTCATTTGCCACACGGACTCTGTTTGGCGGCAGTTTTGGTTTGACAAATTCGCGAATTCCGTGCTTTCGTTTCCCCCATTGTACAGCATGTGGATAAAGGGGTGAAGCCGTGATAACTGGCCAGTATAGGGCTCTGCCTACACTAGTGAGATGTGCATATCAAAGCGGCCATCGCACTCTTCTGTTGAATGCACGTGATGTACGCAACGCGTGTGCAAAACATAATTCGCACGATCTGCTCACCAACGGGAAACACGGGGATCATAATATGCGCTTCTCAAACCTCGTCACCGGGCCCAGAAGGTAGCTCTTACACGGAAATGATGCTGTAGTCCAGGAACACCGTTGACCTGCCAATGTGGCAGGATGCATCCAAACGGAGAAATACCACCATTACAATTTATGGAACACATGGAAAAGGCAAAAGCTCAACTTACAAGCAAGCAGAACAACACGGCCCAAACTGATCTGACCTCGACGGACAGCTGTCACAGCGACACGGGACTAACTAGCACTAACGGAGACGGAAATGGACAATCGTAACGACGAAAGCGTGGGCCGGTGTGTGCCGCTCATCTGGCACCGCTACGTGCAAACTGCAGATCCGCCAGTTTCCGGGCGCTTTTAAGAACTGATATTCATGCAGTCGGTTACGCGGCTCCATCTGCTTGGTCATTGAGATTGATCAGAGCAGATACAGACGCGTTATCAACCGAGCAGTACGGGTGAGTGCACCGGCCACACCCTTGCCACACCACGCCACACCCGGCCACACCCGGCCACACCCGGCCACACCTCACGAGCGCCCTTGTCCCAATCATAGGTGTGATAGTGATCGGCCGGGAAGCTACCAATGTGGGCTCCTTTGAAGGCTCATCTCGAATGCAAGACAGCGTGGCCCAAACCGGGAGTGATTGGACCAGGCAAACTACGGAGGCGTAGAATCCTGCTTCCTTTGACCTACATCCAACCGAAACATGCCACTGTCTGTAATGATTGGGTCACAATTGCCAAAAGCGTCAATCATGGCAAAGTTGTCGAATTCATCAATGAAAAGTTGTCGGGCCTTATCGGACTCAAAGTCAGCCAATTCTCATCGCGTTTATCAGGCTCACTGGTGATCGCTGCCAAAGTTGTCTGCCCCAATTTGCTCCGCTTTTGACATAATCTATATAAGAACCGACAGTCCTCACATCTGGTATCTCCTCACTCCACTCAGACCTCACAAGACGTCTAACTGGTCCTCAACTGCATGCATCGTTTGATCCAATGTGTACCTGCCGGATGCACCACCTTGAATACGTAACTTGAACACTGCACTTGACCCCGCTTATCCCATCATTTAGAACGTCAGCCGAGACAGTGAGTGTCTCCACGCCCACCCCATGCACATTTTTGGCAGATCAGTCTTCTCTGCAACCTGCTCGAACCTAAGCTATTTATAGGACCGGACGAGGGCTGACCGGCTGATCTGACCCGGGTCGTCACCGCAGGGCATGTTCAACATCTACCGCGCGGTGAAGGAGTCGCGGCAGCGACAGGAGGCTCAGCTGACTGGCCACGACCGCTTCTCCAGCCGGGCCGTCCGCGACCGCGCCGCCCGCGACCAGCAGGCCGAGCGACACCCTCCCAGGAGAACCAGGTGACACAGCGATCGGGACTTCAGGGGGACCAGGCGAGACGGGTGCTGATACAGGAGAATCAGGTGACGCAGCGACCAGGACTTCAGGAGGACCGGGTGGCACGGGGCTGAGAGATTAGGAGAACCAGGTGACGCAGCGATCAGGACTTCAGGAGGACCAGGCGAGCCAGGGGCTGATACATCAGGAGAACCAGGTGACACAGCGACCAGGGTTTCAGGAGGACCGGGTGGCACGGGGCTAATACATCAGGAGAACCAGGTGATACAGCGACCAGGACTTCAGGAGGACCAGGCGAGACGGGGGCTGGTGCACCAGGAGAATCAGGTGGCACAGAGACCAGGACTTCAGGAGGACCGGGTGGCACGGAGCTGAGACATTAGGAGAACCAGGTGACGCAGCGACCAAGACCAGGAGGACCGGGCGAGACGGGGCTGAAACATTAGGGAAACCAGGTGACACGGGGTTCGGGACATCAGGAGGGCCAGATGACATAGAGGGCCGGAGTGCCAGGAGGGCCTGGTGACACAGAGGACCAGGGCGCTGGGAGGACTAGAGGTATATACGAACAGAGCACGGCGAGTGGTCGATACCGGAAGTATAATATACTTTCCTCTTTCTCTGTCTCTTTCTCCCTCCCTCTCTTTCTCTTTTCTCTCTCTCTCTCTCTCTCCCTCTTTCTCTCTTTCTCCCTCCCTCTCTCTCTTCCCCTCTCTCTCCCTCTCTCTTTCTCCCTCTCTCTTTCTCTCTCACTCTCTCTCCTCGCCCTTGCTTTCGGTCTCCCTTCCTGTCCCGGTCACTGTGTGGCTTCACACTACGTGCTGTTCGGCCCGGGCTGGTTGGGATCGCGCCAAGAGGTCATGACGAACCAGCTCCGGTCAGGAGCATGATGCTTTCCGCAGTAGGAGCGTCCAACTCACGAAGTAAAAAGTGAAACGCTCCGAGGAATTATCATGCCTCCAAACTTCATGCCGCCAATCGTGAATGCCTCCAAATCCTGAATTACTGCCATTAGCGATTGGCCGTTGCTGGGAAATCGTCGAGGACGCTGTTCCCATTCGCATGCCAACCTTGATCTTGGAGCATATTGCCGATTCTCACAGAGAAGGAGTTGTCACTTGAACAAGACTACAAAATGAATCTTCAGAATCAATATTTACCTTGCACGTAAAATGCACGTACTTCATGCACTTGTCCCCGAACAGGCAGCCTCAACGCGGGGTGCCTTCTCACGTACGATTTTCACGTACACAGCGCCAGGAGCACAGGACTTTCTTAACGGGGGGGGGGGGGGAGGGGGAGAAGAGAGGCGACGAAGTTCTGTTAGGGCGTATCACACAGGAGAAAAAGATTGGGAACGAGGCCTGGTTGGTCTGGTTATCTCCCCAAAAGTCCCGAACCCTCGAAATGGTCCAATTTGGTTCACAAACAGGTGTTCTCACATGATGGAGGACTCTTGCTCTTATTGTAGCCGATCCGCAATACCGCTTATATAACCTTGCCAGGCCAAGGATTCGGTTCAGTATTCTTTACCCTAGCATCTTAAATCTCAGGCATTTGATGCAGCCACTGTTCTCCAAGGATGCGTGCTGAAACATCCAGGTGGTGATGTTTCACAACTCATGTTTTGAAGGAATTGGAGACTGATGTGTAAGACTGATTTGATGGCTGCTCCAGGTAGGCGCGCATGTCAATCCCAAGCCCCTGGCACGCTAACAGATATTGTCAGTGATTTTATTTGGTTGTTTCCCCCGCTCCCCCTCGCAAATCGTTCCACACGCTCCTGCAAATAGGACTTATGCCCAATTTCACATGTCTTTACTCTCAAGGGAGGGGAGGGTCTCATTAGCTGAATCCAGAAACTACACCCTTGGTTCGACGGGCTCAATGGCCCAGCATACGAATAATTTGTTTCTTCAGACGGACGCCTTAATGAAAGCGCTCCGTTTCAATCAGGGGGTCAGCAGTGACCACAGGGACCTGGACAGTGTCCCTCTGCCCGGTTTCCCTATGGCCCAAATACGGCGAACTGCGATACCTTTACCATTTGTTAAACCCACCGCTCTTGAGACCTTTTTGCGTCGGTGAGTGGCTGCGTCGATCCAGAGCCAACCGTCCCGTTCAGACGGCCTTCAGTGTCACAGAGGGGACCAATGTATTATGCGTATCAAAAATTACCGATAGGCAATCAGAAAGGGGACGAAAATGCCCTCCAGCCCCAATCGGAAAATGCGATGGGTCCCAGGTCTTGGCTGAAGACACTACTGGGGTCTGGCTATTGAAGGGGAGAAGTGCAAGGATTCCAGGAACGCTCTGAGGAGCTGTTTTTGGAATCGTGAAGTCCAAAAAATGGTTATACTAAATGAGAAGAGCAAACTAATTTTGTCGAACAGAAGTTCAGACAATACCGTAGCAGCGTCTAGCAGTCCAGGAAGTGCCATCTGGTAAACTCGTCGGCCCCTTTGGCCGCTCACTCAGAACTTCCTGGTCGCCAGGGGCGCACTGGTATTTAATGGCCCTTCCAGCTATCAAGGCCTCTGTGATCCTTCAAACTTTGGAGACTGATGGAACTGGGAAACTACTCGGATACTTGTTGGTCGCTCAGCGGTCGCATTGACCGCTCAGCTACCTCCAGTGGCGCACACAGGAGTTGCGCAGGGTTACGTGCCTCGCCCACGCCCCAGCCTTTGGGCTTTGGGGACAGATGATGAATGGCCAGATTTGTGTCGTCAAAGGACTCGAAGGGCTCGTCGGACCTCATCTTAGGGATCCCGGCCCTGCGGCCAGCGCCCTGAATGCCTGTCAGAGGGCCCTTTGGGCCGATCGCGGGCTTGCGGAGTCGACGAGGGCCTCTACGTCGATCAGGCACCACCAGAACTGAACAATCGGCTCCGTGTCTGTTTGGGCCTGACTACCCATTTCCCAAGTAGGGACGAAACCGGGCCCGTGACTTACATTGGTCGGGGCCCCGGAACAATGAGAGGCACTTTGTTGGAGGTGACTAGTGCACTTGGGTTTGACGACTGGGTTCTGCGTGAGCAAGGGCGGAGAGCGCCGGAACATTGAGTGTTTTGGGTGTCGCGGATGAGCGCTGTTACCTGTCAACAATGGGCATCTGTAATGTGTAAATCTTTATGTCCGTGTTGCAGTATGTGTGTAGTATATTTGTGCTAAGCCGGTATTACAAAAAATGTATGTAGGCTCATGACACATGCAAGAACAGACACGAGATAATCTCAAGCTTACAATCGTACTATGATATCGACGTTGTCTAAAACCAGCATTCCAGAACATGTCCGATAAAGGATGAAACGTTGAGAAATATAAGTGATACCAGGTCACGCAATATGACAATCTATATCTTCTTTGTATCATGAGCTGTGGTGGCAACTAAAACGAACAGCGAAAAGAAGCAAAAGCTGCCATCACATTTATCGAGAAAGCATCCAAGGTCAGCAGTGCTGAGTCTGCTGTGATCTTTAACACGCGCTTGGGTGGAGGGTGAAATTGGCGCCACCAAATATTTTTCCACAATGGTTTCCGGACGGCGCGGCGCAGCCGCGCCAAATTTTGCCTACTATAGGATAGGATAGGATAGGATAATTGAAAAGCGGATCGTTTGGCATCAAAAATTTAAATATACCTTGCAAGGTCGCTGACCTATGGCAGGTCAAAGTCAGGCCATGGTCTCAGTAAAGTCGAAGTCTGGGGAATCGTTCAATCTGGTGCAACAATGAGTATTAGACGAAGCTATACATCTCTGAGATTATTTCTTAGGCAACACAAATGTTGAATGAGCAAGTAGCGTTGACCTAAGGTCAGGTATGAAGGTCAAATCAGGGTCAAAACCAACCTGTTTTATTACTTTAGGGCTTGCCGGATGAGATAGGTTCTGGTGCTCATTTCGAATTTATTGATAGCAAGAACCGCATTATGCATCTTGCATGCAATTCTTAGAGGTCAGATTAGGTCACTGACCTAAAATGACCCAGGTCAGCACTTTTTAAAATATGCCGCCTAGCGTAATCTTTGTCGTTATTCAAATGCAAAACTCAAAGCAGTCTTGTATGATCTTTGTCATCATGACCCTCAAAAAATCAAAAAAGGTCACTGACCTCAAATGAGCATGTGACCTTTTGCTTAGAAAAGGTTGTCTAGGTTCTAGAGGCACTTTGAAGACCAACCTGGAATTTGACCTTGTTTGGCCTTACTTGACCCGAATGTAATGATCTAGGAACCTCAATCTTTGACCTAAGTGAGTTTACGTCTAGGTCAACACTCCCGGCAAATTTGGTGTCTCTAGCTCCCGTAGTTCCCGAGATCTCAGCGGGTCAAATTGACCTCCCACCCTAGCGAAGGGTATCAGCCGGCCACTCGGGCTCGTGTTTATCAAATTTCGCGACAAGCAGTGGTCCAGAATCGACCTAAGACGAATGGCCATTGGGGCTCAAGTCGATCGATTTTTTTAATAGAAAATTAGTTTCAGCGCGTGTCCACGTTCACTAACGACAGCCTCGTGGCAGGGCAATGCAGATACATCTTCAAAAATCATTCTATCTCGAAAACACTGCCACGCGCACTGGTCACATACAATATACATAGTTTTGTGATCGGCGGCGACAAGTTAATACGATGCACGTTCCGGTGAAGATGACAACATGTTCAATTTTCTGTTTCTTGTGAAGATTTTCTAGCCTCCGGGAAATCTGGCCGAGTTATGACCGGCATGACGTAACGGGAGAACTTTGGGACCAATAGATCTGGGTGCAAACGTGTGGGTTTATGTAATGTTATGCTCAGGAAGTTTCGCCCTGATTCGCCGTTTCGCATGACTCGGACCGATAGGGAAGAGGGCGTTGATGCGATCTCCGAACACACAAAATGCGAACCCTGGTGGTTCCAAATCAACAAAGATAGGTCTCAGCCGAGAACACCAACACCTTGTTCTGAAGACGATCTCATGATTGGTCCTAGCTTTTTTTTTTTGCCAGGTCAACGATTGAATTTTCCAGAAAGCCGCATTTTGTAGCTTTACATTATGTTTACGAGATCACGCCTTGTGGCGGCACGAAACTTGAACTGGCGTATGTCTTGTTCAATTCTTAGTACATTCTGTAATACAATTCTGTTGCCGCCCGCCGCCCGAGCCAGCCGCAAATCGCCTTGGAGCGACCATCACAAACTGCTGCTGCTCCGGAACCAAAAAATCTAGAGCACATTTGGTGTTAAAACACATGCCATAATCGCCACCAATCATGGCGAGGATTGAGCGTCTTCCGATTGCTCCGTCGGGTATCGGCAACGATTCTTCGCGAAACGATATTCCTCATTTTGTTAATGAAGGAAGCCATGCCAGGCAACACAGGCAAAGCAACGCTTCCTTCCATGTTTGCTTGCTTCTGGATTGACCTCACACTGAGCCCGTCCTCAGACCAACTCCCTCGCAACCAGTTGTGATCTGTCCGTGGTCTGGTGCCGAAAGGCTCCGATGCTTGAGAAACTTTCCCCGTCCCGACAACTAGAACATCTTCAATGACGCTCCAGACCATTCGCACGCGCCTGGCGACAGGCAGGTTCGCGCGAATGAAAGTGGCGCGAATGATTAGATGGTCGACCAAAGCAACCGATCGCTGCTACCGCGTAAGACGAACTGCAGTGAACGCATAAGGCCGAGGAAAATATGACAAATATACGGGTATGTAACTTTGATGTGTTTATAGCAGTTTTAAATATGTTGAGCTCCTTTCATTGTTTTCCTCAGTCTTTGGTAATGGATGCAGAGGCACAAAGTGCGCTTACGACAAGCCCAACGTATGGCGCATGCTACAAATGCTCTTGAAACAGAAGCAATAGTGTAGGCGTTAGGTGACTAGCAACGCTTCGATCGCATATAGGAACACCGAGACAAATGTCAGGACATCATGTTATTCTCGGTATATAGCAGATACATGGCTAGGAGGTAGCAGGGTGGCGGCAGCTTCTACCATGTAGGTTAATCTTTCCGCCATTTCACGCGGCGGCAGGTTTTCTCTGATGCATGTCTCTGTTAAGATAACATCATACTGTGCATTTGTGTTTCTGCTCGCGTTTTAAGCCCCCCGTAATATCTTGCCGAGTTATGAACGGAGTTACATTACGGTAGATACGAGTGGCCCAGAGTCTGAGTGAAAGGCAGTACATTTATATAATGTGATGCTCATTAAGATATATATATATATATATATATATATATATATATATATATATATATATATGACTGATGCTGATATCGGTTCTGCATGTTTTTTATCGTCTGCATAGGTAAGAACCTACTCTTGCCGTACACATCATGTATATGTTATGCCACACATTATGTTCTTGCTGTATTGGATATCGGCAAAGATGTTTCGTGATACCATAATCCTTATTTTGCTGATAATTGCGCCCATACGAGGCAAGAATGCCTACATCCTTCTATATTTACCTGCTCCTTACTTGATTTCATACTGAGCCCGCCTCCGAAAACCAACTCCCGCTCGACAGGTCCTGATCTGTCTGGGCTCCGGTGCTGGACTACGGCGCTTGAGAAGCGCAAAGCGAGGAACTTTCCCACCTGACCAGTTATGAATAACATTCGAGCATTTTCATCCACGCACCAGACTCCGCGCGCTTGACGACAGGCAGGTTGGCGCGAATGCAAATGGCGCGAACGATCAGCTGATCGGCCAATGCAGCCGCTGGCGGTAGCCGCGGAAGCCAGACTGCAGTGAATCCGACTTCGCATGAAACGAAGGAAAATATAACCACGCTTCGGGTATATCATAGGGATGTAATCGCAAAAGTTTTTGTACATGCACAGTTCGTTTCATCGTTTTGCTCAGTCATTTTGTCATATGTCAGCATGCCATTTTTTGTTGTCAGACGATTTTTTATTCAATTGTCTACAACTAAGCAGAATTTGGCGCGGCTACGCCGCGCCGTTTGGAAGCCATTCCGGAAAAACCTTCGGAGGGGGTCAATTTGACCCCCCACACCAATCGCGTGTTAAAGGCCTAGTACACACATGTCTCGTGTCAAGGAGACGCCAGCTATATACAAATAACATTTTGCGGAACTAAAATGGGCTTTGCAGTCATGAACACAACACGGTATGTACTCAGACCCACGCCAAAGAACACTGTATATACTAAAGTCCGCGCCAAATTGACATAAATGAGGTTTACACATGGAACGGAATGTTTTTAAAAAAAATAACAAGCTACGCATAAGGGGGATGAGGCGTGCCTTGCCAAGCGACCTTAACCAATGGCGGATCCAGAGTTGGAGACGGTGGGGGGGGGGGGGGGGTTATGCCTCCCGTCCCTTGGGACGAGAGGGCAACAAAATGTCATGGTGAAGGGGCACCGAAATCCACATTTTGGATTCATATAATACTTATTTTTAACAGACCCCGAATTTTCAGGGGCGCCACGAATGACTACAAATATTTATTTTTGAAGGTACCGAAATCCGGGGACACAATAACTGGCCCGAAACCTTCATTCTCTGAGGGAACCAAATTTCAGTGATGCAGCAATGTCGTGCCCCCACCCTGACAGAATCCTCGATTGGCCTCTTGGGCTAGAGGACACAAAAACGGTTAGTTTGTTGCACCATAATTTTTATTTCGAGGTACCATAACTTCTATTTTAAAGAGGCTTTTTACCTGAATGGCTCATAGAAATTAGCCAAAAATTGACTTTAAGGGGCCAAAATCCATGGACACCACAATATCCACGCCTTTCACGCTGGCAAAATTCCGGATCAGCCTGTTCCACGAGGGAGCAACAGCAGACTTCATTACCGGGCATCATAGCTTTGACTTTCCAGAGCCACACATTTCCTGGGGCACCACAAAACAGCGGCGGGTCCAGAGAGGGAGAGGACATGGAGTCTGCCCCTTCCCCTTAAGCCCCATGAGGCCTTGGTGCGCCGAAGGGGTACCAAATTCCATCGCAAAAGGGCAACAACACCTTCATTTTGGAGTCACATAACCTGTATTTTTATGAGGCACCAAATTGCAGGGGCACTACGACGTTCGTGCCGTGCCCCTTGACAAAACTCTGCATCGGCCCTTTTAACGAGGGAGCACAAAACCCTTCACTCGGGGCACCATACTCTTTATTTTGAAGAAGCACCCAATTCCAGGGAGTACCAAAAAGGGCTTCGACCCTTTATTCTAAAAGGGCCATGAATTCCAGGGGCACAATTGTGTTCAGCCTTTCGTCGCGATAAAATTATGGATCGGATACTAGCTGAGGAAGCACAAAAAATTTATTAGCGGGGCGGCATCATGTTTATTTTTCTAACAGACACTAAATCAAAAGAGGTAATTTACAAAACCCAAAACCATGACTTTGAAAGGGCACCAAAATCTAGCGGCATCGCAATCGGTGTGCCTTTCACTTATGGAACAATTCTGGATCGAACCGTTCAGGGGAGGGACGCTCTGTTCAGGAAAGCAAGCACTAACATCCCTCGTTGTCATTGGGGCTTAACGACGCACGAAGCTGATGAGGCAATGTGGCGTCGCCTGCCAATCACCCTGGCAGGAAGGGCGGGCGCCAAGGGGAATCGAACCCCGCACCTCTGGTTTCCCAGACGCGCAGTAGTTGACGCAGACGCGTTAACCACTACACCATAGGCACCCAGCACTCTAACCAGCGACCACCTTTATTAGGGGCATTATAGCATTTATTTTCCAGAGTCACATAACTCCAGCAGCCTTCACAATGCCCGTGCCTATGCATTAACATAATCCCGCATCGGCCCATTCGGCCAGGCGACACCCTTCTTTAAGACCACCACTGCATTTATTTATTTCCCTGAGACACCAGTTGCAAGTGGACGGTCGAAAAAAAAAACATTGAAAGCAAGCTGGTTTCAAGGGGCACCAAAAAAAGCGGGCACCACAATGTCCTTGTATTACACTCTGATCAAATCCTGGTTCTGCACGTTCGATGAAAAGGCATCAAGAACCTTGATTTCGAGGCATCGTAGCATTTATTTACAAGCGTCGTCAGGGTATTCTGACACTTTGATGAACGGTGTCAAGTTTTCCATGACTCCGTCGTAACCCCTGTGTGGCGTCATAAGACTCCTGCATGAGAGTCTTTGGGGTGTCACAAAACATTCCAATAAGTGTGTTTTGAATGGTCAAAAAGTGACTCTCCAAAAACTCCGGTTCAAAGCGATTGCACGAGGACTTTTTCAGAGTTAATACCGATTAAGAAGCAAAAAACAGATGAAAGGCTCCCTAGATATGCTGTTTCCAGAATCATCATGATGCATTTTGGAGAGTTCACTCTCCCCAAAGCTTCCTGGGCAGTGAATTTTCATGCGTTAACAGCACAATGGCATCACAGTAGCCTCCATACGTGCAGTCTATCATGTATATAATCTAGCGTAGAAAATCAACGTTAGCGTGGACAAATACATCGGATAGTGACTTTGAAATCAGGCTCCGGTGCTCCAACATTTCTAAAATGGATAAATTTATTACTGGATAAAACACATCCCATAGGGCATAAACAGACATTGTCATATGGTGTCTGAGATAGTCGTAGTGTAATAACGAATGCGATAAATGCACACTAAGCACATTTGTAGTGTTGGGTATTGAAACGCATCAACATATCTCTAGGGTTGTGGTAGATGCCGATACGGGAAACTTTGGGAAACGCTGACTCTGGAGAGGAGCGTAGGCCGACCAAAACCACGCTTCTTATAGGCAATGATGGGCGCCCTGCCAGACCTGGTGGAATTCCTGGTGTGAGAAATGGTGAAACCGGGATAAAATGTTGTAATGGACCACTTTTGTGTACGATGTCTTTTTACCAACAGAGCAATATTGTCTTCCGATGAAAGAACTCAAGGTTAAGTGGGTGACAACAATTAAGCAGATCGCCTCCACTCCAGCTTTAAACACAGTGAAGCCACTGTATCCTGTATCCATTAGCCACTGTACTGGCCCCCAGCACCGATGCAGACATGTGAGTTCGCTGCGGCGCCGCCGACACCGCTGACCTGCACGGCTGCCGGACAGGGGCGAGACCCGGGAGCCGTTCCGTGGGCCGCAGCCGCAGCCGTGCACGCCGCGCAAGATCGCAGGCGTGGGCCGACGGGGCAGCGCCCAGCCGGAGAGCCTCGAGCTCAGCGGAGTCATGGACGCACCTATCCGCTCTCGCAGCGTGCCGCCCACCGACAGACGGTGAGTCACTCTTCGCGCCCAACCGAGACTGCCCTCCTGAGGAGTCATCCAACCGTCCCTCTAAGCAGCCCTCCGATCGTCATTGATCGTCCTTGTGGCCTCCAACCGACAGCCGGTGGAACGTTTCCGACCATCCGATCGCCCCTCTCTCCCTCCCTCTCTCTCTCTCTCTCTCTCTCTCTCTCTCTCTCTCTCTCTCTCTCTCTCTCTCCTCTCTCTCTCTCTCTCTCTCTCTCTCTCTCTCCCTCTCTCTCTCTCTCTCTCTCTTTCTCTCTCTCTCCACTTTCTAGTCTCCCATCCCACCGCAGGAGGAAGCCAACTAATAGGGCGTTGTAGTTCTTAAAAGTGCACCGTAATCATAGAGTGTCGCACTCACGTTTTATTAGCGTGGACTATTTCAGCTCCGGCTGAGTTGGGTAAGCAATAAAGCGTCTTCAACGTTATAAAATCATTCACATCCATGCCTAGGTGTAAGCTGAGAGTCACCATTGCTTGACTTCTTCACTGTTAAATTAAAGCCCACCATGTCGTGCCTTTTGAGTAAATACAAATGAAACGAACCTCTTAGATGGCAATATGACCATATTCGTCGTGGCGGACTTCAGGCCCTGGAAGCTTCAGGCTCAATGTCTTGCGGACGCTGTCGGAAACCGATGAAATCCATTCGATGAATGGTACGGCATCTTCGTGGAC
>NW_023597054.1:31046357-31212763 GCF_011947565.3 Pollicipes pollicipes
TGTTGAACCGATCGATGTCCCAGCCGGGACCCAGCTCACAGACAGCCTATGGTGTTCTCTATTTTGTCGCCTTTTAAGAGAACGATATGAACATCGTCACACCCATTTTATGGGCTCGGGAAGCTCGGGAAAAAAGTGTGGACCCGATGGTGCCACATACTAGTCAGTGTACAAGCAGTCAGTCAGTGAGAAGCATGAAGGAATCGCAAAAGAAAGATTAGTTTGCAAGGCAATGGTACATTTCAGACTCTGGAGACAGCGCAGTGCTCTGACAGAATGGTGTGCCGTCATCAGGTAGGCATGCAGATCTCCTGGCATCATATACACCTGCGAGACCACAGAGATATTGAAAGAAGAGACCTGACGAGTCGAAGCCGAGATATGCCGTTACAGTCCGCAAGACTGCAGAGACATCGAGAGAAGAAAGCTGACGGATCTAATCTGAGATCAGTCGGTTGTAGCCAACAGTCTTGGTTACCCCGGGCGACATTTGGGTGAAAGTTCCTCATTAGCTTTGTCCCTTGATGGTGGACAGAAAAGCTAGCCCTGCTGTGACAGACTCCAAGAGCAATGCGTCTTGCACTGCGTGCGGAGCAACATGGACACAAATCAATCACGTGAATGTGTGATCAGCTCGCCCCGCGCACAAGGAAACCTATCAATTTGGTCTCTCCACGACGCTTGCTTGGATATGTATTTTTGAGTGTCATTCACCCATCATTTCGTTTTGTGCTTAAGCCTCGCCATGGTTCATCGTTTTCATAACGTAAACTGATTGGGGGGGGGGGGAGGTTCGTTGCGATCCTCCGCTGTTCTCAACCAAAGAAAGAGAAGGCTTAGGAGAAAGTACTAATGCATTGTTCTTAATTAGATCTCGCGATGGCAACAAAGCTTGTGTTTTTTTAGGTCAATAACTAGCTCCATTATGTCAGCCCCAAGTAAAATGTTTCCGAAAATCGAACTTTTCACAAATGCATGCTTATATGTGCGAGGCCATGCGTCTTAACGTCACTTTACCTAGGAAGGCGTGTTTCTCGGCATATTATAAGTACAACGTGACGTAGTTTTATGTGTTTTGGCAATATATTTACGATGCATGGCTCTTGATATAACAATGTCGACCTGCAACCTGCTCAGGCTGTAGATCGCCTTGAAGTGTTCCTCAAAAACCCCCGCTGTGTCGAAATAAAACACCGCTCGAAACACCATTCTTTACCAAAACACGGGCGATGGATGCTCCATTGGCTGCTGAAAATTTTGGCACGATTGGACGACAGTCCAGGTATCCATAGAAAACCTTATGGATGGTCGCATCAAACCCTCCCGCCCCAATCAGGGCAAGGGTTAACACGCACTCGGGTGGGGTCAATTTGCTCCCCGACGGTTTTTCCGGAATGGTTTCCGAACGGCGCGGCGCAGCCGCGCCAAATTTTGCATAGCTGTAGGCAGTTGAATAGTGGGTCGTTTGGTACAAAATTTAGAGGTATCTTGTAAGGCCACTGACCTACGGCAGGTCTAAGTCAGGTCGTGGATTCAGCGAAGTCAATTTCTAGGGAATCACTCAACCTGACGGAACAACGGAGTGTTAGACGAAGCCATACATCTCTGAGATACTTTCCTAGGCAACAAAACAATCGAATAAACAAAGCCCATTGACCTAGGGTCAGGTATGAAGGTTATGCCAAGGTCAAATCAACCTGCTCTTCTCCTCTAGGGCCCATGATAGTCGGTTCCGGAGGGCCGCTCAGGCTTCTCTTCGGAACACTGTTCTTGGATGTCCTTGGGACCCCTTGCGAACACCGGACCCCTGTTAGATACTGTGGACCCGCGACAGATACCGGGGCCCGACCAGTGTAAATCGCTGGCTCCGGTTTTGCCCCCGCTGGAAAATGGGTCCTTAGGCCCATGTCGACACGGAACCGAGTGTATACCACTGGTGGTGTCTGACCAACATGTGGCTCCTTATCGAATATGTGGGTGCCTGGTTATCACTCAGGGCCCTCTGACTGACATTGGAGCGCCCGGCCCTGCTGGCTAGGGCCCCTGAACACGACCTTCGGCAGGCCCGAAATGCCTGCCAAAGGTAGGTCCTGATATTGTAGGTCCTGAGGTGCCCGGAAGGGCCATTGAGACCTAATAAAGGGGGGACACGTGCTCCCTGTGCCCCCCCCCCCCGCTGCCTGGAGCCCCTGTGTACTGCTGTAGATGTCAACTAGCAGCATCGCAGTAACCACTATCTGCCAGGTTCTAATATAACCACTTACCTATCCTTTCACCTACCCACCTACCTATCGGTGCCCGCGTACCTACTTGGAACCGTGCACCTGGCTTCGAAAATATTAAAAGCTCAACGCTGACACGAGTTTTGTGGGGGACATGGAGATGGATGAGGTTGATGATCTTCAAGGACCGGCCATTTTTTGATAGACGAGCCATCGATCCGGAAGATTATCAACGATTTACGGAGAAATCACCTAACCCACAGCCTGAGTGCTCGGTGCTGCCGAAAGCTCGGGTGTTGAAACATGGAAGACACGCGATTCATGTTGTGTTGGAACCACGTGGAAGACGCGGGATTTGGTAAATATGCTGCTGCAGAGTGTGCCAGAAGAGGAAGAGTCTTTGCATGGTAACCTCTTGTTGAAGCCAGTGCAAGACGGAGGACCGGGAAAGAGGCGGAGGGAAGCATCCAGAGCAAGTCAGCACGTTGCAGGGCAGTGCACGTTGGGCCCGGAGAAGGCGTGGCTGGGCGGACAGAAGACAGGGTAGCGCAGAGGACAGAGCGGAACAAGGGACCGAGAAGGATCAAGGGTTGGGTATGGCACAGGACCGAACACGACAGAACACGAAGTGCAGGACGGGTGAAACGAAGAACAGCCCAGAAGGGAAAGTGCAGGTCGTCGAGCGGGACAACAAAATGCTTGCAGAAATAAAGACGGCGTATGACGGAGGACAGTGCAGTGCAGAGGGCTGGCCAGGAAAGATGATGGGACAGTGCAGTGGGCAGGGCGCAGGGCGGGATGCAGAGTACAGGCCTACGGGCATGACAAAAGACAGGGCAGGACGGAGGACCTAGAGGGCAGGTCAGAGAGCAGAGGACTTGGAACAGAGAACAGGGGACCGAGGACGCGGTGCAGACCAGATGAGGACAGAACAAGGAACGGACAGGCCTTTCAGGTCTTGTCCTCTTTCGCCCTAACACACGCCCTATCCTGTTCGAACACGGTTACGGCCTCACGTGGGTGCGGCAGGACAGGATACGACTTGACACGACAGGGCAGGACAGGGCAGGACGGGACAGGACAGGACAAGACTAGACAGGGTAGCGGAGTGCAGTAAAGTGCAGGAGGGGGCTGAGCCGAGTAGGATGGGGTATTATCTCATTAGCATGGACTTTGTGCTGAATGCAAATGTTAGGTGTTTTTTCTGGTGCCACAGCTTTCTTGCTGGATACGAGACGAGCAAAGGTCTAGCTGCCATTGGCCTGGACGCGACAGTTTGACATGGAGCCTTGTTGTGCGCGCTCATTTGCATTCGCGAAAATGCGGCTTCCCATGCGGTCGATAGGATAAATGACAGACGTTGAGCCGTCCCCAGGCCGGCAAGCAGTACAAGTGCCATCGTCCGGCCTCTCCCCCCTCGGCGGCGTTTTTCCCCGGCCGATCACGTTACAGAAGTACGTGAGCCCGGCCCTGGCGCACTGTGCGGCCAGTCGCACGCCAAAGCCGGCATTGCGTGTGCTGCTCAGACGGCTTCGTCGGCTTCGACAGGCTCTGCGTGAGCTTCCGAACGTCGCTCGGCGGCGGTGGTGCAGCTGTCGGTCCAGCCGCCGCGCGGGGTGCCGCGCTGCTGCAGATATGGGCGAGCTGCGCAGAGCAGTGTCTGTGGAACGGCGGTAACGCGGTGCTGCCTTCCTGTGTGTTCGCTGGCGTCGGTGACCTGACTCCAGAGACTGCCAGGCAAGCCTTGGATCACAGAGAGCGTCACACGAAGGGTGACGCTCTCCATGCTGAGGGATTCATCAGAGGCGTTTCGAGGGCGCTCTCTTCACGCTCTGGAGGTGGATTGGTGCCTTCTTGGGGCTGTCGTCTTCTATTAGAAGCAAAGCTTTCGAAAGACTGTCTCGTTGAAAACTTAAGGCACTGGAAGACGAAACACAAGCGGTGCAAGATGTGTTCTATTGCTCAAGTCAATCAATTTTGTGTCGGTCACGGATTGTGGCTTTTTGTCTTCGCTACTGTTTTTGTTTAAAGTGTTATTCCTTAGGTGTGGGCGATTAAAGCAACGACAGCCAAGGCCAGAAAGGTGAAACTGAAGAAGACCAGCAGCGAAATAATTCGCGGGTCCACCAAGCTCATGGCCACGCCTAGAAATCACGACTCGAATCCACTGAATCACAACACCAAGTGGCGGATCACGCTCTTTAACCTCTATAAGAAAAAGAGCCGCGAACAGGCCCAAGAGGAGCTGCTGGGCCACGATGTCTTCAACTACCGCGACCCGCGTGTCAACTACGACAAGTGGCCGCGCAAGCTGCTTCGGACGACGCTGCCGACGCTGGAGGAACTGGCCGGGCTGCAGCCGCCGCCGTCGCTCGTCTCCCCCGTTGCTGCCTCCAGGAACGGGACGCTCGCCGACGGCTACGTCACCTCCACGGCGTCTGCGGAGGGGTGAGAGCACTGGAGCGGCTACAGGCGGCAGGTGTGGTGCCTCGCACTGAGTACGCACTGGTCAACGTTTCAATGACAATTTTTAAAGGGACACACTTCGACGGTAAATCAGAGCTGTTTTTGAGCGATAGCTTTGGGAAATTAACGTTGTCCATAGTGCTACCAAATTTTGTCCGAGAGCAAACATTAAGATTGCAAAATGCACCCTGCTTGGGAAAAACATACTTTTCGTTTAAGAGAACGTTTCGACGCTGACGAAATTCTCCAACAAGTTGTTCCACATCTCGATGAAGATGTCCCACAGCTTTCACAGCACAGCTGATGCTTGTAAAACACGAGACGCTTACTCGAATGGCAAGTCTTTGTGCAGAAAATTTATGCTCGATTTGCAAAAGCGAGTCGAACAGTCCATATAGGTGACAATGAAAATGGCTATGCTCCCTCAGTATACAGCTTAAAGCAGGTAAAAGTGAAAAAGTCTAGTAATTAGGCTCTTCAATACGTCATTGTTTGATCACGTCAGCGTACCGTGCACAGCATTAATTAAGAGCCAATTGACTGCCGTTATATCTGGAATTCGTCCGCTCACGAACGCCAGGTCTTAGAGACTCGACAATTTCTTTCATACTGATTGTTTTAATCAGTCATTGCTAGCAAGATGGTAAAAATATTTTTGCGTAACTCACGTTAACAGCATGGTACTGCAGTGTTGTAGCAAGCTGAGCGTACTGTTTGCAGCTGCAATGTTCGTGCAATTTTGTGGCATTTTCTTTATGGCTACTCAGGGGTTCTCGGCCCTTGCAAAGAGAACGGAAGTGGTCCCGGGGCTCTATAACGCTTGCCGTAAATCACTTTTGCAACCGTCTGCAACTTTTCACAACAATTTTGAAACTTTATCTCTAGGATCCGTAATGCCTAGCGAGAACACCGAAAGTGGTTTTAGAGCGCTACCTTGATTCGTTAAGTAGTAAACTGCTCTTGCAACATTCTGTAACTTTTGCAGCATTTTCCAAAATCCTCTTGTAAGAGCTCTGGTGTCCTCAAACTACTGTCATGGAAGGCCATTTAACGAAGTTTGAGGATATTCCCTTTTCATTTAAAGCTAGGAATGCCGTCATATGTCCAGGCAGCCTGGCCGTCTTGCAAAGAAACTGCACTCAGTAATGTGCTGTACCCCGCGCTCCTTCCAGACTACATGCAAGTGTGAGACTGGTAATTCCGTTTGAGACACATATGTACTTTACTGCTCAGGATGGAGGCTGAGGTTGAGGTTAGAAATGCAATATCAAGAGGGGTCCGTGGGATGGTCCTTCCCCTGCTACGCCTGTTTGGGTTACGTTACGTTTGTTACGTTACGTTACGTTTTACGTACGTTTACGTTACGTACGTTACGTTACGTTACATCTGTTTGGGTTATTTGGGTTACGAGCGTCCTGGCGTGCATCCCGCCTATTCCCCCAATCTGTCTCCGGTTTCAGCATTAGCTAACTAACTGCAATTCCAATGCGTCGAACTCTACCCTATGCTGAGCTGCCTTTGCTTCCAATGGTCCTCACAATCTACCAATTTGCATGCAATTCCGCGCATTCGCCCCCCGCCATTATCATGCGCTGAAGTTATTCGTCGTATTGTTAATCAACTTGGGCCCCACAGGTTTGGCGCATGGGGTCGGGATGGAGTGCTGTTGCCTAATGTACTGCCAAGTTTTGGGGTTTGGGAATCTTGTTTTATTGCCCTACGTATTTTTTCAACTTGTTCGCAAGTCATATCACACACAATCAGAATCATCACACGAAGACGATGTGTACAATGATCGATCGCTCCTAGTATTCGGCAACGATATCCAGTCACACCTGTCACATCATCGCAGCCTGTCATGTATACGAGTACATCACTTCAAGTAATTGCTCACACATAACAATATCTACAGCACGGTTCACATTAGAACCACAATGTCTAGTTTTCGCTTGCTCGTTTTGGAACGAGTGCCACTGCGTCCTCTGTCCTCCTCGATCGTATCTTGATCACACACAACACGGTATTTACCGCGAATGGTGCATGCAGGAAAGACATGAATGCGTAAATGTATGTGTAAGTGTGAGCTGTGCATGTTCGTGGTCTGAAGCATGTGTGTATGAGAGAATACGTGCATAATTGCTTGAGTTGTGTGTTGCGCAGCGCATGCGCGCGCTCTGGACCATAATTTTATGGTTATAAGGTTTTGGGCGTTACTCGCAGTATAACCCCTACTCTTCCCCACTTGTCGTTAAAGATATTCGTTTCGTTACGCAATTTGGCAGAGTAGCGCTCTTTTTGTGCTTCAATTACAGTAGGTTTAAAAAATGTTATTTTTGTGGTAGTACTTTCCTCAGATGCGTCTTGTAAATCGTGACCTGGCTTACGTTTTAATAATAATTTCGATGCTATCCAAGCTTTGTAAGTTGGGGAATATCCACTGCCCCTCGTGCCAAGGTTTAGTATTACGTTAAATTCCTCGGATATTTTGGTGACAACCCCTCTCAGGAAATCCTGGGTTATTAAACAGTCCCAATATAGATGTCTTCATGTTTCAACAAAATGCAAGCAAAACGAACAGTAACTGCCTTCTGATCGACCAATGCCGTGCAGAAAATTTTCTGGGATTATTTTGCTGATCATGCGGAAATAAAAGGATTGAATGAACGTGTTCTCTGCTGCGCTGGAAATATCGCACATACTTCCTGTCCGTACAAAGCCTAGGTCTCGTAACCATTTGTTTTCTAAATTACTTTGCGTCAAGGGCTGTTTTGGCATCATGGAGTGTGCGAATTGTTTACAACCTATTCGTGATAAGTTGTCTTGGATTGCCAGCCTAATCTAGTGAGGCATTATTGGGACCAATATTGATCCCATGTAGTTCGAGTTCTTAATCATTTTCGGGGGCTTCTCACGAGAGATTTGTAGCACAAGAATGTCATTAAAATGTTGTAAATGTCTCTTATCTCCTGAATTGAGTACAATTCCCCAGATAAAGGGCTTATGACATCTGCTAAGCATTTAAGGCCTTTATCGCCCCAGCCTTTAACTATGGTGCCGTTAAACTTAGTCAGATCCGAAAGCCACAAATTTCAGGACAGAAGCTGATGCTGATCTCGGCTGTTTGGTGAGGAAAATTCTAACCACGCTTGAAATAGATTCTTCCAAAACGGAGTTTGAAATCTTTTAGTGACATTTCAGTTTTGTTGGTCCATAGGTTGCCAGGTCTTCAATAAAGACAACTTTCGTCATAATTAGTTTCGACCAATCGTGTTGGGAGCAGAGAAGTCTTCTTCGAATCCACGCTGTTTTTAAGCTTTCTATAACGTAGTCGATATCCACTATACTCAAACCGTCAAGTACGTACGGTTGTGCCATTTTAGTTCTTTAAACACGGTCTTGTCTATCCCCCCATAGGAACTTCAACAACATCATTTCTATTCTCTTTAGCATGACTCTTGAGCGATAAGGCAATGCTATGGATATATGTACTAGTTTTGATATTAGCAAACACTTTACAACAGTTAGTCTGCCCAACCGAAGTTAAATGTCGTCTTTTCCATTGCAACATCTCCTTCTCCATCAGTGGTACCTTCCATTCAAGGGTTTTGTTGGTGACGTCCGCGTTGTTCTTTTTGAAAGTAATGCCAAGCCATTTTAATTCTTCAGCAATGGAATTCCTCCTGTCTTTCTCTGCGAAGTTTCAGTGCTGATACCGATTTGAAGGCATTTTGCTCTGTTAATATTTAGCTTAAGACCGGAAACGGAGGAACAGTTCGTTATTTCTTTCACTTTTCCGTTCAAAGACACGATATCTGCCTTGAGGAACACTATTAAATCGTCGGCATACCATGACACCCGAAATTCTTGGCCATGTTGTGTTTGAAGGCCGCACAGTTGCTGCGTTTTTCCTATTTGGTTTGCTAGGGGTTCCACGAAGAAATGAAAGAGGTAGCCAGACACTGGATCTCTTTGCATTATGCCGCGCTGCATGAACATTTTTTTTTCGCCGAGGAACCCATCCAGAAATATACTAGAGAAGCTTATATTATTTAGATATATCATATGCATTAATTGTTAAAGTATTCTCCAAAATTATACTGAACAAGGGGTTTGAAAATCTTGGGGATCTTGGGAACACACGTTTGCAATGCTCATTCCTTCTCATCTCGGAGCGTCAGGTTCTTTCACGCGAGGCGTTCGGGTTCATTCGGGTTGGGGGTAAACGCGTATAACTCAACGTCTCTTTCGCCAATACAAAAGGCTCTCACCTTTAATGTCGCCCAGGCAGCGTCCTTGCCCCTGAGGACGGCCTGCCCTCCACACAGGTATTTGCTGGCTGGGATCTTATGGTGTCTTCTCCGAACACTACGCCGAGTCGCACCTTCCACAAATGCCAGTGGGTGCCGTCCCCGTTTTATGAGAGCTACCCGGACTGTTCATGGCAGTTTCAGCTGGCAAAGAGCCTGACAACAGCCTACAACCAATGCGCTGTTGTCCTGTGGCACGGAGTGGCTCTTTACCCTCAGCATCGCCCAGGTAGCGTCAGCATCGCCCAGGTAAGGAGAACCTGCCCTCTCCCAAAGCCAACCACAAAGCGACTTACTGACAGGGATCTCATGCCGTCTTCGCCGAGTAAGACATTTTTCGCAAACGTCTTTGCGAGAAATATGTGACGACTATGAGTCGCACCTTCCATAACGCCTGATGGGCACCGTCCCCGTAAAATGACAGCTCCTCTGACTGGCTTTCCCTCGCTTTTGAATGAGGTCAGCCATTCGACGTGATCACCCTTGGCGTGGCAGTTTAAAGTCCCACCTCCTTTATCCGCAGTCACCAATGCCGGCAAACATCATGGGCATAGAAGCGCTGCGTACAGAGTCGTCTTTGGCCACACGCGCCCGCTAGGTTGTTACAAGGGTGCCCAAATCGTGTCTTTGGCTTATCCCCGGTAGCCGGACATCACCGAGAGCATGCTTATTTCCTTCGAAATGAACCCTTCAAAGGCCGGTATGGCCATTACACACTGACGTTAAACGTCAATAATTGGTGACCTTGTTTGATCAGCATGCCCCCCATTTAATCATCGCTCCCCAATTTCGTGATCAAACATTGCATTCGAATCCGAGTTATAACGGGGGTTGGCAGCAGGATAATTATGCCTGGTTCAATAAAGCCCAATTAATGATTTCCAGTGCAATTAACTTGACTCGCATGCCCTCTGGCGTGTGTGTCATGTCATATTATGCCACGTCATGTCATGTTGAAAGGATATCATGTCCGACATCTCTACGTAAAAGCTCTCAAACAGTTCAATGCTGCATTTCGCTGATAGCGTGAATGGGCCGTTAGCAATCAGTGCAAAATAGCCCATAGAGGATAGACAAAACAAGTTCTGGTCCGGCCAGATTTTGAACGTCCGACACTTCAATTTGGGACACGGCGTGTTACCGCCTTCGTCGCAGAAACCGTACCGGGTGCTGATGCTGTGATTGAAGGCATGTTCGTCTTGATTCGTCCACATCGTATAGTGGTCATCGACAAGATAGCACGATCAGTATACACCAAGGTGACCGGTTGGATACCCTTCGCTCAGGTGGGGGGCGGGGTGGGGGGCAGCTTGAACCCCCCTGAGATCTCGGGAACGAAGAGGGCTAGATACACTAAATTCACAGGATGTATTGGCCTGTGCATGAATTCACTTAGGTCTAGGTTTTAGGTTCCTGGACCATGGCCTTCGGGTCAAATAATGTCAAACAGTGTCAAACTCAATGTTGGTCTCCAAAGTGCTCCCAGAGCCTAGATACCTATTCTAAGCAGAAGGTCACATGCTCATTTTAGGCCAGCGGCCTTGTTTAACCTTTTGAAGATCATGGTTACCAAAGTCGTACAGGACTGCTTTAGGTTTTTCATTTGAATAATCGCTTAATATTGCGCTGGGCAGTATGCTGCTCAAAAGGTGTTGACCTGGGTCATTTTAGGTCAGTGACATATTCGGACCCCCAAGAGGTATAGAAGAATATGAAGAGGATAATGAAATTTGTGTACATACATAGAAGAGTTATAATGCAGTTGTTATCAATAACTTCGAAATAAGTAACAGAAACTACCCCATACAGCAATCTTTAGAGTAAGACAAATCTCCGTTTTGATCTCGGTCTGACCTTCATGCCTGGCCCTAGGTCAATGGAATTTGTTCTTTCGAGTGTTGTGTTGCCTAAGAACGTATTGCAGAGATATATGGCTTCGACTAACACTCCGTTGTTGTATCAGATTGAACGATCGTCTAGAAATTGACTTCGATGAATTCATGACCTGATTTTGATCCGCCGTAGGTCAGCGATCGTACAAGGTACATTAATTTTTTATACCAGACGATCTGCTTGGCAACGCCGCGCCGTTCGGAAACCATTCCGGAAAAAGCTTTGGAGGAGGTAAATTTGACCCACACCCGAGCGCGTGTTAAAAGTTATTTGCATATGTCCTGAGCTAATCTCCCGTGGTGAAATGCTCAGCCCTCCAAAGCGGTAATACCTTGAAAATGTGTTTTTGAAATGATCTCATACTTAATGTACATCATTTTAATGTTTATCGGCTCAATTTTACTATAGAAGTTGGCCCTTTTCTAACTTAAAATCGAGATAGGGGGGGGGGGGGGGAAGGAGGGAACTACATAAAGCGACGTGCAAAAACATGATACCGTTCTCCATTTGTGGAGTCACTCAAGGGAGCCAGCGTGCTCCAAGTCTCACTCATTCTATAACTTTTGGTGAGGAACATCGTTTTGTTTCCGTTGGAGCCCATCACAAGAAAATCGTTGATGTTAAATGATCTACTAATTGTCCTCACAGGCTGGTGCATTCTGCAATCATAGCAGCTGAGGGCAGAGGCCACATGACATGGAGGCAACTTTTGGGAACTATCGCATGTTTGGTCCCAGTCCACCTGACCTGAGTTTGATCTGTTACATTTGTGATAATCACCAGGCAAACATGTGATATCTGTGCAGACTGTTGCCTTGAACATAGCAAAATTCAGTCCTAAGACCGGCCGCAAAAATTAGCTGTCCTTCCGTATGACTGGATGGTAAGGGCGTACGCCTACTCATTATGTCGGCTGCATGGATTCAGCACAGCGCGTGACTTGTGATATCCTTCAGATTCTACCTCTCACGTGATGACCTGCTCATGAACAAGTAAAGCTCATCTTTCGTAGTGTTAGGCGTTTGCTCCATCAATGGTCAGGAGTATAGCCATAGTCTTCATTCACCGGTGTATTGCACTTGACGCTTCGATAAGTCTGATTAGCTCTTAACACGCGTTCGGGTGGGGGTCAAATTGACCCCCCGAAGGTTTTTCCAGAATGGTTTCCGAACGGCGCGATGTAGCCGCCCCAAGTTTTGCATAGCTGTAGAAGATTGAATAGCGGATCATTTGGCATCAAAAATTTAGATGTGCTTTGTAGGGTCACTGACCTATAGCAGGTCAAAGGCAGGGCATAGTTTCAGCAAAGGCAATTTCTAAGGAATCCTTCAATCTGATCCAACAACGGGGTGTTAGACGAAGCCATACATCTCTGAGATACTTTCTTAGGCACCACAACAGTTAAATGAGAAAATTCCATTGACCTAAGGTCAGGCATGAAGGTCACACCAAGGTCAAAACCAACCTGTTCTGTTACTCTAGGACTTACTGTGTGGGATAGTCTCTGGTGTTCATTTCGAGTTTATTGGTAGCGGGAACCGCATTATGCATCTTCCATGGACTTCTTAGAGGTCAGAGTATGTCGGTTACCTAAAATGTCCCGGGTCAACATTTCATTTTAGGAACATATTGCCTAGCGTAATATTTGTCACTTAGTCAAATGCGAAACTCGAAGCAATTTTGCACGATTTTGGTCACCTTGACCTTCAAAACGTCAAACAAGGTCACTGACCCTGAATGAGAATGTTACCTTTTGCTTAGAAACGGTTATCTAGGTTCCGGGGGCACTTTGGAGACAAACTTGAAACTTGATCTTATTTGACCTTTTTGACCCGAAGGCCATGACCTAGGAACCTGAAACTTTTACCTAAGTGGGTTCACGTACAGGTCAACACACTCTGTAAGTTAAGTGCCTCTAGCTCTCTTAGTTTCCAAGTTCTCAGAGGGGTCAAATTGACCCCCCACCCGAGCGAAGGATACCTAGCCGGCCAGCCGGGCGCGTGTCAACAGAAGTGAGCTCGCGGTTGAAAGGCTTCAGGAGCATTGGATCGTTTGTTTTTATGCTAGCAATGTCCAATTCCTGGCTGATAGTTGCGTTCGATTGGGCATCTTCCATATGCATTTTAACCACTTGACATTATTCTCAGTGCGTTTCAACCGCTGGCTGTCAGTCTTTGCTCTGGAGAGAGGAAACTTAGCTAATTTTTGCAGTGTCTTTACTTATTTCCAAGGCTCTCACGCGCTCATTGTTTACCAGAAATTGTCTCCATCGTTTAATCATCCAAGTGCACGAAGTAGACGGTTTTGCGCATGGCATGATCTGATGCGGAGAAGGCCAGGTCTCCTATCGCTTTTCAACGCAAAGAGGATTTGGGAATCTTGGTTACTTTGTCCCCCCTTTATGTAGGCGTTCAACCTTTATGTCCCCCCTTTATGTAGGCAATTCCTTTCAAGGGAAAGTTCACCGATATTTTTCACTACGTCATCCCGGCAGTCCTGTGCACTAAACCTTAACCGGATGCTGAATGTCACGCGCAATTTAACTGTCAATGATTAGCTGAGCTAGAACCCCCCCTTGAGCATAGTCTTTCCCTGTTCAGGCTGCTCTGTCACAATCAGCAGACCAAAAAGTCTAGGTAACCGTATTATTCGCGAATGAGGGTTTCCAGAAGCCCCTCCTTGGCTCTGGCTGACCACTGCGTTGAAACCACCTACAAAAGTTAAGCTGAAGCGAAACCAAGCGACACAATGGCTCGGGAAGCCATACCGAGTCAGCCACACGGCGAAGAACCGAAAAATTCACGTCGTTGCATTCATTCAGCGTTTAGCATCCTAACATATGCTCGTTAGTTAAGTGACTTAAATATTAGAACAGAAAAACCAGACAAATAATTAGCTCGTCCACAGTGTAGACATGAAAGGAAACTCTTTCCATGAGGGTGCATTCCGAAACCATGAAGGCTATATACATGACATGCGAACTGGATCAGTTGGGTTAAAGACCGGTATTAAAAAATATATTCCCTCGCTGACAGATCCTACAGACTTTTACAACGATCGTGTTCCTAATGATTTGTTGACTTTGTTGAAGACTCATCGAGTTTGAAAGCAAATCAAATGAGCAATTGCGCTATACCACTCATATGACTCACCGAGCTTCCGAGCAGGCTTTTGTTTACCTCAATGTGATACATCATGCAAAGCCGTTAAAGCAGAATAAGCTTCAACGCACGTTAGCCGTTCTAAAACCGTGATTCCAGTTTTTCGAGAAGGCTCATGCTAGTTCCTAAATGAGTTGACCGGCGACATAGAATGCGTTGCAGTGCGCGTTATTTTCCATGAAATCTATATAAAAAACAGTACCCATTGCAAGCAAGCAACTACCTGTTTCATCAATCAAAATTCATGACACCAATTATTTATAAAGATGCATGCTATTGCCGAAATTGCTGACCAATGATATAAAAACAGTGTGCAATATGCGTCATTGCTCTCACCAGGTTATATCAAGAGCTATGCGTATCGCAAGTAACCGGCTTCGTGTCAAATAAAATAAGTCCGTCATTCCTGACCCTAGTTTTCCGTAAGCCTTTGGCCAGTCATCCAATTGCTGGCGAATCAAAGTACGCGTTTTACTGCGGATTTACGTCAAGAACTGCGCGCGCTGCAAATAAAGTACTTCGATTCACTTAGCAAAGTCCACCATCAAACCTAATATTGCGTGAAGACTCGCGGAGGCCACGAATTTAACTGATGCATGTTACCTACACCTGGGTGCAGGACTTGACTACGGTTCGTTTACAACATGCCCAGTCCTCCTTAGGTTGAATTCATCACTTCCTTCCTTGAAATTACGGCTTGCTGATGAACCTAATGCATCAATATATAATCCCCATTCACACATGTGTGCACCGGGCGCCCGTCTACAAACCTGCAATACACCTCCTGTGCGGGACAGCTCTAATGAAATCATCTTACACGCCATGCAACCCGCCACCGGTTTTCTACTAGTTCATTTCTGTTATACCCTTCCCGCCGCCCGTCCTCTAACGCGCGCCCGTCTCACCCCCGAAACGGCCCAGTAATGAGTCATTGGCATAGCTCCACGCGCCAAACTCATGATTCTCTAGATTGCTCCACAGAAGAACGGGTGTACGGTGGAGGGGGGGGGGGGGGGGGAGGGGAGGCATGGTGTCAGGATATAGACAGAGGAGAGCAGACTTTTACCGTTCACATATTATTTGCTTCGACTTACATTTTTGTTGTCTTGACTTAGAGGTTCGGTCGCGGCGGTGCGCCGAAAGCCAACTGATTGCTTCGGCCATGGCACCCGTTAAGCTCCTCCCGACATGCTACAGCCCTGTCGTTTTCCTGCAATTCTAGCAACCGCCTCTTCGACTCCGCCTTCCCGCTTCGTCGTAACCCCTCTCATTCTTCTCCCATTGGTTTCAAAGCGCCGCGTTCATCTCCGACGTTTCTTACGCCGGCCGTTGCTAGCGCAGCGCATCGACCTCTCGACCCCCACCCGAGGATTCGGCCTGTAACCAGGTGTCCCCAGGTCCGCAGGTCGAAGCCTCGCGAGCACAAAGACGGGTACAGGAGTAACAACGATTGCCAGACGCACGTGCGTGCCCAGCCGTGCTGAGGTGAAGCCTTTGCGCCGGTGATTGTTCTATTTTCGTCCCCCCCCCCCCCTCCGCGGCGGCCTGTCGAACCTGTGCGATCCCTGACATTTGGGCTTCATTTCTCGGCGTCAGCTAACTCCTCTGTGGGTGTTACAGAGAGCTGGGATTTATCGTTATATACCTGCATAGGTATTTTGGATTAGGATATCTTTGCTGCGTTTTGGCGTGCAATCGTACGAACAAGGAGAAATGTGAACTCCGTCTCACAGTGCCTAAAGTCATTCCCTTATTCGTGGTGGGCTTTATCTGGTGGGCTTTGGATGCTATTCTTCAGACACCGGTGCAGTGCTTTGAGGCCTTCTTTGACTCCTCTACCCTCCTTCTGGTGGCTGACGCTAAAGAAGTCACCAAGTTTTAAAAAGAGTTTTCACACCACGTCAAATCTGTGCAAACGACGAGAAATGCAAATGCAGATGCTGCAAACTGACGAGATGCAGCATCAGCACATCGCCTCTTGGCTGCAGCAGTGAGGTCGGGTCGGATGCTCCTGAGTGCGGACGAGAATGAAACGATGCCCATGTCGTTGCTGCAATGTAATAAGCTTTTTGTGACGGCGGCTCCGCCAATTACACGAAGCTGAGTTTGCGTATTGGTGTCCCCAGCTGCCACACTCAGTCGCCCGCTACGGATACAGTCTATTCAAAATAACATAAACCAAGGAAACGCCACGTGACTCAGTCTACAGCTTAGCCCAGCCATAGAGAGTCCAACTTGGCCCACTGCAGCGTAGCATAACCCGATCGACCTCATGTAACGTGATGCAGCATTGCCAAAATATTTGGTTTGGACCGACTCTCGGGTCCGACAGAGCCGGCTCCAACATGAATCCAACAAAGCCACTTGGCCTGCATGCTGCAGCAGGCTCGGATACGACAGATGCAACAGTAATTTTTCCTGAGTGTTGCAGAGTGCTTGGCTCTGACAGATTCAGCCATGATTTCTCGTATGTCGTAGTACTCCCGAGCCTAACAGATTCAGCGGTGATTTACTTTGAATTCTGGACCAGGCCCTGTCTGTGACAGATTCGTTGGTAACTTTCTCTGAGCACTACGGTGGGGTTCGTCTGACGATTCCGCTCTGGACGCTGGGCTAGGCCCGGTCTCTGACACGTTCGGTGGTAACTTCCCCTGATTGCCACAGTCTGCTCCGTCTGATAGTTTTAGCAGTAATTTGCTGTTAGCGCCACATAGTTCTATGTCCGGTGTGAAGGAGGCTGTCTATTCTTGTTCCGGGATCCTTAAATTACGCTGAATCTTGGCGGTACGGTTAGATTGCCGCCAAAATGGCGCACCCGTCGGCCAGCCCGAAATCCAATCGCCACACTGCGCGGGCGTGACCCGTGCCTCGCTCAGTTGCAGGTCGCCCATATCCCGTCCGTTACTTTGCAGTTGCACGAGCTTGCGCCCCAGTGTCTTCCCAACGGTCGCAACCGGTGATACACAGGTGGCATTCTAGCTTCAGCGCTTAGGCTCAAATTCGCGCTGTGTGCTCACGTATGCTGAACAAGTTCAGTACAAAACGTGAGACATTTTGTACAGTTGTGTTTCGAATCAATGCGCGTGCTTGCGAGACGTACTTGTGAAGAAGCTGGCACCACCAGGGCAGTGGAGCGAGTCCAGGTCATTGCTCAACTGGACACTTCTATCTTCTGAACACTTTGGTCGTTCAGGAAATAGAATCAAGCGATTTCATGTGACGACCAAAACCTCGTGACGCCCCTCACTGGTCCGACGTTCCCGTTTTCCCAGCTAAGCTATGAGCTGAGCCGCTCTTTTACTTATTTACGCCGTGAAGTTCCGAGTATCTCGCGTATCTCTTCGTCGATATCGTTTTGCCTGTATCTGAGGGTCAGTCTATTGAGCGCAGATGTTTCATCACTGTGACAATCGGTAATTTATTAAAGCTGGATCGACTCCGGTTCTTGTGCAAGCCTCGCTGATCGACATTAGCGAGTGGCATCCACCGCCTCACATCAGCTGATGACGATACGCACTAGAGGCCCTCGTGGTTGCCAGACAAAAAGAAACCGAACGGCAAAAATTCGAACGAAAAAGTTGAATGGGATAAAGGCCGACAGGCATTAAACTAGAATAAGAGGAAAGTCAAGGGACAAAAAACCGGCAAGCAAAAGAAAAGAAGGGAAATAAGCCGAAAGACAGAACATTGACAGGGAGAAAAGTCACCTCGAATGTGTAAAAACACCATTAGAACACCATTAGTCAAAATGATTTAAAACCGAAAAGTAATCAGGATTGACGCCTGGTGTGAGGGGTGGATAGATCTGTGGCCACAAGGAAGGTTATATGGGAATGGGTGGGACGGAACGGACGGGAGCGAGCGGACCGTATGGGACCAGATCACACCAGAAAAAAACCTAGCGAGAACGGTCGAGACGGGACCAGATCGGATGGAACTGACGAGACTAGATGTGACCAGACGGACGGCACCGTACCGAACCGGATAGCATCAGAAGAGACCACACGTAACCGCAAGCGATGAGACACCATCAAACGTCACCGGACGTGCTCGGCAGGAGCCAGACGGGACAGAATGGGACCAGACGGGACCAGGCGGACCCAGACGAAACGGAGGGAAACTGAACGAAGCAGGGCGAGTTGAGACGGGACTGGACCGAGCATGACGCTATCAGACGGGGTAGAACGGAACCGTACACATTTTAAGGTAGCCTTGGATGAAAGCTGCGACATAAGGGCCTAAATACGACGCCAAAATAGAGGTCTTACTGTTTCGCCACACCACCCAGCTCTCGCGGGAAGCGTGGCGGTGCGCGATTCCGCCATCCCGGCGTCTTACGTTGGGGAGAGGGAGGGCAGCGGGATACGCAGCATGGCCGCATGACAGCGGATGTTGTTGTACGGCTCTGTCGGCAGTGAGCCTGTGTAAGCATTAAGAAACGCTAAAAACACTCACATTGTGTGGATCCATTCCAGTCACAAGATTCGTCCTTGGTATCAGCGAGGAAGGCGTTAAGCATTTGGTACGGATAAAGCATCTGGATGCGCGCCGCTCTCCACGTTTATGAACAAAAAATGCGTTTGCAGCAGTCACGAAGTGTGGCGCATTGTACCGCAGCATGGTGGGAGCGACCATGGGCTTAAAGTTTATTTTGGTGGCATATACCTTCCACCTATTTGTGCCGTAAAAAGTGTCAACGCATGCAATGTACTCTTTTCGTCCGGTGTGCTCCACGCCCAGTTGTCCAGAACATGGTAGTGGGGATGTTGATCGATATTTGCGACGAACTCTTGGCATAGTAATGCTTCGAAACGTCGAGATTTTCATCTGAACGGTTTTTTTTTTTGCTTGCTAATGTCACTTGACCAGTGCGTTCTGGCATTCTTGAGATTGGCCGTCATGAACGCAAGAGCCGCCACCTTATAATGCTGAAAACCAGGGAGGCTGCTGCTCATATAAACTTCCAATTCATACCAAAGCGCCGGCACTTTATTTCTTTGAAATGGTCACCTGGTAATTTGTTCGGTCACCAGCATTCGTATGGTATTTCCTTCCAGTTACCGACGTGCCAGCAGTTGAGAAGGCTTTGCCAGTTCTGTGCCACTTTTAGTTAGATGTAGGTCTCTTGTACGGTCCTACCAGTGTGCACGAAACATTTCTGAGACCTCTCGCCTGCATGTGTCAGCTCACGCCACTCTGCATCAGTCTTCTTTGCCCCTCCGACCACTTTCGGTGGACGATACCCGAGCGCTTTTATCGCTGTTGATAGCAGGAACGCAGATCAAGGTGGCCAAAGAGCCGTGGAAAAGTCAAGAGGTTGTGGAGGCAGGTAAGTTAAACGTATTGGCTCGGTCCCTCGCACCAATTTAGAAAATCACGCCCGGTCTCTCAGCTTAGGATATAGCGGCATCCACTCGACGCTGACTTCCAAAAGGATGGCAGCGGTCGTTTTCCGATCGGTTACTGGCTCACGCATGAGACTCCATGTTCCTCTTTGACCTTCCATAGATCAGCGGCCTTACAAGGAACATCTAAATTGTTGATGCCAAACGATCCGCTATTCAATAGTCTACAGCTCTGCAAAATTTGGTGCGGCTACGCCGCGCCGTTCGGAAACCATTCTTGAAAAACCTTCGGGGGGGTCAATTTGACCCCTACCCGAGCGCTTGTAAAGGTAAAGATGCAGCCGTGCTGGCCTGCCTCGCGCCAGACTTCACGTGACCGCCGGCACCGACGCCAAGCCGTCTGACGGTATCTGTGCGTGGCGACTGAATGGACCTCACGAAAGTTGCCATATTAGATTAGTTTTGATCAGATAGTCTTCAAAACTGGCTCTCCCCCTTCAAGCGCTGTCACGATGTCAGGCGGTTTCCAGCCTCTGGCGAAGTTAGTAAATGTGCATTGCGTGCCCAGAGCAGACCCCAGATGCGCTAGAACCCCAACTAGGTGGCGCAAAGAACGTTCCAGTTTTGATGTGATTCGACGCCAGCAAGGAAAACTGAATAAGCGGAGCTTAGTCGGAGTCACGATTACTTCGCAAGGTGTTGCAGCCTTAGTCCAGTGACTGAATAAACTTGTGTTGAACATACATTTCCAGGTGGACAGAAGTACAGTATGGTACTGCCAGCCGTTGTGGCCTAGGAAGCTGGCATGGCGTGAGATCCCATTTGTACACGGCAGACAGTTAAGTATGCCCTCGAACCATAAAGTTACGGGTGGCCCGCTGTAAACTTGACGCGGAAAGTTCGGTGATATAGCTGGAGAACGGACACTTGGTGTTTTAGTGCAATACTTCTCAACGGCTCAGCGACCGTTTTATGTTCGCGAGCGGAAACACGTGCAATCCCCCAATCCCTAGCGGGTTCTCCAAAACCGAACGACTCAGCCGAGGTTTTTTGCTAAGTCTGGAGGGCATGTTTTACGGTTGAGCTATGTGTCGCTCGTAGCTTACTGGCGCTGATCGTGTGGACCATTCCGAATCGGACGGCAAGTACGCGCAGTAGCGATCAGCTTTCTGATTGCCAAAGATTAAAGATCTTTGCGCAACATCTAGGACTAGGTGAACAAAGATTGGTGGTAGCGACAAACACAAATATTTTGAATAGAGCTGGACTACGATAACTTTTGCATTGAATCTTTTTCAAAAGTCGCCCGTAAGGAGCAATCTTATTTGCAAAGCACACGCATGATTTGTTCCTGATTTTGCACAGCAATGGCTTATCCGGATCTCCTTCTGATCTGGCCGAACCTCAAATGCGACGGTGGCATGGACGTGGCAAATGCAAAATTGTGATTCTCCGATGCCTCGAGCTATTCAATGACCATTCGGTAAACATCCGTGTCACAAGTCTACGCTGACATCGACATACACCGGATACTGAGGCTCATCCAGCACTTCGACACCGATTCCGCCCGCCCAGTGGTGGTCATTCGGTTCCGGCTCCGCGGCACTATCTTCGCTCGTCCCATCCTGGGTACTGCAGGGCACGAGCCTGCGGGAGTCGCATTTGTACTCTGCTCATCGATAACGACGCAAAAATAAACAGCCACAGCCATACGAGCGGGCCTCACACCAGTAATATCAAGAGGCAGCCTCGGTCTGATGTGGGAGAGGCTACCTTGCGATATTGGTGTCGCGGGCCGGGTGATCCGGGGCAGCGGGCGGCTCACACGCAGTCGTGATCAGAGGGCAGCTCCCACGTGGTCCGACTCTCCGAGTGTCCTCCCATCAGATAACAGGGTCTCCTGGAGCGTGCTGATTGGTGTCGCGGGCCGGGTGACCCGGGGCAGTGGGCGGCTCACACGCGGTCGTGGTCAGAGGGCAGCTCCCACGCGGTCCGACTCTCCGAGTGTACTCCCCCCAGACGACAGGGTCTCCTGGAGCGTGCTGATTGGATGTGGGTGAGGGGGGGGGGCAGCCAATGTCGAGCGCCAGGGCCGGAGAATCCGTACCACAGCCAAGGAATGTTGCATGCCGCTCTGGGTGCGTCGCTCTGAGTCCCTCTGCGGAAGCCATCATACAGCGCTGGCCTCGTAAAAGGGCGGTCTTTTTGTGCATATTAAGCCGTCCTAAGCATAACATTGCCACTGCATGTAGCCTTATCAGATCTTGTACACCCTGTCCGGGCAATTACGTTGAGATGTATTTCAGCAGAGTGTCAGCATGTTCAGAGCTTAGCGTCAAGCAGCTTGACTGTTGTCATGCACCAAACTAGGCCTTATATTATTGTTTGTCTTTGGTTGCCCCGGAAACGGCTCCAGTTTGAATCGGAGTGCGACGTAATCGCATTTATTTTGTATTGGTCAGTCTGTTTAGGTGGTGACATTTGTTAGGGAAGGACCGACGGGAGATGGGCTAATGAATAGAGACGCCACACCAGATGGCACGACCGAGCTCTCCAGTCGGCCAGAGTTGTTTCCCTCCAGCAGCCCTATTCCGGGAGGTGTCCGCTTTGTTCCTACTCGAGGCGAGGACGAAGGAACCCCAGAATCTCTGGAACTGCTGGACTGATTTTGAAAAAGCAGCATTTTTTCGATGAAAACTTCAACTATAACTGCCTGGGACGGAGATAAAAACATCCGATATGAACTTTCCAGTTATAAATCCACATCTCAATGAACAACCAAAAAGAAATGTTTCAACAGGTTCTGATAGCGACGCGGGGGGGGGGGCAAATAAAGTTAAGTTATTCCATATCCAACTCATTTGTCCCGTTGAATCGTGTAACGCAACCAGCATACATTAATAGATAGTTTTTTGACTATGTACAGCTTGTGGCGCAATTTCAAATGAAAAATTCATGGGATATCCTGGTCATACAAATCAGGGTGAAAACACAGTTATAAAAACAGGTTTTCAATTGCTTTCGTACGGAGCAAAACCGCTGGTGCTTTGCCTCGTTATTAGGAATGCCGGTATGCGCTAAAACTTTGACTATGACGAAGTCAGGATGTTTATTGTGGTGGTCAGAAGGAAAGTTATGGAGCATTATAGAGAGCTCACGGCCACAGAGCTGCTTTGCGCCGTAAACGAAAGTATGGCGCCCGTATAGTATACAAGGCCGGATGCCATAGGCCTTTCCAGCTTTCGAAGGAGAGTGATAGGAATGCATGATTGGAGCGTGGCCCAATGCCGCGGCCGTCACCTGGCGAACCCCGACTGGCGACCACGGTCGTCGTGTAGTACAGCTTCAACAGTTCGTCGTCCCTTGACATAAGCAGCGATGGCAATAAAATATTCGTTATTTCGAAGAAACGACGTTCGGAGCCGTGCTCCTGGTCCGATTTCTTTGGAAAAGTCGACCACTACAGCATTCTTTTCGCTCTGGAGCTCACCGGACAAAAAGTGATAGTTCCAAGCCTCCGAACCATTTTTGTGTGGTACAGCCAAGTACAAGTTACACCGCAAAATTGTACTTTAAACCGTCCTGCTCCGAAATGCACTCTAGCCCGTCCTGATAGCTCAGTTGGTTGGAGCGCCTGTCTTCTGATTCACCCGCCTGAGGCGGAGTGGGCTTAGGTCGCTTCAGGCTTTCGCTTTTCGCCCCTGACTGGGCCGCGCCGCGTTGACGGTGAGGTAACGTTAGAGACCAGGGTGGCCCGTGCCCAGCCATGCAGCAACATTGCGCTGCAAAATTCTGTCGTTGACCCAGAATTTTACGATCGGATGATGGATCCTGGGCTCACGCAGCAATCGGTGCGTAGCGTTTGCGTTAACCACGGAAACGCATCCAATCAGAAAATTTGGACCATGTCTCAAAAATAACAATGACTGCCCCCACCATAATGCATTAAGATTCAGCTCACACCGAGGCTACTAAGAAAACACTGATCCGCAGTTGTGTGAATGTTATGGTGCTAAAATATCCCTTCTGTTCTGTGCGAAATGATGCCCTGAGGGCACACTCCTAATTATGCCGTAAAATGTCGGTTTAACAATAGCACGGCATTAGGTTTACAAAAAAATAGAAAGATGGAACAAACATACTGTCGCCGTGTGAAAGTACCGTTTATACCCAGGTAAAAGCTGACCCACGTTTTACTCAACAGTGACAAATGTACCTCCCTGCGGGACATTGGAATCACCATTTAACGGCAAAATGTGATGAAAAGCAGTAACACTCGCCAGAACGGTCATTATGTCATAATCACTGTCATACGGTTAATGACGGTCATAATGACTGTCAACAGCACCTCGGAGTGCTACATCGCTACTGCTCTGGCATCCTCGTGGGCGGCCCTGCGTCCACTTCACAGCATTGATCGGAACCAGCGATGCCTTCAGCAAGACGGGATGATGTCGCTTACGTCACGGGCTTCACTGGATTGGTTGGAGGAGCATTTCCCTGAAATGTATGCCAGCTGAAGACTGGTGTGCGGCGGCTTCGCACCCGCCTGACCTGTTGCCACCGTGGTGTGCCGTGGCTTTGCACTTGCTTGGCCCGTCGCCACTGGACCTCGTACTGTGAGGTAGCCTCAAGAGCCACGTACACGTAGACAAGCCAGCACACCATTACGAGCTTGAGACCGCATCCAGCCTTAAGATGGGAAGCATCCGCCGTCGACAGGATCGCTAGGACAACGGCACCACCAACGGCAGGCTCAGCTGTCACGCATGCTGAACCGCCAGGGGGCCATATGGAGCGCCGTTGACGGTAAACACCTTCGGCGGACGTGGAATCTCTGACTACCAATGTCATTGCTCGCGTTTTATCATTGCGTTGGCAGTCAAAGGCCGCTACAGTCACGATTGCGCGACAAGGAACTCGCCATTGTCTAGGAAAACGCCAGTCAACTTTTTGCTGTTCTTCGAAAGGGTGCCACATATTGCAGTCCATTTTGTGTCCTCCAGTTCGGTTGCCTCATGAAAAGCTTCTCATTGTTTGCGAACCGCCCTAGCATGTGGAGAGTTCGCATGATAAAATCGCTAGGTACCTACAGAATGCAACTTGATACAAAATGACCATGACATTACTGGTGATGTGCTCAGGTATCTGGTGCACTAGAGCTTCAGAAAAACATTGGTGCATTAGGTGTTCCCTCGCATCAAGAGCTTCAATTGAGCATGAGGGGGGGGGGTCTCAAACCCTAAAAAAATACATAAAGTAAGGCGCTCTGGGGTCGCATAGTACGGCGACGGCCAAGACCGCTGCACGTGCGATCAGACGAGACGGACGCGCCGGGCCTTACGCAATGCAGTGACAATCTGCATATGGGCCGGAGGGGGTCTTCCGCGTCTGCCAGCGGCGGCACTTTCACCGATGACATACGGAGGGTAATGTGACGGTTCGGGCATGGCATGCACTGGGAAGATATGCATCTCCAGAGACCAGTCCCACATATGCACAGCTGAGTGGGGCATAGACGCGTCCGCTTTATGCTTCGCGTAGGCCCTCATCGCCAAGGGCAACGAGCTGCGCCGTCCTGCAGCATGCTGGTGGTTACTCTGCTCACATCTGCTGGTTTGCTCCTGCAGTTTTGAAACGCGCAAGGCCGGGCGACCGTCAGTTGTGAGAGACGCACGCGTGTGTAATAGGTTAATGGAGTCTGCATGAGGTTAATGGGGTCTGTATTAGCGCCTCAAGTGGCATTCAGGAATATGGGCTTGCGCTGACCACGAACAGATCTTCATTGATCATGGGTCATGGATGGGGCCCATGATAGTCGGGAATAGATTCCCACCGATGGGAAGCGAATCCCCAGTGAAAGTAAGGAAGGGCGTATTGTCCTATCTAGTGTCGGGGCTCCACCGCCCGCCACCTCCCAACAACTTTGAAATGAAATGGGACAAAACGGAAAGAAATTGGTTGGTTGGCGTATTTTGAGGTCAGTTTTGCCATTTTTTTTCACAGCTCGTCCCCCTCTCTAACCTATTTTACGAAACTATGCTCCTGATGAGAATCATAACCGGGCTTATGAAGTGCCAATTAATACTATTAAGGGGCGGCCGCCCGCTGACGAAGAGGACCCATACTGATCAGAAGCGAGTACCTGATGATCAGGGGCAGATTCGTGAGACCAAGAACAGATCCCCACCAGCGGGAGCGGTCTCTATAATAGTGAGCAGCTTAACCCGTTCCTCTGCTGCAGCGTACCACCGAGACCGACACTGTTTCGCCGCCGTTGCAGGGGCGCGACGGCAGACGTGACGCACTCGTCCGTGCTCTCTGCACCGGAGCAGCAGCGCTCGGAGGTCGCCAGCCAGGTGGCTGGCAGCCTGTGCCGCCAGTACCTCGCCAGGTCCGACCGATACCAGCTGGTGCAGCCGCTCAACGATCTCGGTAAGTGGCGGCCGGCGAGGAAGTGCAACGACGCGTTGAGGTGCGGTGTGGTTGAGTTACAGTGTGATTGAGGTAAGTGATGGAGCTCCTTCAACACCGAACGCCCATTTCATTTCTTTCTTAATGGGTGGTGATGTCATTTATCAACTAAAATACCTTTGAAAAGTAGATCTGCGCAATAGCTGCTAACGCAACTTCACGGACGAATGCAGTTTACAACGGAGATGTTTACAGTTTACAGTTTACAGTTTACAGTTTTGAGTTTACAGTTTACAACGGAGATGGCCGTGACATGGACAATGACGTCTGTACACGCCTCGGTGTACCTTGACCCAAGGCTTCACACGTAATTACAAATTTACTGGCAGCGTTGATGCGTCCGTTCTGTGCCGGTTGGGGAAAAGGATCTCAGCTGATGATGATGACCATTTATGTGCGCCCTCAGGCTGCCGCAGCAACAAGCACTGGTTCCTCGTGCAGGACCTGCTCGTGAAAACTGAGCGGCTGCTGACCATCACGTCGGTGACGCACCGTCCACCTCTGCTCCAGCAGTCGAGCAGGGCAAAGGTGTGTGTTCCGGACGAGCAACGTGAGTGCGCGGTTTCAGACGGAGAACGTGCTGATCACATATGGGAGCCATTAGTCATGCTTCGTCTGGATGCGATAGAGTTTTGTGGTGTAAGCCATCCTGAACATCGTTGATTGATAGAATACGCTTAAAATAACAAAAAACAAAATAAAAACCCGCAGAATTGTTAGAAAGTCTTACAAAATCAAGGGGCAGCATTCAATATTCGCAAAGAAGTTTGCCGGGCAAAGACCGTGTAGACGCAGTGTCTTAAAATCTGAAAAGTCTTGAGATGCTTTCCTTCAGGGCTTTTGCTAGATTCCTACACTGCACAACAATTAGTGATATACTTGGATAGGGCCGCACAAAGCGCAATCGAAACAATAACAACAAATTTAGCAAGCTGAATACTCCAACATTAGCGCCGGCTTATGATACGTTCGTGCAAACGGATTTTTCACAAATAAAACATTCATGATGTTTATGACTCATTGCACTTCATTTATCTGTGTTTTGTGTGGTTTATCGCATTCATAGTTATATTGCGATGGTTTTCAATCGATTTGGCTTCAGGTGACAATTAGGTTGTTCCAAATTTCGTCTGTGACAGAAATTACACCCTTAGAGAAGGACAGGCGTCAGGGTGCCGTGAGCTCGGACGATAATGCTCTATACAATGGAATGACAGCGGAAAGCGAACAGTTCAGGCACTGAAGCAACGGGAGACGAGTGAGACGGAGAACAGTCTGGAGGAGATGGTATCGTTGAGTTTTCCAAGAAGTGGAACACATGGGGCGGAGATCCTCAGTACAAAGGACGAAGACGAAGCCCGGTCCATGGATACCAGCCATACTGCTGCGTTGCATCATGTGGACTATCATGTGGGCTATCAGATGTCTATCAGACTATCAGACTATCATGTGGACATACCACCATGTGGACTATCAGATGTCACGTGTGCAACTGGATCCACAGCATGAAGCCGGAGCCGTGGTATTTCCGATCTGGCGACAAGTCGATCCTCAGCTTCGCTGGCAGTTTATAAAGCATCACCATACCAAGTGGAATGGCTCCAAGAAACTCTACCTCCTTAATGACCCTAGTGGTCCACTGGAACGGGAAAACGATAGGGCACTTTTCTGGGATGGATGTTAAAAGTCTCTGAATGGCTATCCTTGGCGATGGTATCGAGCAATTGCTTGAGGTTCATACCTCCGAGGGAACGGGGGAGACGAAGTGGAACACGTTGTTGCAGTCATGCACGATTAGAAGGCTGAAGACTAGGTGTTTCGAATGTGTTTTGATACCTGCGTTTCGAATAGGGGCACAATCAACTACGCTGTTTGTAGAGCCGTGATTAAAGGGAATGTTTGAAATTTGAAGACACTGAAACAAGCACCAGATATGATGAAACAAGCTCACTTATAACTTTTGGTCTACGTTTTACATGGAGCAGACTGCTCTATGCAGCACAAGCATCTGTTTGGTAAATGTGCTCCTCAGTGCGTCATGGTTTGATTACGTGGTCGTACCTTACACAACATTGATTGACAGCCAATCAACAGCCATTATGTCTGGAAATCGCGCTCACGAACGCCAGATATGAACGTTTTGGCAGTTGCATTTTTGGCCTTGATCGCTGTGTGCCTTATAAAATGGCAGCATTTGAATGACGTTGTTATGACATCATGAAGGCCAAGGTGACTTTGAAATACCCTCCCCGATATACCTTTCCACATATTTGTGGGTGTGTAGCTCAGAAAGTAGATAGGTTTATATCTTAAGAACGGCAGGATTGTGAACAGCACCGCAAGGTCTTCAATTCTAAATCAGAAGTGCCCTATACTTGTGACATAATATGAAGAGAATAGATATTTCTGCATTGGTAGGTGTCATATTTCCAAATTCTTGCACCTCTCAAGATGGGCCTCGTCTCTGGCATATCTGTAGTACATATGTGGTTTACGGTTCAGGTTTTGAGGATATGGTTCTGCAGTCAGCACGTGTGCACATTTGAAAACAAATATCCGCGCGGTGACCCCACTGCGGCACCATCTATTTCACCGTGTAATTTTCCGTTTAGACGACGGGATGGTACCCTTGTGGTGAAGCAATGGGGCGTTTTTGTAAGAAATGATCGTGACAGCCTCGGTGGTGGCAAAGTTCGGTGATAAAGGGCACAGTCCAGTTTAACCTGGATTGTTTCGTGAACAGGCACGTTGTTTACAAATTGTTACGTCCACTGAAACAAATATGCCAGTGTGGTTCTACATGCGGTAGTTTAAATGACCATACTGCTGCTTTTAGGCTATACTCTGCGGTTGTGTACATTTCAATAATGCCATTGAAAGTGTTGGCTAGTTGGTGGGTAGACATAAAGATTTTTGATTTCACTGAGCTCAGGGAATTTTCGGTTTTGTGTATTTTACGTACGTGTTTTATGCCCACGTACTGCACCCGTAACCAGGCCTGCAGCCACCTGTGACGTATATGATGTGCTGCCCGCTCACCTGGGGGCTTACGGCGGTGATCGGGCTACATTTATACATATATATATATATATATATATATATATATATATATATATATATATATATATACATATATATATAAATATATATATATACATATATATATATATATATATATATGTGTGTATATATATATATGTATATATATGTATATATATATACACATATATATATATATACATATATATATATATATATATATATATATATATATATAGAGAGAGAGAGAGAGAGAGAGAGAGAGAGAAGAGAGAGAGAGAGAGAGAGAGAGAGAGAGAGAGAGAGAGAGAGAGAGAGAGAGAGAGAGAGAGAGAGAGCCATATCTTGGCAAAATCCTTTCTTTTAGGCATGTTTGATCACAAATTACCGTTAACTCAGGATTGACGACCATTTGTACACCGGCATTTTGCATTGTACAATGCAAGTAGGCTAATAGCGGACGGTGCTTAAAAGCTGACAGTGAGTGCCCTCGTCGCTAAAACTTAAGCGTCATAAAGTTATTTCTTGGATTTGCATTCAATCATTGCTCTGATTGGACAGGACTTAATTCGGAATTGGTACGAATCAGACAGATCCTGGTGAATAAGTCTTTCAAATCCTGACGTCGAAAACGAAATACGTCATATGAAAACACACTCCCATAAAATCCGGGAGAAGACAAGCAACCAACCGCCCAACTGTATTATTAAAATCAAATAGCATCTGCCTGCAAACAAGACGAAAAGCTCTGCGGGAAATCAACTCGCGACGCGTAAAAGGCCAGAACGACCACCAAATAAACAATATAATTGATTATGACGGCACGAAAATCTCTAACTTTCTTATGAGAAACAGCTGAGACAAGCCTGGCAAACTAGAATGCACCAATGTAGTGTATAAATTCAAATGTAATATCAAAGGGTGAAACCTTCGTTCCATACACCACATTGATGTAACCGCAATGACGCGCTCGCGACGCCTGACAATGCACATACGTGACGGGGCACATCTGGAGCACATGCGATAGATTATGACAAGACATTGACACGTCAGCAGCTGACGGAGAACCCTGGCATTCTTCAGACGTGCAACGCTAGAAGACGCCTGCAAATTTGGGGAAAGCATATTTATAAACGAGCTCCCTCCAGTCATTAACACACTAACAAATCATTGCTCAGCCCTTGAGATATCAGGCGGTGGGCGGCAAGCACCATATATGTGTTTGTAGCAATGTATTCGTGTCTTTGTAGTGTTTCCATTATAGGTTACATCATATGAATAAAAGTGTTGATAGGATTTTGTCCTTCTTTTATTGGCCATGCTTCATTTGTCTTTTACCTGCTGAAACGGTGTTTTTCAGATGGTGATGCACAATTTTCAGTCTTAGAAACTTAAAACTTATTTCGTGTGCCGTTTAGACCTCTGCGACAATGAGATAATATCCCGAAGCCTGAGAATATACAGATTGACGTGTAGAGGAGTGACATCGCACGACCTACCTTTGATCCAAACGACAATGCCAAGTCAAAAGCCCGGAAACTCGGACGATGTCTAAAAAAGCTCGTCGCTGCTGAGTCAGCGGCCATTTTTAGCCTACATAACACTGAATCGCTATCATGAGTAATCGCGGTTTTTCTTACTAACGTACAATGGCTCCACTGCGTAGCGCTACAGCTCGCTATCGAGCTCACTTCGAAGTGTTATGACTACAAAGATCTGTGTTTTTTGTTTTAAGTGTCCAATTATTTTAAGCTAAAAGATCAGTTATCCTCCAAAACAAAACTAAATATGCTTGACCCTCCCACTTCGATGATTCATCGTTGCTGGTTTCTGATGCCTCATTGCTAACTGTCATGGTTATCCTCAGCTTCTGAAGGAACGGTTGATGAGCGCCAAGCACCCGTACCTGCTCCCCGTGTTGGACGCCGACCTGATCGAGCTACCCCAGGGTTACCCGGTGGTTATCATCATCACCCCCCGTGGCCCCTCGGGCAGTCTGCGAGACATCATGCACAAGGTGAGCTGCGGACACCGCTGAGTCCCCGGATCATCATGCACAAGATGAGCCAGCCGCGCTCGTCTTCTGAAGAAGTAGATCGAGGCCATGCGTCATCATACAGGCTCACAGCGAACAGGCAGCAGCCGGGAATCGAACTCAAGCTCCCAACTGAAGCCCGACGTCCTACCGAGAACGTTACATCACCGCCAGTCACGTGCAATGTCAAGCGCATCATGACCGTCTACCTGCGTTGAGAAAATCGCTTCAGCCGTATTTGTAGGTCCCGGTCATCAGGGGGGGGGGGGGGGGGGGGGAGGGCAAGCTATTCGACCATCAGTCATTTGCAGCCATTCAAGCGCAGCACGCGTATTAGACGGTAATGTCAGTATGCAGCTTAAACTGCTCACTACTTACATTGATATATCGCTGAAATGAACAGTTGTTCGTCACTTTTAACTTCGGTTAGAATCAGCTGTGGCCGTATCATAAGCCGCAGCGGAAGTGCAATTTTTTGTCACGTTGGGCCAAGATGGTCAAGCAACCATATGCCTGGGGACCAAGGACATATGGTTATCGAAGGCTGATGATAATTGACACGCGTCCGGGTGGCGTGTCAATTATCCCCATAGGTTTTTACAGAAAAGTTTCCGGACGGCGCAACGTGGTCGCGCCAAACTTTGCATGGTTGTAGGCAATTAAATAGCACATATTTTTGTATAAAAATTGCATGAACCCTGTAAGACCGCTGACCTACGGCAAGGCAAAGTTAGGGCACAACTGTTAGCGGAAACAGTTTCTAGGGAAAAGTTCAGTCTGTTGCGGCAACGGAGTGTTAGACGAGGCCACGCATTTTCCGAGATAGTTTCTTAAGCAATTAAGCAATTCAATTTAGGACTACAGCATAGCATAGGACTACAGCATAGCTGACTGACCTCGGGTCAGATAGTAAGGTCAGATCTAGGCTTAAACCAACCGACTTTCTTGCTCGGGAGCTTGCTGTATGAAGCAGATTCAGTTGCTAAGTTGGAATTTTTGATAACGGGGACCGCATCAGGTATCTTCGATGAGCTTCTTAAAGATAAAAGTTGGTCACTGACCTAAAATGAACCAGGTAAACATTTTACGTTTAGAATCATACCGCCTAGTGTGACCCATGACACCCAGCCAAATGCAGAAAATAAAAAAATGTCCTAGGATTTTAGTAGCCAAGACCTTCTCAATCTCAAACGAGGTCGCTAACCTTGATTGAACACCAGTGACCTTTTGCGTGGAACAGGTATTTGGGTTCAAAGAAGTTGTATGGGGAGGTTCGGGGGCGCTTTGCGAGTAACAATCTGGAGGTTCACATTGTTTGAACTTATCCGATGCGGTGTTTATGATTTAGGAACCTAAATGTTTGACACAGGTGAATTAGCATACAGGCCATCCCGCCCTGCCAATATCTTGTCTCTAGCTGTCCTGTTTTTGAGATCTCAGCGGGTCAAATTAAGCCTCACCAAAGCGAAAGGTTTGAACCAGCGACCGGGCGCGTGATAATATCCCTTCGATTTGAGTAAGAATATGTCAGGAAATCAAGTTACTCTGCTACCGGTGGCTGGAAACTTTCCTTGCACGTGGGCCGCCTGCTCTGTCCATCTCGCCGGCCGTTTTGCTAACAAAACACGTTAAGCATTTCAGAGATCAGGCGTTGATATCCAGCTGTAAATGCTTTGCCGATTAAGCGTTCAAGCCATAATCATGTAAATGAGCTGATCTTAATTGCTCTTTTATGTAGGTTAAAAATATTTCCACAGCCTGCATAATCCAGCTCTCAAATGCTCATGAACGCGGGGATAGCTGACCAGTGACAATATCAACCCTTAGATTGCTTCTCGACACTTAAAGCTTATTCTTGACCCAGGCACGCACCACCCCTACCAAGTATTGAACGAAGTCTGTAGAAGGTCTTCTGTGTGCGGACGTAAACACTGGTTCATAATCAACGCAGATGAAGATAACCGCAAGGCTGACGACATTATGACTGACGAGTGTTATCACAAAGTGTTGATTTGTCTTGGGCTTTGCGACGGTGTCCCACATGTAGCACGTGGACGGAAATTGCGCCGATATAAAAGCGATGTAGCGGGCTATATGTTCCCACGTTCCGTCACTTTTTGGCTGGCTTCCGAGCTTCATTTCCCCTGGGAGCTCAGCCTCCCTTCTCTTGGCAGCCATTTGGAAGGCATGGGTATGGGGAGGCTCCCCTGTCGAAAGGTGGCAGAATTGCTGGTACTCAAATCCACTGTCGTAACGCATGTCTTGTCCCTCCCCGCCACGCTGACTGCAAATTGTGCCCGCATGTCGCCCAGTATGATTCCCCTAAGGCCGGCCCCAAACGTAAACATGGGAAAGGGGCGTGGTTGTAGACAACGTTACCAGGAACGAAGCATAAGTGCACCGTAAAGACACAATACAGTCCTGTCGCCAGATGTATTCAACTGTCCAAGTGCCACGTAAGCTTGCGTAGATGTCACGTGCATACGCCTAACTTGCATGTCAAAAATAACTACTGCCAAGACTGAAGATAAGCGCACAAGCAAATCTGGTGCACAGCCGTTCAAGTGTGCCAAACATGGCATCTATGTTTCTAAAGTGAGTGTATGCGCACTAACGTGCATGGCAGTTCATCTGTTTGATAATATGTAATCATTTCCTGAAGGATCTCATCCGAACCTAAACATGCTACAGCTGATAAAAGCAGCTTTCTAGAGTATTTCATTTTTCAGTGTCAATTCTACTTCCTGAATATTCTGTACGGAGAGTATTGAAGCACTAATTTAGAACCAAACTTAATGCCCTTGCATGATCTCCAGCCTGCACTGCGTCGAGCTCGGCAGACGAACCACAGTCTGACGTCTGGATATGGCGCACGCCCGGTAGCCCGACGCCTGCGGCACATCAGAGCGCCAGCCACAGTCTGTCGTCTGGATGTGGCGCACACCCGGTAGCCCGACGCCTGCGGCACATCAGAGCGCCAGCCACAGACTGACGTCTGGATGTAGCGCACGCCCGGTAGCCCGACGCCTGCGGCACATCAGAGCGCCAGCCACAGACTGACGTCTGGATGTAGCGCACGCCCGGTAGCCCGACGCCTGCGGCACATCAGAGCGCCAGCCACAGACTGACGTCTGGATGTGGCGCACGCCCGGTAGCCCGACGCCTGCGGCACATCAGAGCGCCAGCCACAGACTGACGTCTGGATGTAGCGCACGCCCGGTAGCCCGACGCCTGCGGCACATCAGAGCGCCAGCCACAGACTGACGTCTGGATGTGGCGCACGCCCGGTAGCCCGACGCCTGCGGCACATCAGAGCGCCAGCCACAGACTGACGTCTGGACGTGGCGCACGCCCGGTAGCCCGACGCCTGCAGCACATCAGAGCGCCAGCCGCCGTCTGACATCCGGATGCTGCGCACGTCCGGTAGCCCGACGCCTGTAGCACATCAGAGCGCCAGCCGCCGTCTGACATCCGAGCACGCTTTCGCAGAGAGTGTTGGGTGTGTGTTACAAGAGCATGGAGCATGGGAAAATAGCTTACCGAAGAAAGCCTAGCACGAAATGGATGCCAAAATTACACGCCGGTCTAGTTTACGGCTGTATGAGACACCAAAATCTGACCCTAATTGCGTGACTGTGAGAAACGTGAAATAGAAGTGCATAAACTGCAAACGAGATTGCTATTTAGAAACGCCTCTGACAACACCAGAAATGTCGGAGTTGATCGTTTTTGATGTGACAGAAAGTACCTTCGTAAAGGCAACGCGTAAGTAGAAACTGTTTGAAAATGGAGCCGTCCAGCTCATAATGAGCTCAAAGCTCTTGTGTTGAATTGGCTACTTGCAATATACCATAGGTGCTGATTAAACAACGTTGCGGTGGTAAATATTAATTTTATTGGTGGTACTCAACTTTTTGCTCTGTGCTCATCTGTGCTCTGTGTTCAGAAAAATTCAGCAAAATATTACACTTGCAAAATAGGACAGGTAACTGCAGAAAATGCTCCCAGTCTGTGCAGACATTGTCACGAAAAGATTTTTAAAAATGTATCATCCAAGCTCCCAAGACTCCGTATACAGCTCAACGTAAAATGTGTAACAACAGGCGGCCAAGCAGGAATTTAAAAAGTATCACGCAGTATTAAATAAGGCATTCCTGCCGCGATAATCAGCCCCAGCGAACACCGTCTGAACCTCGGGAACATGTATAACACAAATTGTGGCTAAAACCAGGTCTCATGATGAAGTTGCACGTTCAGTCTAGCGCAAATTTTACGAATTTGCAGCAATTCTAGGATCTCTGGGCACAGGATACAGGACGCCCTGCATACTTGGTTCTTCCGTGTGCTTTTCCCATTCGGCCATTCATACATTAATGACAAATCCTACCCCAGCAACGCATATGGGGTCTTAAGCGCTGGTCGTACTAGCATGGACTTCCAACCAGGACCACAAGTCCATTACACGCGCCCAGGTGGCCGGCTGAATACCCTTTGCTAGGGTGGGGGTCAATTTTACACCCCAAAGATCTCAGAAACTGAGAGGCCTAGAGACACCAAATTCACAGGGGTATTGGCCTGAACGTGAATTCACTTGGGCCAATGTTTGGGGTTCCTAGGTCATGACCTTTGGGCCAAACTAGGTCAAACTATGGATTCGTCTTCAAAGTGCCCCAGGATTTAGATACGCGTTCTAAGCAAAAGGTAACTGGTGTTCATTTAGTTCACTGACTTGGTTTAATATGCGCCCGGGTGGCCGGCTAGACACCCTTCGCTCGGGTGTGGGGGGTTCAATTTGACCCCCTGAGATCTCAGTTACTAAGAGAGCTAGAGACACCGTATTTACAGAATGTCTTGACCTGTACGTGAACTTGCTTAGGTCAAAATTTGAGTTTCCTACGTCGTGACCTTAAGGTCAAATAAGGTCAAACAATGTCAAATTCCAGGTTGGTCTCTAAATTGCCCCCAAAACCCAGGCAACTGTTCCTAAACAAAAGGTCACAAACCCACTTCAGGTCAGTGACCTTGTTTGACCTTTTTAAGATCATGGTGACCAAAACCATACAAGACTGCTCTGAGTTTTGCATTTGAATAAGCGACAAAGATTACGCTAGACAGTATGTTACTAAACAAAATGTCGGACCGGGTCATCTTAGGTCAATAACCTTTTTTGGCCTCTAGAAATTCAATGGAAGATGTATTATGCGGTTCATGTTGTCAGTAAATTTGAAATAGGCACCACAAACCATCCCATACAGCAAGCCCTAGTGTAATAAATCAGGTTTGTTTTGACCTTGGTCTGACCTTTATACCTGACCTTAGGTCAACGAAATTTGGTCATTCAATATTTGGGGTGTCTATGAAAGCATCTCAGAGCTGTATGGCTTCGTCAAAGTCTCCGTTATTGCATCAGATTGGACGACTCCCTAGAAATTGCCTTCGCTGAAACCATGGCCTGACTTTGACCTACCATAGGTCAGCGACCTAACATTGTACATATAATTTATTTTTTATGTCAAACGGTCCGCTATTGAATTGTCTACAGCCATCCAAAATTTGGCGCGGCTACGCCACGCTGTTCGGAAATCATTCTGGAAAACCTTTGGGGGGTCCATTTGACCCCCAATCGAGCGCGTGTTAACTTTTCGCAGGTCGTGATGACCAAAATTTTACAAGACCGCTTTGAGCTTTGCATTTGAATAAGCGACAAAGATGACGCTAGGCAGTATGCTTCTAAAAACAAAATTGGCCTGAGTCATTTCGGGTCAGATACCTATTCCGGCCTTTAAGGAATCTATGGAGGATGTATAATCCGGTTCCCGTTGTCAATAAATTCGAAATGAGCACCAGAAACTACCCCATACGACAAGTTCCAGAGAAGTAAAGCAGGTGGTTTTTGACCTTGATCTGACCTTCATACCTGACCCTCGGTTAGTGGAATATGTTTATTCAATTGCTGTGTTGCCCAAGAACCTATCTCCGAGATGCATGGCTTCGTCTAACATCCCGTTGTTGCATCATACTTACGATTCTCTAGAAATTGACTTCGCTGAATGCATGGCCTGACCTGGACCTGCTGTGGGTCAGCAGCTTCACAAGATACGTCTATATTTTTATAACAAGCAATTTGCTATTCAATTGTCTACAGCTGTGCAAAATTTGGCGCCGCTACGCCGCGCTTTCCGGAAACCATTCTGGAAAAACCTTCAGGGTGTCAAATTGACCCTTCACCCACGCGCATGTTACAACATGAGTCAAATGCTTGGCAAGCGTGCACCGGTGCGATAGCCCATAATCTTGCGGCCAGCTGTAAAATACTGAGCCACAGCGGCACACAACAGCTGTGAGGCGTTATCCCAGGCGCAGAGCTGTAGCTATCATACGCCTGCTTTCCAATTCGAAGTCAACAAATGTTCAGCTTCCAATCGCTGCTCTCCAAATGCCTGTTGCGTTTTGAGCCTAGCCACGCATTGCAGGCGCTTCAATAAAATGTTGAACCCCGATACTAGCGTCATATTCGTCATATTTCAGTTCACACTTATGAATGTTGTTGTGACCTTTCGTGCTTTCATTCGTTCTCTACAGTTGTTCTACATTGCAAGCCCTAAAAACACTATTCGTGCTAATTACCCGTGGCAGCGGGTAACCATCAATCGTTCTTCCTTAAACAGTAACCCCAATGAATCTTATGGCCACAACCTTTGAACGTTAACTTTCACTCTATGAACAATATTTTGAATTCAGCTGTGTAATTGAAAGCATGACATTGCCTTCTAATGTCACATTGTCATTACCATGTCTGATCTATGGAATGATCTGCAGATGGCTGTACTGATGCATGCTGTGTTACCGTGACTCTACTCTTCCGCCCGCCAACGAATGAGTGCACGGGAGATGAATGAAATAGCGCAGACCGTCGGCTATCACAGCACGTGCGCTCTCCGCGTCTTGCTTGAAATACTCGGCAACGGCGACGGGGCGATCGATCAGTGGCGTGTTGTCGCGAAAAAGATCATTCGTTAACATTTTGGTTAACTTGATGTTTGAACGAAAGGGTGTAAAGAAATTAATAGACTGGCGAACAAGACAGCCAATAAATAATTGCAGTGATGTAAATTCGGTACGATTCTGGCAATGGTTTTGACGACAGCGCGTTGCATTCGGCACCACTTTGGTAAATCCCGATATTCCCGGCTCGCACGATGATTACTAGAGCAACGTTGCGCCGCGCAGCGTCGAAGCAAACATATGAACGGCAGGCGGTACATTGGTCGAGACTTTGAACGTGGATTGGTGCCTTCACCAGCTCCACAGACAGACAGACAGACAGGCAGGCACTCAGGCACAGGTTCAAAGGGCAGGCAGGCAGGCACTCCATAAGCACTCAAATCGTTTTTTATTGGCTGGCTGATTTTTGACTTTTTCGGGTTGTAGAAATGTTAACACACACCCAGATGGCCGGTTGGATACCCTTCGCTCGGGTGTGTGTGGGGGTGGGGGGGGGGGGAAATTTAATTCCCCTGAGATCTCAGGAACTGAGAGAGCTAGACACCAAATTCACAGCCTGTGTTCACCTGTGTGCGAACTCACTTAGGTCAATGTTTGAGGTGCCTAGGTCATGACCTTCGGGCCAAATCAGGTCAAACAAGGTCAGATTCCATGTTGGTCTCCAAAGGGCCCTAGAACCTAGATAACTGTTCTAAGCAAAAGGTCGCATGCTCATTAAAGGTCAGTGACCTTGTTTGACCTCTTGAAGGTCATGGTGACCAAACTAATACGAGACTGCTTTGAGTTTTAGATTTGGATAAGCGATAAAGATTACGTTAGGCAGGATGCTCCTAAAAACAAAATGTTGACCCGGGTCATTTTAGGTCAGTGACCTATTTTCACCCTTAAGAAGTCCATGGCAGTTGTGTTATGTGGTCCCTGTTGTCAATAAATTTGAAGTGAGCACAAGAAACTGCCCCATACGGCAAGCCTTAGAGTACTAAAACACGTTAGTTGTCACCTTGGTCTGACCTATGAACCTGACCCTAGGTCAATGCAATTTGTTCATTCAATTGTTGTGCTGCCTAAGAAAGTATCTCAGAGATGTATGACTTCGTCCGTTGTTGTTCGTCTTCGTCCGTTGTCCGTCCGTAACACTCCGTTGTTGGATCAGAATTGAGCGATTCTCTAGAAGTTGCCTTTGCCGAAACCATGGCCTGACTTTGACCTGCCATAGGTCAGCGACCTTACAAGATACATCCGAATTTATGGCGTCAGGCGACCCGCTATTCAATTGCCTATAGCATTCAACATTTAGCGCGTCTACACCGCGTCGTTCGGAAACCATTCCGGAAAAACCTCCGGGGATTGATCTGACCCCCACCCGAGCGCGTTTTAATAATCCTTAGTTCGTGTGTCTGCAATAGTTGTGTTGGCTGTAATAATTGTGAGCACTCTCCATTTTTGGGTGTTACGCTAAGCCTTGCTTGATTTTTTCGGTAAGTCTTCGGATGAGCTGACAGACAACAAGGCATTCACAAGGCCGGCGGTGAAATCTCGTTTTTCGGTAAGTCTTCATATGAGCTCACGGCCAATAAATCATTTACAAGGCCGCACCATATTTGCCGAAAAGCAAAACTTTTTTGATCTGAGGGTAGATGTGCGTGAAAGAACATCGAACATCGACCATCTGGTTGTCACACAATGCTTGTAAACGCGCCTACCACATGCGGTTCCATTCTGGAGCTCACACATTCTGTCGCCGTCCCGCGTGAGGCCTGCGGGAGAACGGAGGAACAATTGACGCCCAGTTGAGGCCAGTCAGCAGCGGTGGCTGGCTGCCGAGACCAGCACAGATCACATCACCCGCGCGCGGTATCGATTAGGCGGCCCCGGGCAGCGCGCTACCTCACCGCCGATCAGCAGCCGCAGCCACATGTGGGCTGGTGGCGCCCCAGATAGGTCGGCACCTCATCTCGGGAGGGCCTGCTGGTGAGCCCCGCAGAGACCGGCGCGTCACATGAATAGCGGGTCTGGCGACCACGCGACGCAACCCGACACTTCATTTGGGGCCGGTCCGATGACGACACCAGGGGGCCCAGTCCCTAAAGCTGCCGGTACCACGTCTTGAAAAGTCAGGAAAAGTCACCAAGCTTAAATAATCTGTCATTTTATATCCGGCGTGCTGCGCGAAAAACCTCCAAATCCGACGCCAGCATACATCGGGCTGACGTGCTGTATCCAGCCATGTTAGAGTCTAGATTTGCTTTGCTGCTTTATGCCGTTTTGCTATATTTTGTTTTGTGTGAAAGACTTAGTGGTGACTGACTGTGGTTGCGTCAGGAGCCGAGCCGTCGATGTTATTTGTAAGATAGACGTGAGCCCTAGAAGCCGCCATTGAGATACCATTATATTAGGAATTAACTAAATGACTAAAAAATTGTTATGTATACGAGTCAAATAGTGAAATGTGAAAACATTCACAAAATAGCGCGATCACTGATCTGTCACTACAATCATAATGGCTCTTTGTTGGGTATTTGTTTATCCAGCAGCTGTGGCCTATCAGGTGGCAGGATTTTTCTTTTGTATTTCGTTCGCCATCTCAGGTCGCGTATGGAAGATACGAAGATATACCCGGAGACACGTTAAAAACATTCCCCCTGTGCAGGTTGGCATCTTAACCGTAAGCATTGCATCAAGTTTTACATTTACATTACATTACGTTACATCATGCCGTCTCCGTGGTCTTGGGGAAAGATGCTAGACTCGTAAACCAGCGGCACTGGGTACGAGTCCCAGAATGAGCGCATTGTTTGACCCGACTGAAATGGAAAGGCCAGCTGGCAACTGGCCAACGAGGTTCAACCCAGACCCGAGGCGGCCGTGTCGGAGCGTTGTGCGACACGTAAAACCCTCCACATTCCTGTCTGGCGAAAGGGAGGAGGCAAAATTAGCTGTTGGACTGGACGGCACGCTTGGGTGGCGGGTTCGGGGTACACGCAATAAGTTATGCTTAGCAGGTACTCTGAATCCGAAGTCACCCATACAAACCATTCGGGATGAATTTATAAAAAAGTTGCCGCTAGCAGCTATATTCATACCAGATACCGCACTCACCCCTAGGATTAGAAGAGCTCCTTGAATTGTAATTTATCTGGATTTGACTAAAAGCATAAATGGCAGACATATCGTTTAGCAGACGACAAGGGGAGAATCGACATTATCCATGCGGGCGCTCCCAAGATGTTCAAAGGGATGCGCTGTCGCAATTACAAAGGTTTGGCCCAGCCGGCTCTACTCTACTTTTCTTATCGCTGACGTACCTTGAGCACTCGAACACATTGGAGTATTCGCCGGTGGGGACGCATGGAACATACGGGATAACAGTGTGCCCAGGGAGGCTGCATCCATGAGACGAATTCTGAATCGATTGGTTTGCTCAGCAAGCATGTGTCTTTGTGATGTTTGACAAGTCTGACAGCTATAAACGCGTTTCTTCACAGGTGAAGGCCGTAAATGGCAACAGTTTGGGGCAGAGATATTTTTTAGCTTACTTGTGGCAATTTGAAAGGTATCTGGTAGGAAAATAGCTCTGTAACTAAAAAAAATTCGTAACTTGCCGATTCCACACATCAGAATCTGAAGTTCGGAACAACAGTGTTTGCCGGAGTTTCACATCCTGCAGAACCGGCGCCGAGCCGAATCGATGCAAACCTTGCGTCCAAAGTCCCTCGTCAAGCCCAGCTGTCACCTCGCTGACGCCCCAGCGCCAGCGGCCCGGCGCCAGAGGCCTCAGCGCCAGCGGCCCGGCGCCAGAGGCCTCAGCGCCATGCGGCCCGCGTGCCGCCAGCGCCACCGGCGCCTCCCCGGCCGACCCCACCCCACCGCGGCCCGCAGACGGCCTGGGACCGCGACTGGAGCGACAAGTACGAGGCGGTCGACACGGAGCGGCTGCGGCTGCCGCTCTCGCAGGTGCGCCGGCTCTCTCTGCAGCTAGTGGAGGCACTGCTGCACCTGCGCAGGACCGGCTTCGCCGCCACCTTCGGCCACCTGCACGCCGGCAACATCATGGTGCAGAACGGCGTGGCCAGGTCAGCTTGGCGAGGATGGGGGCGACACCGTCTTGCCCCGGAGAGGGGAGGGGACTGACGGGTAGGCAGCGCGGCAAGTCGCCGGCGACCGTGGTGAGACTGTGCGCTCATTGGGACCGGCGACGGAGGGACCTAGAAAGGGAACGTAAAGATACAGGAATGTTTGGGGTATTTAGCTCACGTAATCCTGTGCTTTTTCAGCGCGGGTGTGTGTTGGTGTTTTTGCGTGGACAATGCAATGAGTGTTTCACCAATTTTCATCAAAACACGTGCATAACTGTCAACGTAAATTCCGGCCTACATTCCGGGGCCCCGCTGTAATACCTGTACTGTGCCAGCCTACATCCTAGGGCCGCGCCGTGCGACCTGCACCGTGCCAGCCTACATCCCGGGGCCGCGCTGTGCGACCTGTTCTGTGTTAACCGGCTGGCCTGACCATTGTCCCGGCAGGCTGGCAGACCTGGAAGCGGCGCTGCTGGAGTACGAGCCGTGCGCGTGGCTTGGACCGGCACCGCCTTCGGACGAGCTGGCCGTGGGTGCGCTCATCTACCAGATGGCGTCTGGCCGGCAGACGGGGCCTCGTGGGCCCACGCCGGCAGAGATGGCGCTGCTGGACCACGAGACACGCTCCCAGGTCACTGACGCGGTAACTGGGTCCCAAGTCATGGGTGCTCACACACGGGTCTGATTTCACCTCAGGTGGAGATGTGGGTCCCATGCCAAGGTCATCAGCGGGAGACGTGGGATACAGTCGAACAATGCGAGCAGATTGGTCAAAGTTTACAGTTTTGGTTTACAGTGTGTTTCGGTCCCAGTTTTAGACCTCATCCCACCGTTAACTGACGCCTCGTCTGCCTCAGCTGGGGCCTGTAATGGAGTTCATATTCGACTCGCCTGGGGGTCGCCATCCCAGCCTAGACATGCTGCCGCGGCTCGAGTTCTTCCGAGACGTCCAGCTGCGCGAGCTGGCCCGCAGGCCGCCGGTGAGCTGGCGCGCGCGCAGCGCCACCTGTCCACGGCCACGGCCGCGGCTCCGCTCAGAGACGCCTGGCAGATTGGACCGTGCCCATGTCGTGACGTAATGCCGTATTGCCATATCCTGAGAATAATGATTGTCAAGTGGATGATACACTTTAAGCGCTTTTTATTTGCCGTTCTTTGCCTTCTTCTTGCACTAAGAAGCAGAATATTTAATAAAGTTAAGCATCAACTAATGAACAAGAAGCAACGCTGAAAAACACAACATAGTTACATTAATTGTTTAAGTTGAATCTGGTTGACACAGTCTGAATACAAGACCGCGAAAGAGATGCACTGAGAGAAAATCAAGACGATAACTTTCGTAAAATTTAGGACCAGGTGCTGGACAGATGGAGAATTAATTGGGCTACGGCATTTATCAATTGCTGCGTCGTTTACGCAGCAATCGGGCCGGTAAATTCTCCGCACGTTGTCAAGCCATGCACCTGAAAATACCTAAGGACGTTCTGGATGCAGCTGCCAGAAACTCTGAGGACTGCAATGCATGATTGTCATATGCCAAACATCCTACAGTCGGCTTCTCAGGACCACAAGACACCTGACGGTCCCCGGGGAAGCCACCGGGTGAAGCGCTGTGTAGGCTGTGTGTAACGCTGTGTTTGTGTGTGTGTGTGTAACGCTGTGTAGGCGGTAACATTATAGAGGTCATTTACAAGTTGACAACGAAATGCCTTTTCTTGTATTTGCGTAATCGTACGTTATTCAGCATATATACGCTGACCAATCTACACGTGAATGTTGAGTCTTTATATGACGTGATATAGCGCGTTAAGTCTTTATATATGACGTGTTAAGTCTTTATATATGACGTGTTAAGTCTTTATATATGACGTGTTAAGTCTTTATATATGACGTACAAGTCTTTATACGACGTATGACACCATGCCTGTATGCTGCATCATTGTAGCATAAAGGCACGGTGAGGTGTAGTGCATCCATCTCCTCTAGGGTCTCCATCCCGTCACGCCTGTACACACAGGAGGGACTCCATCCCGTCACGCCTGCACACACAGGAGGGACTCCATCCCGTCACGTCTACACACACAGGAGGGACTCCATCCCGTCACGCTTGCACACACAAGAGGGACTCCATCCCGTCACGCCTGCACACACACGCCTGACTCCATCCCGTCACGCCTGCACACACAAGGGGGACTCCATCCCGTCACGCCTGCACACACAAGGGGGACTCCATCCCGTCACGCCTGCACCACAGTCGTTGACCTCAGCGCGCGGTTTCCAGAGTCTGACCGAGATGAAGGTGGCGGTGGTGGGGCCAGTCGAACCGGGCCAGCCCTGTGCCCCTGGCCAGGAGCACGTTGTTACACGCAGCCCCCAGCGCAGGTCAGACGGCGGGCCCCACGGCCTGTAACGCCAATCATCTTTGATGTGATTTAAAGGCGTCTCGGGGCGACTAACCGTCAAACCTGTTTTTCTTCCACCGACGTCTACAAGAAACCCGGCATGTCTTATAGGGATGTCCCACTGTCGGGGTTAAAACTAAATTTGTCACAGCTTGTGCATGTACACGGTGTTAACTGTGCACACATTTGTGTAGCCATTTTTATTGTGATTCTACGCTAGTTTCGCGGGTTTTCGGTGCACCAAAGGTAAGGGCGTTAGCTTTCAAAGGCATTCAAGACGAACACGCCTGAGGGAAGATCACTTCGTCCCACTGCTACGGCACCTTCTGTACGTAAGCATCTGCTGTTCGGTTTCAGGCGGAAGCGGTCCAGCTCGATGCCAGGCGGGAGCTCCCAGGAGCTGCAGGAATTCCGCAGGATGCACGAGCAGTTCTCCAAGATAGCGCCGCACTGAACTGGCTCTCCGAGTGGCACCGAGTCAAACTACAGCGGTTGTGCCAGCCCAGCAACATATCCAGTTTACAACACAGCTCCAGCTGTAGCTCCAACTCAGTTCCAGCTCAGTTCCTACTCAGCTCCAGTTCAGCTCCTTCTCAGCACCAGCTCAGCTCCTGCTCAGCTTCAGCTCAGTTCCAGCTCAGCCCCAGCTCAGCTTCAGCTCAGCTCCAGCTCAGCTCCAGCTCAGCTTCAGCTCAGCTACTGCTCAGCTCTAGCTCAGCTTATGCTTACCTCCAGTTCAACTTCTGATCAGCTGCAGCTCAGCTCCAGCCCCAGCCCCAGCCCCAGCCCAGTTCCGGTAGCTGTATGCCCGGCTGCACACCGCGCCCTGCTGCACGGCCAGCTCCAGCCCTGCTCCAGGCAGCACCAGGTCCAGCTCAAGATCCGCTCCGGACAGCACCAGGTTCATTTCCAGCTCCGCTCCGGGCAGCACCGGGTCCAGCTCCAGCTCCGTTTCGGGCAACACCAGGTCCAGCTCCGGCTCCGCTGCGGCCAGCGCCAGGTCCAGCTCCAGCCCTGCTCCGGGCAGCGCCGGGCCCAGCCTTCGGGCTGTAGTGCATCTCTCGCTTGGCTTACACGGCGACACGACGTTCCCCGGAATAGCGCCAGCGGCCTGGCGTCTCCCACGACTGTATCGTCCGAGCCGGTCGCGGCTCTGCCAGGCTTCTTGACCTCGGGCGTGTCAAGGCATGCCACTGTGCTGTTTGCGTTTGATTCGAGTAATATGACGGCAGGAATGGCATTCAGCTAGTGAGGCAATGTGGTTGAAGTCCGAATGAATTTCATATTATGAGTTATTAACATTAAGTTGGTTTGTCTGCCGAAGGCGTGCGTGTGTGTGTGTTGAAGGAGTTTAGTTGTGTCAGAGAGTGGCTGGACTGTACAGACTGGACAGTATCAACTCAGTGCTGCAGGTCTCCACATCCTGAGTACCCATCAACCCAGTGCTGCAGATCTCTGCAGTCTCACAGTCGGCAGTCGGCTGTCTCCGAGGGGGCAACAGCAGTCAACAGAATGCAGCGACAGCTTACAGGCCGGTGTACCCGGCCTCCGAGGAGGCAGCATGGAAATACGGGCACGATTTCCTGCAGAAGGGACGTCTGCGAGACGCTGGCGCATGGCCTTCAAGGGGACGCACTGTCTGTGTGAACGTCTAATTGTAACGAACTTCATAGAGACACTATTTGCACGTGGGCTTCAAAGTGCTATTTTGCATAGCTGGAAATGAACCTCAGACCGTTCTTATTTTCGGTATCTACGGATGGCTCAAAAGCCATAGTGACGACTGCATGCACGGCAACAGCCACGGCCAGCCAACAACTTTAGGGAACGTGGATGCATTGATATGAACGCCGTTCCTGGGATGTGATGGGAGTGCTTTCTGAAAAAGATAATCTGAGCAAGAGCTACAATGTTATGGTGGCAATATACGTGTGCGCACCGTATCTTGTACGTTTGTCCACCTTGTAAAAAAGAGATGAACAGATGCATAGCAAGCACGTGCTGTTGAAGAAATTTGTTTTCAAACAAAAGGGCTAGGGTTTGTTTGCTGTACAAGCGCCAAATGTATGCTGTCGGCAAATAGGCAGGTGTATAACACACTGAGATTAAATAGCTTGATCTGGCTACTGTCATGCAATGGTGATTTGCTTCGTTTCGCACCAGCCTGAGACCAGCTCTGGCACTGGCGGCAGCATTCGGTCCTGTAACCCTTGACCTGCTACGCAAGCACTGTGGACCCTGTGACTGGTCTTCGTTAGATCAGTAGTCGTGGATCGTTCAGACCTTCCGCGCCGTGGAATTGGTGAACCCTGCATGCAGTAAACCGGATTAGCCAATTTCCGAGCGCGCCTGTCGGCTTATCCAAATGGGGAGGCGTGCAATAAGGACGCCTCCACATCTCAACGAACGGCGTGAGCTTGAGATTAGTTCAATCGCGGTAAACTTTCGGTGACAACAAACTTAAACACATGCTGCATAACAAATGCTTCCTGCCACTCCATCGAAAAAGGGGTGGACATTTTTGCCTGGTTTAATTGCGGTTTCGGTCAGATGCCTCCATGGCCAGTGCAAATGCCGAAGAACTAATATCACGCCTTTCGTGTTCCATTTGCAGTTCGTCCAACCAACGCCGACGTCCGCGGTCTATTGCCGGCTGGCGTCGCCTGCGACGGGAATCGTTTGCGTTGGCAGCTCTCTGGGGTCGCTGTCGTGACCTGATCCGTGATCGATCTCGTTCGTTTGCGACCGCTGTCTTCCGGCAGAGTCTTCCTCCGAGACGTTCCTTATTTGCGTCGGTGTGTTTCTGACTGGTTCAAACAAGTTACAACGCATAGTATTCCTTTATTGCCGATAGCTGCTTCATGGAGTGCCCGGGGCTTTGTCAGGTTTTATCAAGACGCGATGTAAGACTGAGCGAATAGTCTGAAGTGGTCTTTCTGGTGTAAGAGTTCGGGTCAGGTTAAGTCAAGTGACAAGCGCCATCGAGTCAAAGCACGTTGCTGAGGACATGCGCCCTTTAAAGAAAGGCTCATCGCCTTTGAATCATCTTGCGACAAAGACCAAACAAGTCTGAACAAGAGCATTACGACTGCCTGCAGCACGACGTGTGAACAGACCGTAGTCAGTGATTGGGTCACAATCGTTGGAAGCATTGCAGCACCGCTAAGTCGTGAGGTCGTGAATAACTTAACGAGCCCTAAGTCCATGCCTCTCCACCACAACGGCTGGGTCGTTCCGGGTTCAGCAAACCCCGCTCGGTGGCTAATCCCTCCAGCACGATACTTGAAAAATTGGTATCCTGTTCCTTTGTGCCAAATCGCGTCATGTCTTGATAAGACCAGAACAGCTCGCTTTCACAAACCCCGCGCGCGCAGGTTTGGTCATCGCATAGCAACGTTCACAACACTAATTCATGGCGCGTACTTAGTGCATGTGTAGTATTGTGATATGCACTGCATGTTCGGCGTCATTGCAAAGATTGAGTCTCATGATGTTTTGCCTGCCTGATAAACTGTCTTATGTCGTAGTTCCAGTTTATTCCAAATAGCAACACTGCATAATGCAAGTGAGCAGTCACCATGTTGACGTAGGATGCTAAATCTGGTATGTGCTTACCTGACCCCTCCCCCTCCCCTCCATCACTGGAACCTACGGGCAAATTTTGCCAACTCAAGCTGTGTTCGATAGCCCCAATTACTTCAGCCCAGAAAATGATGCACTTGCAAATGCTAAAGGTTCGTCCATAAATTGCATTGCGAATGGGGGGGGGGGGGCGGGGGTGAAATTTGATGGAGCGCAACGGAAGTTTGGCAACGAAGTAAGGAGGAGCTTTGGACAGGGTTAAGTTACGCTCAGGTGTGGCTGCAAATTGTGCTAAAAATATGTCAAAATAAATGAACCCTATAAGCCAGGTAGGGCATTCAACGACCAATCAACAGGTAAGAAGGTCAGTCGTACACCCTCATCTCTCGGGTTTTGATACAAATGGGTCACAGGGACTGTTAGCGGCGGTAAAAGCGCCTGTAACATTCCTATGTATCTCACTTGAAATATCAGTATCAGTATCGGAGCGAAAGACTCCGGAATTTTCGCATTGTGTGGTTGAACGGCTGCGTCCAGGGTATTTTTTTCGCTGAGGTGGAAGAAAACTGCACAGGCCATGTTTAAAAAGAATTCAAAAACTTTCCAGACTACGTGTGTGTCGTGCTTGCAATCGTCATTGCGCCATAAATATTGACTGTGGCATGATGGATCGCGCATCATGCATGAATCCCTATGAACATCACGTACGACATGACTCAGTAGGTCATTGTAAGTGACATCTCGCAGACCAAGAGGTCCAGTCATCAGCTACGCATTCTAGTGATCACAGTACACGCAGACCGCGTGAGTACCGCCTTACCCGTCAGGACACAGCGTTTCGGACCAAGACTGGCGGATCTCGGAAAGTCCGACTCGTGGGTTGCTCTCGTCTCCCTTCAGCAGTTCATAAATCGCGTGCAGTTTGCTTTTTGCTAGTCGTTTTTGGTTTTTCGCCTTAGCGCCATTTATCTCTTACAGCCACACAGCCTTTCTTTCCGGGACATATTCTATCAACTGCACCTGATTTACATCTGATTCGTTAAGCGAGATAATCATTTGGCTTTCCTGTTCAGATATTCTTCCTCTTCTTCGAATAGAGAAACATTTCTAGGACAACTTCGTGCTCTTCTTCGAGTTTAAGGCCACAGCGTACCATGTACTGCGTCGTCTCGGAAAACAGGCGGTTCTCTCTGTCGTAAGCGGGGACAACGTCAGGATCCGTATGCGGCGCTGATGGTCACCAATCCGCCGGAGTTCTTCCTTCAGCGCATTCATTATGCCCCGTATCTGAAACGCCCGATGAAACAATGCCTAAAACTTGGTAAAGTCACTTGAAACATGCACTACAAATCTGATTTTGCACCACGTTTCATGGTTTTATAAGTTGACCAGCTTTAACTTGTTCACGCCGTAACAAACTGTGATTATTTGCACGAAGTACTCAACTTTATATCCGTACGTTTGTTGGCCTCACGGTCATCGCTTTCTTAGAACGATACTTGATTGCGCACAAGCAATTTACTTTTCTAAATCGTTTTCCTTTTCCAGTCTTGGTCTCGTCCTTGCCTTCTCCATCTTATCTGCGCCTTTCGTCTGCCTCTGTGATATAGCTAAGCCTTCTACAGCGAAAGCAAGCTTGTGAGTTCGGAAAAAAACATTCTGGAGAGGGAGGTGATACATGAAAATATCCTTGTACTTATACTTTTTGCCCAATATGCAGGCTAAGACCTCCACATAAGTATCCGTCATCATTGCGCGTAAACGTGTAGGCACTGTTTCACTTCTCACAGTTCTTGCAGGAGAAGAAGATTATTGCAGACCCGATTAACGGTTTTCGAAAAAAATGAAGATGAATGGATACGCGATGAACCACACAGCATTTAAAAAAGAACGGGCACTGACTCCGATGCACTGGCGTTTGTTCAAGACCCTCCAAAGCGACTTTAACATGTTACACGGCTATGTGCAGCTCGTGGCAGTCGAAGGTCGTTAAACGTCGTCCTGGGGACTAAAGCTGGATAACTTGCATTCTGGCTACACAGGAGGTTCCGGGTTATTTTCCCCAGGAAGTCCTCCAGGATCTTTGGTAAGTTTGACGCGACAGTTGCAACGAAGTGACTTAGACACCATAGGCCAGTTTCTTTGTTGCGGTCATTAAACTCCCTAAACACTGTCTCCCGTGTTGTGCTTCCCAAATGGGTCGGCACAACCGGCATCGTTTGAGTGTCTCACTGTGGCCAGACACGCTGCCAGGTCACCCACGCGCCCCAGCCGCACAACAGACACTGGCCCAAAGCTATCACTGGGCCTTTGTCTGACCTGAGTCCTCCCACATGAACAAGAGACGACACTACCCCTGCAGTACGCACCCACATCCCCATCCTCTCCTGCACCATTTACCCCAGCCCCGACAGTCCACGAGAGAGGCAGCTGTCCGCGGCGCCGCGCCGCGCTCCCAGTTTTCGTGCGTCACGCATGATTCGTCGGTGCATGAGCCATGTCTTTCCAAGCTGACAACCACCTTTAAGGTGTGGAATCTGGGACCAACTACTCTCTTTCAGATGCAAATAAGAAAAATGGTCAATATGACGCAGGAAAATGACTCTTCGTGGCTTGCAAAAGCTCATAATGCCCCGATTGTTTTTTTATAGTGCAATGAAGCTTTCAAGGGGGCATAAGAGTATTATGGACTTTTTATGATTTTAAGGGGTAGCTTCGCAACCACGCAACTCGAAATTGTCGGAAGCTGTTACTGCGAAACGGTGCAACTGGGGGACGCAAACGGTGCAACTGCAAACGAAACAAACGATTTCAGTGCTGATGACAACCCCCGTAGCCCAATGAAGTCAAAATACGAGGTATGAGGTTTTACGGCACTTGTAGATTTATCGTGGAATGCTCCGGGCACCACTGGTTTCCTCTTACGACAAGAAACACGTCAATTATTCGCTTTACATCTCTAGTCTAATCACGGGTCAAATAGAATTACTTTTGAGACATAACGCTTATCAAAGCGTAGACAGGAGGAGGCAGCGTAATCAGTGCGTGAAGAGGGAGGACAGGGGGTTGGAAATAGCCGGCACAATTTATGGACTACCCCTAACTTTGACGTCACCAATAACGATGCAGAACAGTCAAGTTCAATGGTTTTAAACCTCACTACTGCTGTCTTGTTAAAAGTAGACTAAATCCATTTTATATCCATAGAATGGTATCTCTACCGGTAAGCCACACTGGCTGACTGTGCTTCACGACTGGACTTCATTGCGAGAGCTGACCTCGTGTCACTCTTGGTCCACGGACAATGTTACGGACGTTTAGTAGTTACGGACGATATTTGGGTGTCTGAATTGTGCATGCTTTCAGCCAGTGCACGGACGATTGCATCGATTCCAAGCCTTTGCTTTCAATGACTTTGGGGATACAGGAATATTTGCTCCGGCCCCGTGGTCCAAAAGAAACCTTGAGGTAGTTACATTAAAGTACAGTAAAATCGCCCCAAATCACCCAGTTCGTTATATCCACATCAGCACATATTAGTTCCGACGATTTTGATTATTGCGTCAATGTGCTATGGATACTTCAGATTTCGAGGTCAATCCCTTATACTTGGATAAAAACATTGAATGCACGGTGAGCATTGTGGTATGCTTCACGGGATACCGCAATGATAGGGTGGTTGCGATGCTACGCAGGTGGTATTTGGCCATGCCTTTAGGTGTCTGTCTGTTGTATTTAGTGGTGCCTATTTAGCTATTATCTATGCGTTTACGGTTGCTCACGTCTTTTCCTGACCTGAGGCCTTGAGAAAATATGATCCGGTGAAACAGAGCTCGGTGCACGCTCCACAGTATGGGCGGCTGCATTCAATTTCACTATTTTTCATCGCGTTTGGCTTTTGACCTGAGGAGATGAACTGGACTTCATCGCATGTTCAACACCATAGCATAACAAAGAATTGTGATCTCCATTTTCAGGGCGCAAGGTTTATCTCAGAATTTGACTTTGACTGGAGGAAAAACAGTGACAATGAAATGCAAATGACACAGATTGCCGCGATTTTCACTTAAAATTCTTTGGTGCTGCGTGTGATAGCAATTGTCGTCTGACCTGTCATCGGAGCTGTCATCCGAAGCTGCCATCGGAGCTGTCATCGGAACTGTCATCGCCATCTGTACGAACTGTCACCGCAGAGCTGCGACGATGAAGGCTCTGTCGTCACCACTGCACCAAGGCCGCATTGGCTGATGCGCTCGTAAAAAGTCCTACGCTAACTGTGCTGACATCACAAGAAGACCATCACATCACATGACAGGACATCACAAGTATAGAGGCGCTGCTTCGACCAATAGCATTTCAGCACAGTAGAAACACGTATTGAAGTTGCATATGCATGCTAGGATTTGGTGGACAAGAGTAATTGCTCTTACAGCGTCAGCACTCATCCCATTTCAGCTTCCGCACCCTATCTCCTGAAAGTGATATAAGCATGTTTCATGCTGCGTCTTGGTAAATGATACCGTGAAATATTGTTTGCATTCGGCTACAGACAGCGTGTTGGAACCAGACACGGTGAGTCTTTCACGCCCGCAGACATGACCTCAAAGAGCGCTGAGTGCTACTAAACTGTTCTGGATCTCGCTCTCAGAAGAGCGCTAACATTGATAGCTGCATTTGTGCGGTCTATGGCGTGTCTTTGTGGGTCTTGGCTCGCTGTCAATGATCAACTTCGCTAGACAAGAACATCATTTGTGCCCTTTTAATGATATGCCAGTTAAAATCGAAGTAAAATGTCACGACACATTTTTATGACCCTCTTGTGCAGTCGTGCACACAGCCAATCCAATCAGGCATGTGCCGAGGAGGGAGTCGTTGAGAGCTACCGCGGTGCACGTGTCCTGTGGCTGTGGCATAACGAGTTCGCCGCATCCGCTTACTCCCCGCGGAAACCCTCCCCTCCCCCTCCCCCCCCCCCCCCCGCCGGGAGAGGTCAACAACCATGGTCTGACATCGGACGACCGCGGACGAATGAGAAGCAGGCACCTGCTCCGCGCCACGTGGCCCCCGCTCTGAGCCTCTCGTACATCGGCTGTGCCCCCCCCCCCCCTCCCCTGAGTCCTGAGCTAAGCACCCCACGTGTGGGGCGGCAGGCCCCGGTAGCGACCTCGTCTCCGTGGTCACCTCTAGCCGGGTGTACGTACGGAGAGCTTCGCGATCGCTGCAGACGCCCCGGGCCGGCTCTGGCCGAGTTCACCTCGCCGCCTCTGCCAAGCCCGTCTAGCCGTCTGGTCAGGTGTGTGTGTGGGGGGGGGGGGGGGGACTGACCGAGCAGAACCCGTCTGCGACGGCGGGCGGGCGGGCGGCCTCAGTCGGGTCGGGTCGCCGTTCGGCATCGCCCGCACCACCGCCGCACGTGAGCTGACATGGCGTCAACGGCGCCGGCGGCTGCTCTCCTCTTCCCGCTGCTGCTGACCGCCCAGGTAGGGACGGATGTCACTGACCTGGCGACCGCGTCAGCGGGGTCTGCGTGTCGGGCCAGTGCAGATGAAGAAGATGAGTTAAGTGCACTTGCCTCTGGGCGTGCTGGATTGACCGCATCATTTCCTATGTACCTCCTACCTATGTATTTCCTATGTTCCTATAGTTCCATTTCCCTGACGTGCAATTTGTCGGCTTATCTGACGCCCATATTCCGCTGATGTGCGATTTGAGAATATTTACTTGTGCCGTCTGGGTGGTCATCCTAACGATCGCAGCTAGGGATAGCGCTTTCGTTAGATTAAGGCGCTGACGAATATCGTGCCAAGTGATCAACAACAGGAAGTCTTAACGAAAGTCATGCCTTTCCACGCGAGCCGAATTCAACTCATTGAACACTAAAGTGAGCTAAATGTACGGAGAATATGCACACATGGTTTGGAGAGTTTGTTCTCTGAATGTATTACAAAATCACAAATCTTGACGATTTGCGTCAGGTGCTTTGTGCAATAGTATGTGATAATACGAAGAATACGAAAAATATAAATCTGAGTTCATTTACATGGTCCGAGATTTCAAGTATTCAAAAAAAAAAGAACCAAGAACACCTGGTATCACCGAAGAAGCACCTAAGTTGCAAAATCAATCGAACACTAAAGGGAGTGCTCCCCCATTCGATGCATTTCATAGTCCTGTTCATCTTAGGACCTAAGCTCCTCTAGTTTCTGAGTTACACGCCTGAGAAGGTGTGCAGAACATTTCGTGCAGGCTATTTCAATGTCACCCAGGCACCCATGATGCCATCTTACCGTCATTCAAATCTAGCCACTCTGTTATTAGCCATGCGGCAATTAAGGTCAAGAAAGATACCTTGTGAAGCCGTTTATATCTGGCGTTGATGAAGCACCATTCCCAGATATAACGGCTGTCAATTGGCTATCAATGTTGTGCAAGGCACGATGGCGTATTGAGTAGCATATTTACTCCAAAGAGAAACTATGTTGTGCAGAGCTGTCTATTCTAGTTAATAGTGTACCAACAGTTATAAGTGCGCTTATTCACTACACCTAATGCATGCCTTAATGTCTTCAAATATGGAACATTCCCTTTAAAGGGAGTGTTCCGCATTTGTATGGGGTTTTGGGCTGAAATAGCCATCTTGAATCAAGTAGTCATCTTCTGATGTCTTCATATATCTATCTCTCTATCTTCCATAGCTATCTTCAATCAAATGAATCAGCGATCATTTGGTGATGCTCACATCCCTGCCCTTTTTAAGACTTAAAACTGTTTAGACTCCGAGCTACACGCCCGCAAGATGCGCATCCTTTTTCGAGGAGACGATTTCGATGTCACCCAAGCATCCATGACGCCATAATAACGTCATTAAAATTCTGCTATTCCGTTGGCCATACAGCGATCAAGGCCAAACAAAGTATGATTGTTGAGCGGTTCACATCGGACGTCCGTGAGCGCGATTTTCAGATGTGACGGCCTTCAATTAGCTCTCAAGCAATGTTGAGCAAGATAGCATCATGTAATAGAATAATGACGTATTGAGGAGCATATTCACTGAACAGAGAATGATGTTATCCTAAGCAGCCTATTGTACTTACGAGTATACCAATAGCTACAAGTGAGCACAAGCACCACTGTTTGAAAAACATGGAGTGCAATGTTGCACCAAGTACACGGAAAACCCTTCCGCAGAAGTTGTCGTACATCTAGGGGTCATACCGGTGCAGTCTGTGCCTGCATTAGCCACGTATCCGCCTAACCAGCGGCGTGATAAGCTCGGAGCACGGCGCCCGGCGGACCGACTTGGCTGGCTCGTCTCCGCCGCTCCGCACCTGCAGTGACGGCACGGAATGCCAGCCAGACGGCTCAGTGGCGGTGACCTCTGCACGACCCGGCGAAGAGCGCCTGCTGTGGCTGGATTCCCTCCGAACCAGCTCCGGACGTCGGCCGCGGTCGGCGGCACCCTTCGGGGGGTCGCGGTGGCCCGCGCGCCGCAGCGGCGCCGGCGCGCTGACCGCCTGATCGCGGTCGCGCCGGCGGGACGGGTGCACCGGCACGCTGACAGACGGCACGGGCGTCCGTCACCGTTGAGCCGCGCGCCACAGCGGCGTCGGCGCGCTGACCGCCTGATCGCGATCGCGCCGGCGGGACGGGTGCACCGGCGCGCTGACAGACGGCACGGGCGTCCGTCACCGGACGCGTCGCTGCTTTCGCCGGCCGGCTCTCTCCCGGAGCTGCAGACACGCTCGCAGACGACCAGCCACTGCCGGTCGCCGCCGAGAGACGCTCGCCGGTGTCACGTGACTGCTCAGTAACACGTTGCGTGCACTCACCCACGCACAAGTCGCGGTTATTTGAGAAGGGACATCGATGCATGCTCACAGAACTAGCCTGACCCTCCGGACCATGACAGGTGACCCACTTACAGTCAGCTTGGGTCACCTGGGTCATGCCACGTGACTCACGCACCCATTCAGTGGAGGCCCCTGGGCACTGGATGACGTCAGTCGGTACTCTCGCTGCGGTGGCTCTGATGGCGTGCTCGTTCACGTGCAAAGCGCAGACTAGAGGCGCTGATTGCATTTAATTTTTTTAAGACCACAAATTGCCAGTATCTCATTTGGAAGTTGCACGGACACGGGCAAATCCCTTTGGAATTAAAAGGCGGCCGATATCATTCTGTCGCGTCACTAATTTGTTTACAGCTCAACTTGTTTAATGCTGCCCGTTCTCAAAATAAGTTGATTCTGAGACATAAACGCTTGTTGATAGAGTATGCCAGGAGGTGTTATTTTTGGAAGACGGAATATAAACCATCATCGCATACACTGCTACACATTGCTTACGCTATGCAACATATAGATTGAGATCACAGACACGAGCGCCGATTTTTCCAACATTTGCAGTTCGCGCCGGTTTTAGGTCCTTGTTTTACGCACGCCGCATTTATAACCAAAAATTGCTTTTTGTAAAATTAGAAATTGTTACGCAGCCTGATTTTTAAAACGTTTTTCGACGCTTTCCTTATCGTTACGTCATCCTTGGGCTTTGGACGGGACTTTGGACAATAACTTTCAGAAAGGCTACCTCTGGTGCAGGCCGCGCCGTTCAGGCAACCTCATGCGACACGGCTATTTACGCACACGTCTCTGCTTAAACTGCTCACGAAGTAGCTTCAGTGCGAACATACTTCATCATACGTGTAAGATTTGCAAGTCAGCAGACTTGTAAGCAAAAGCTCGGCTTAGATTTCGTCGCACTAGCCATGCTCATCCCCTAGTATTTTCAATATTCGCCCCATAAGAGAGGAAAAGAACTAAAACTATTATGGTCTGCGAGGATATAACACGGCCTAAATTTCAGCTGTAAGCATTATTTGGCTCCCATTGGACATCCGGCGTTAATCAATGGAGAAACCACAGATGAGAAACATTGCTTTTACTTGGTCCGTTTCAAAAAGGCCATGACATGTCGTACTTTGTACGCATGCTAGTCTCACTTACGCGCTGAATCACGTTTATATGCCATTCTTGACAACTTAGGCGTTACAGGTCACTGTAACGCCTAAGTTGTCCTAACGCCTGTTACAGGTTATCTGGGGTCACTGAACATATGCCGTTAGAGCAAGACGCTCACAAGCCTCAGGGAAAGCGGACTTGCCCATGCTGCAGGCATCAGACGTGTGTTGACAACTTAAGTGCCATGAAGTCCGATTTACTATGCAGCTCTGGCCGATAATGGTGGAAAGCGGTGGCATGGGTACTGGTAACCTCATCTCTATTCAAGCGCGCTGGCGGGCTTTTGGCATGAAGTTCAAGATGATGAAGTAAAAAGTGCAGTGGTGTTTTTGCTTTTAGAGTGGGCTCCCCCTTGGCCGCACTCGATGAGCAAAATATGACTAAATGTAGTACCGCAATAGTTATTCTCCCAGCTTCGTTTTTATCAGACAGCGCAAGAAAAGGCAAGGTTTCGATGGAAGAGGACTGGCGTCGATGTGCGTCACTTTGCATGACTCGGGTGCCCTGAGACTCCAATGATTTATGAATCAACGGCGTTCGACAAGTGACGACCATGGAAAGAGCCGTCTAAAAATTCAAAATTACTATTAGAGTTTCCCGATCATTTCTGGAAAGTGTCGCCTGTTCGTTACGTCGCATTGTATTGCACTCAGTGGAATTCTTCTATCTTGCGTCTTTCATTCTATAAATCCAGCCGGGATGATGCATTCAGTGATTTAACTTTGTCAGAGAATGGAATCATACTAAAGATAAACCGCAACGAGGTAATCATAGGCCTTCGACCCCTAGATCCAGCAAATAGAGCACGGCTTTGCATTTCTGATGGGCATTGCGTAAAGATATATTTGTGAGCGTTGTAGAACCTGGCGATCTAGACTGAAATGTCATTAAAGGTGGCGTATTTCCTGACAACTCAGACGCTTGTACACACATTGTAGTTTAGGTCTCAAGCACTCACGTTGCTGGAACGGAGGGATGCATATCCAACCGCCCCCCCCCCCCCCCCTATGATCCTTTTTGACATATAGCTGCAAAACGGACTGTGTTGGCCTGCGGCATTTGTGGTACTATATGCCTCACCGACTGCGGAGATGTTAATTGAGTCAAGGCCCGTCAGGTTTAGACCTTAGAAGTCTTTAAAACAAGACATGCTGAACAAAATATAATCTATTGCAAAAATAGGTTCTTCCGTTCTAGCAGGCTCATCTTGCATTCTGATCATTTTTTCTATCCAACTGTTATTTCTTTATTTTACATCTTGTTATATTTTGCATTATTCTTTGCCCTGGAAGGGATAATTTGAAGGCGTTGGGTCACTGACGGCTCACTGACATGTGACGACCTTTAGGTTTCAGTCTTACGTACCATTGTTTTAATAGTGCTGTTCGTCATTGTGCTCATTTCTGCCGTTCCAGGCCTCACTCCGCAGTAAATACCACTTTTACCCAACACGGTCAGCGCAGATCCCTGATCGAATCCATCACAGGCCTCCGACCACTCAGCACGATTTTTAGCTATCATATTCATCACATAATGTGTTTGCTTATTACGTTCTGGCTTTACGATGTAGTACGCTCACTTGAATCTTTTTTACCCAAAAAGGTCATCATTCGCCGGTGGCCTAACTAAGCTGACTTTTTCTGCGGTATTTGGTAGCGTGCGCTCCAGTGGTGTAGTTTAAAAGGATGTACCCCTGTTTTATCTGAATTGTTTGTCACCTCACATTTAAGTTATGCGCATCACACTTTGTCTCGAAAGGTCATAGCAGGCCACTGACCCACGCCGAATTGCAAGTTCATGTGAGGTGATGTGTGATTCAAAGCATGATGTTGACAAAGGAGCATGCCATTTCCGGGCCTATTTCATGCATGCGAAGTCCAAACCAGATGAGTATGTTCAGCTTAGTAACTGATCTCATAAGGCGTCATCAGACAACCGCTAGTCCTTACGAGTTTTGGAGTTCTGTGTCAGGGTGCTTCTGTGCACGTATATGTGTGCGTCTGCGCGGTGGTTCTTGGTGTCCTCAGCATTCTGAAACAAGAAACAAGAATTCGGAAAGCCTTCCGAAATTTTAGACATAACTTGAATCATACAGTTTGTTTTATGCTAAGTACCGGTGGCAATGATATGATATGGTGGTAATGATATATATATATATATATATATATATATATATATATATATATATATATCAATCTATGATTTCATGCATTGGTATACATACACATATATCGATGCAATTCCATGTATGGATATATATATATATATATATGTATATATATATATATATATATATATATATATATTCACAATGGAATCTCCTCAATAATAAGTCGATGCTTAATCCAGTCAGTGTAAGGGTTTCAAAGGCATTTCACCTGCCCGCCTCATGAGCTGTAATCCGTCCAACCGACGATGGCGCACTCTCCGCCAGCCTGGTTCCGTTGCACCACTGTCATGGAGCGCGCGTCCCCAATTGCGGCCGCCTGACGTTTGACGCTCGTCCACAGACGCTGGGCCAGAAGGTGAGCCTGAAGCAGTGGAACGAGCTCAGCGTCGAGCGGTGGGACGAACTGACGCCACTGCTGCCCCGCTCATCACTGCTGTCGGAGCGCAGTCTGGACGTGCCCGGGGAGCTGCTGCTGACGGAGTTGCCGCTGCTCGGCAAGCAGCTGGGGCGGGCGGCCAGCTCCGCGCGGCACTGGGTCACGCCGTACCAGCTGCAGCGGCTGCCCGCGCAGCGTTTCGACAGTGACGCCCAGGGTGAGTGACCGGCGGACGCGGTGAGCTTACGTCGGTACACGGCTCGGTGAGCGGTGCCCCGGCGGGTTAGGACCGGCGCCGTCACCGGACAGCCGATCGGTACAGATCAGCATTGTCGATCAGAGACACTTGTGGGTGTGGGTGTGCCTGGGATCCAACACACGTGGGTGTGAGAGCGACTGGGATTGAAGACACGTGGGTGTGGGAGCGACTGGGATCCAAGACAGGTGGGTGTGGGAGCGACTGGGACCCAAGGCACGTGGGTGTGGGAGCGACTGGGATTCAAGATACGTGGGTGTGGGAGCGACTGGGAATCAAGACACGTGGGTGCGGGAGCGACTGGGACTCAAGACACGTGGGTGTGGGAGCGACTGGGATTCAAGACACGTGGGTGTGGGAGCGACTGGGATCCAACACACGCGGGTGTGGGAGCGACCGGGATTCAAGACACGCGGGTGTGGGTGCGACTGGGCTGTTGTTTTTTCAGCTATCTGACCTCTGCTTCGCAGAGTTTTTTCTGAAATGTCAGCGGTGTTCTACCATGAACATGAATACAGTCCGTGCTTTGTCGCCTTTAAACTGACAGTTGTTGTTGCGTTGCGACACTTCGCGGTGCTTCTCGTATTCGTTGGGTGCCAAGCTTTTTCCGTTATTCTGTTTTACGTGCTGCCCAAGTGGCGTGGGCCGGCCATGCCCATACGCTATCGTCCGGCAAGGGTCATGCAAACTGTGTGCCTTATTGCTGCTTGGCATGCTGACGACACGCTGACACCGTATTCTTTCGGCATATTCCAGTGGGCGATTATGGAAAGTTCGAGTTGTCCACGGGGGTCACGGTCACCTTCACGTCTCTCAACTTCCCGGACCAATATCCTCCGGTCCAGTGGAAGACTTGGATATTCACGGTAGGTTGCAGCATGGGTGCACCAGCAGTACAATTTTATGCAAGGCTGGCCTAACACTCTGAAATGCTCTAGTTAAATCGCCTGACAATTACCTGTGCCAGCCATATCTGGCCTTGATCTCCTCACTGTATTTACCTACACCCAGTGTTGCGCTTGCAGGACCAGGCTGACCGATAATTAGGCGGGTAATTAGCTACCGGCTTGACGGTAGGAGTACTGCCTGCGTGAATCGGATCTTATCCTTTGTAGATATATGATTGATCCTTAATTTGTCGAAGAGAACACTAAGCTCCAGGACCGCATCCTGAATTTTCCGAAGCATGGCGGGGGCGGAGCTCAGTGAATACGCATGACACCTAGTTTGTATTACGTTCTGTATGGAGCCGGTTAAAATACAAAACAGATCTTAATGGGGGAGACCCCCGCCTCCCTTCTTAGCTACACCCTGCTGAGCTCTCCTGGGGGTAAAACAAGCTCCAGGCGTATTCCACCAGCTGTAACAGTCATGGAGTTTCAAGGGCACGCCATTTACATTGGTTATTTGCGCCCAATAACTGCAACAGCCCCGGCAGCACGCTTCCTCCACTTTATCGCGGGGCAGGCACTCGTGGTATTCAAATAAGCAACCGAAATGGAGAACTGAAATACACCGATTGTGACAGATATCTGACTTGTCTTTGCGTGCGGCAGGCGGTCGACGCCGGCGCATCTCTGCAAATGACCTGTGACGTCTATGAACTGGGTGACGGCGACCGAGTGGTGCTACGTAAGTCGGATAGTGGCAGGCGGACGTACTACAGCTCCGCCGACTCGCCGCCAGATGTCTATCAGCGCCGGATCATGATCGAGCTCCGCTCCAGGTCGAGCGGCCGTCTGCGTTGTTCAGTGCAGGCCGTAGCTGGGGCGGGCCGTCCGCCACCAGGTCAAGTGTCTCCCGCACCGCCGCAACCCAAGCCCGTCACGACGCCGGAGCCGACCAAGCCCAAACCCGTAACGCAGCCGGCGCCTGCTAAACCTAAACCTGTGACCCAGCCGGATGCGGACAAGCCCAAGCCCGTGAACCAACCAGGGTCGGGAAGGCCGACACCAGTGACCCAGCCAGGGTCAGCCAAGCCTGAGCCTGAAGTGGGCAAACCCGCGAGCAGACCGATTAGCTCGATATCCAAGCCAGTGACCACCGGGACTAGGCCGGAGGATATTGGCTCCAGAGTGGTGAACATCAACGACCCCATCTGCGGCAAGATCCAAAAGAACATTCGGATTGTAGGTGGAAGCCCAGGTGGAGAAGGCGTTTCCATGGATGGTGAGTGTACGGGAGCTGCATTCCCAACTTCAGGACTGGATGATGTGTTTGGACATTGCGGTGGGACGAGTTAAATGTTTCGTTAACGTGCTTGATTGCGCACACCGCGAGTGACCGGAATTTCGTTAGCACTGATTAGCGTTCATCTGGTGCGTCTAGCCCCTGGTGTCTGATTTTCCAGGTGGGTGTGACCAGTTTAATCGGCAGAGGCCCGTTCTGCGGCGGCAGCATCATCAACGAACGCTTCATCCTGACAGCTGCGCACTGCGTCAGAAGGTGACCATTCGATTTCCCCTAAGATGCACGAGTGAAGCAAAGCATGCAGAACATGTGGTGCAGTTCAGCGCGCATGATCTCGATGGCTATTGCCCGCGTGTCTAATGCTTCACAACAATGATTTGGAGCCCAGAACAGTAAATTTCCCCTTTTTTAATGTCGTGGTCGCCTCACCGCAGCCACATGCTCAAGTTTAAATTTGGTGGTGTCTCACGTCCCCCAAGGTATATAAAGTAACCTCATTGGCCGCCAGCCTGCGCTGGATTGTTGAGATCAGAAATCCGCCATTGCGAAGGCATGCTTAGCTTCAGGTAATCCTTGCGTTGATTTGGCTATTTGTTTTTCATTTGTAGCAGTCCGTTAGAACGTGAGTTGCTGATGTGGCGCTGCGCTTGGAAACGTGACCTTCACTCTGATGAAATCAGATAGTCGCGTCTTCAAGCAGATAGAACGTTACCACTTCGCTGATGAACATAAGCAAATTTGTTGCTCGTTCCATCCAGATGAGTTACAGGGGTGGATCCAGAGGGGACACAAGGCCAGCCTCCCTTGGGCCTTGAAGGAGCCCATGGGCTCCGAAGGGGCCCATAGCCGGCCGACGGGAGGCAGTTGTCGAACACGAAACATAACAAAATCGAACAATTGGGCTTCTAGGCGACCAAGAACAGTCGCAAGCGAAAGTGAAGTGTCCACAGACGGACAAAAATTATTCTTCACTGATTGAGGGGGTGGCGGTTGGGAGGCTTTAAGGCTCATTGCGCTGTCCAGAGGCTCGACGCTGTTTCCGGGATCCAATTGCCGGGTCAAGCTGATTATTAAGGAGCCTTCTACGTTACCCTTGACTTCTTTGCATTTGTTCCGGAGGGCCCTGCACTGTTGCTGGGCCCTTTTTGCTAGCGTACCGGGGCACTCTTGTCAATTAAGGGCCCTTCCACAGATTCTTTCCATACACCAGAAAGGCTCTGTGGGCCATAAACGAGACCCTATGTGGCATCCAGCCGGGGTATTCTCGGTTGTTCAAGAGCCGTTGACGCTGACCTCAGTTAACCTACCAACGCACTTACGGTATGCGCATGGCCGTCTGCATTGGTCTAAGCGCCCTTCCAATTCTCTGTCACTTGCTTCGGGCCCTACGCCCTTGCCGGGGACCATCTGTTAACCTGGTTGGGCACACTCAGTTGTTCGGAGCTCTCCAAATTGGATCCTGAACATTTCCTATTTGAATGGAAGGCCCAACGAACTTGTCGAGGGCCCCATCTGTTCGGGCAAGCTGAGTTGCTCGGGTACCCTGCACATTGGGTTGGGTTATATGAATATACGACCCTGCACTCCTGTCGGGGGTCATCTGGCAGCCTGCTTGGATACACCAGATTGTTTGGGCCCTCCAAACTGGGTTTTGAGTACTTTTTATTTCATTGCAGGGCCCTACGCTATTGTCGGGGGGGGGGGGGGGCTCTCTCTGATAAGCTGTTCGGCACACTCGGGGGATCGGGGGCTTTCTACATTGGGTCTTCGGTGCTTCCTATTACTATGGAGGACCCTACGCTCTTGCCTGTTAACCTCCTCCGACCCACTCGATCGTTCGGGGGCCCTCCACACTGGGTTTTGGGCACTTTTCATTTGAATGTAGGGCCTTACGACCCTGTCGGCGCCCCATCTGTTAACCTCCCCGGGCACAGTGGATTGTTCGGGGGCCTTGCACATAGGGTCCTGGTATTTGAATGTGGCGCCCAAAGCTTTTGTCGGGACCGCATTGAGTCTTGGGTACTTTCTATGTGAATGAGGCCACACACTCTTGTCGGAGTTCCCGTCCGTTAATCTGCTCGGGCGCACTGGATCGTTCAGGGGCCCTCCACGTTGTTTCGTGGGGATTCGCTATTTGAATGGAGGGCCCTGCGCTCTTGTCGGGGAGTCCCATCTGTTAACCTAGTCGGGCACACTCGATCATCCCTGAGTCATCCATATTGTGTCTTGGGCGCTTCTTATTCGAATGGATGGCCCTATGTTCTTGTTGGGGACCCGTCGATTAAGCTGCTCGGACAGTGCTGGATCCAGAGGGTGGGGGTGGGAGGCACGGAACCATGCCCCCCCTTGCACCCCGAGGGGGCCAACACGCCTCGAGCGGCCCATGACCGGCCGAATGGATGCAGTTTTCGAACACAAACACCACAGAATTGGACGTCTTTTGGCCCTCCGGGCGACCAAGAACAGCCGCAAGTGAAAGTGAAGAGCACGTGGGCAGACAAAGTTAATTATTCGCTGATTAAGAGGTCGGTGATTGGGAACTATTTGGAGGCTGATTACGCTCTCCAGAGACGTCACGCTGCTGCCGGGGCCCTATATGCCTGCTCGCCGAGTCAATCCGATTGCTAAGGAGCCTTCCGCGTTGCTCGTAATCACATTGCATTTTCTCGGAGCGCTCTACGCTGCCATTGGGACACTATCTGCTAACATGCCAGGGCACTCTTGATCGATCAGGGACCTCCACGGGTTCTTCCCATTTGCCTGAAAGACTCCTTACGCCTTTGCCGAGGCCTCATATGCCGGGACACTCTCTGAGACCTTTAATTTTAGTCTCGGGTTCTCGCTATTTGCTCGGAGGGCCTTGCGCTGTTTCTGAGGCCCATACAAGGTAAGGCACCAAGCCGCTCGATGCTCAGGGCCCTCTAAATTGATTTAGCGTTCTTTCCACTTGATCTCATTTGCTGAGGACCCTTCACTTCTATCGGGGCCTCTTCTTTTAACCTGCCCGAACACTCTTGACTGCAAAGGGTAATTTATTGACGCACATTGGTCTTGTGTAAGTTCCCTTTGCACAGAGGGCCCCGTGTTCTGGACTGGACCCTATGGCAGCCTGCCGGGGCACTACCGATCGTTCAGGGGCTATCACCTTTGTCTTGGGTTCTTCTCGCTTGCTCTGAGGACCCTATACTCGTTGACGGCACCCTCTTTGTTGGCCTCCCGCGTCACCTATGATCGCTGATATTCCGTTCCTATTGGCCTTGGTGCCTTAGCCTTAGCGCGGCAGTGGAATATGCGCCAATAGCTTATTCAGCCAGTTTTTCTGCAATATTTAGCCGATTAATTTTTTACGCGCAATTGTCGAAGGTAATTTTGCGTGTCGCCGACGTTCTAAATGTCAGTTCCCTTGGCTGTTGAATGTGTGACACTAGCCTACACTTGCTCGTCACGTTCTGAATGCATTTTGAATGCTAACATATTTGGTACTCCTTCATAACAAATTGAAAAAAACTCTGCATCAGTCACCTGCCAACAGCTGATCACATGAACCAATCGGCTATCTGTAAATAAGCTAGGAACCAGGCTCATATTTATTTTGATGGCATTTATCAGCATTTAGCAGCAGGTAGGTAGCAGATATACTATACAGCAAACAAAAGACAAACTCTGCACTAAGCATTAGCCATCAGCTGATCACATCCAACAGCCGGCTAGCTGTAATTAAGCTAGGAGGCAGCCTCGTTCTCGATTTTAATGGCATTTAGCAGCCAACTTTAAGTTATTTTATAATGCTCTTCCCCCAAAAAAAATAAAAACTTGACCACTAAATGACAGGATTCATGACGATCTGGAGGAAATAAACAAACCATATGCATGCACATGCGTAACATGCCCAGTTTTCTAGAGCTGAGCATAGTAAGATGGGTTCCCATATGAAAAATGATATCATAAAAATCTTGAATTTTCATTGTCGGAGTGCGAAGTGGTTTTGGCGGGGCACTAAACTCAGGGGGGGGGGAGAGGGAGGCACAATCTTGCGTGCCCCCTTCCCCTTGACGAAAACCTGTATCCGCCCTTAACGAGTTATGGGTTACATGAGCCAGGAAAACTCAAAAACTTTGACGATGATTAAGAACCCTGCGAGCTACTTGGAAAGAAACAGTTTCATCTGCCCATTTATTACGTGGTATTGCAAAAGAGTTAATGCCAATTGTCAGGCCAGGAGGACAAATTTCCTGTGGTCTCCATGCTTTTTGCAACCAGCTCGCCAGCTTGATCTCCGCTGCTTGGGCTCCGTGCGGGATCCCAGCTTGGTACCCGTGCACCACACGGTGACCAAGGGTGTAATTCGCAACGGAAGTTAGGGGAAAACTTAACCTAAAGTGTGAAAAATCTGAAATTGGCATCTTTCCTAGTTCAACAGCAAAAGATGGCTTAATGTTGCCTGAAAATGCAACAAAAAATGGAATTATTTCTGGATTCTGCTCACTTTCGTCTCAAAGTTGGGTGTTGGACCAACTTACTGAATAAGAAACGATATCCCGGACAAGGACGCTGTACCTTGTCAGGCACGCACTGGCCTCAAGCATTGTTAGCCAGCCGATGGTCGGCTTTTGCTCACAAGTGTAAACACAAGCCAGCTCATCATTCGACCCATCCCGGTGCATACGCTCACGCTTGCTACGTTACCCCCTCCAGTTTCTCCAGCCGCGAGGCAGCTACGCGTCATCTCTGCTCACTCTCACCATGTTACCTTCTTCTCTTTCGCCAGCCGTGAGGCAACTACGCGTTACCTCTGCTCACTCTCATCACGTTACCACCTTCCCCTTCGCCAGCCGTGAAGCAGCTACGCGTCACCTCTGCTCACTCTCATCACGTTATTCCCTTCCCTTTCGCTAGCCGCGAGGCAGCAACGCGTCACGTCTGCTCACTCTCATCACGTTACCCCCTTCTCTTTCGCCAGCCACGAGGCGAGAAGCGTCACCTCTGCTCACTCTCATCACGTTACCTCCTTCCCTTTCTCCAGCTCTGAAGCAGCTACGCGTCACCTCTGCTCACTCTCATCACGTTGCCCTCTTCTCTTTCGCCAGCCGCGAGATAGCAACGCGTCACCTCTGCTCACTCTCATCACGTTACCCTCTTCTCTTTCGCCAGCCGCGAGATAGCAACGCGTCACGTCTGCTCACTCTCATCACGTTACCCTCTTCTCTTTCGCCAGCCGCGAGGCGAGAAGCATCAGTGTGCTGGTCAGGAAATTCCAGCGTTACAAAGACCCGGATCAGATCCGATTTTATGTCAAACGGATCATCAATCATCCCGACTACAACAAGATCAAATCGGACAGCGATATTGGACTGCTAGAGTGAGTCGCTACGCCTATCACCGGCGGGATGGCGTTCACTCCGCCCTGTCTAATAATGTGAGAATGTTTGGTAGATCACGAAGCTGATTTTGTTATCGATTTTGAATGCAAGTTCCCATTTAACTAGTCAGCACAATAACGCTTTATCGTCGCCCACGTAGCTGTCACGAGGAATGATGAAAAATGAATGATAAGGTTACGCGATGCATGGGTAAGGAGTGATAGATCAAGTTCAACGTATTCTTATGCTGATTCTAAAAATAAAAAAACACAACCATAACGTAAATTCACAATAACGTGTGCATTTTAACGCCGGTGGAACGTCACAATTGTCCGGCACCCGGAAACGGAGACATGCTACATGCTGTGGAGTCGGTAGATCACAGCACAAAGACACCTGTCGCTTCGATGACATCGCTTTAGCGACACGCTGCAACCGGCCGGTGGCTGTAACTGTACGGTCTGTTTGGCTGCCGCAGGCTGAAGGAGTCGCTGCGCGATCTGATCTGGCGCGCCGACGGCCGGGTGCGGCCCGTCTGTCTGCCGGAGCGGGCTTGCGGCGGCGGCAGCGGCGCGGCCTGCCTGGTCGATCGCACCGCACTCATCGCCGGCTGGGGCCTGCTGCGCCAGGACACGCTCGACTATCCAGACATCGCGCTCCAGGTGGAGCTGCCCGTGCTCACCAACGAGCAGTGCAACCGGGACTACGTCGGCGAGCCCTACAACATCACCGACAACATGATCTGCGCCGGCCTGGAGAAAGGCGGCAAGGACACATGCCAGGTCGGTCACCGCTACGCCGTAGTGTGTGTGTGTGGGGGGGGGGGGGGGAAGGAGCACAGAGTCCACCGGATTACGTCGGTCGGGCAGCCCGGGCGTTCTCTGGCTGTATAGATGTCACGTGGTATGCGCAGACGCGTTCAGGTTGAGTTTACAGATATGCGTAGTCTATCTGTATTGTCGTAGCTGACCGGGCTCCATGGTTGCCATCTCAATTTGGCTACATCTTTGCAAATGAGGTGTTAAAGAGCATTACATGAAGTGAGAACGTCCCATAGACTAAGAGGAACACAATCTTCCGCAACTTGTGTCACGAATTACCACAGACTTGACGTTCCGCCTGTACCATGAGTGAAGCAAGGACCCAATCGCTCTCTCACGCCCCGTAGCCCTGTTCCCACGCCTTTGTTGCCTTCTTATTTCCCAGCCTATCGCTTGTTTCGCGCTCACTTTAAGCCCATACATTATAATCGCCAGTATCGACTAGCAGGAGAAAAGTTGTCCGTTTTGTAGAGCTGTGAGTAAATTAGGCGCCTAAATAAATCAGCATCCGGTGAGGGCGCTGCTTCGCTGGCCTCACACTCGCCGCTCATCGTCGAGTTGGCCCGTGAGTGTGAGCCCGCTGGATCCGCAAGGCGACAGGGGCGGTCCGATGATGATCAGAGTCGAGCCATGAGTGTGAGCCCGATGGATCCGCAGGGCGACAGTGGCGGCCCGATGATGATCAGAGTCGAGCCGTGAATGTGAGCCTGCTGGATCCGCAGGGCGACAGTGGCGGTCCGATGATGATCAGAATCGAGCCGTGAGTGTGAGCCCACTGGATCCGCACGGCGACAGTGGCGATCCGATGATGATCAGAGTCGAGTCGTGAGTGTGAGCCCGCTGGATCCGCAGGGCGGCAGTGGCGGTCCGATGATGATCAGAGTCGAGCCATGAGGGTGAGCCCGCTGGATCCGCAGGGCGACAGTGGCGGTCCGATGATGATCAGAGTCGAGCCGTGAATGTGAGCCCGCTGGATCCGCAGGGCGACAGCGGCGGTCCGATGATGATCAGATCCGATGCCGACGAAATCCACACGCTCGTCGGTGTCGTCAGCTCCGGCAAGGGCTGCGCGCTGGCCGGCTATCCTGGAATCTACACGCGCGTGTCAGGTCTGTATCGAAGAGCAGCGCTCTGCATGACCTCGCGTTCGCCCTGGTGTTCAAATGGCGGGGCTAGCAACTTGTGGTAGCGCCTATTCAGAGTGATTGTCGCAGTTTTACGAAGCTGATTTACAAGTACTTGTGCGGCTCTTCAAACCTACATAGGCTCGTCACCCAGCCTGCCCAAGGGCTGCGAACTTTCTTGCGCTACTGTCACATCTTCCATGCTGAGTCTTGAGTACGTGCGCTTGCGTTTGTTTTCACCTGGCATGTGATACACTGTCCATGTTGTAGCGCCTGTTCGGGCTACAGACTGGGAACTTTGTCATTTACCCTACATAGTACACACAAAATAATTATGCTCCATCACGAGTTGTTGGAGATTGCATTCGCTGCTTTTTTTTCCTTGCACATCATCTTTTTAGATAGAGGGCTATTTATAAATCACGCAGCTTTGAGGAAGGTATCGTCACTGACGTTGCGCAGAAAATTACGCAGAAAGAGATACATGGTGGCTAACAGTTAAAATTTTGTTGCGAAATTCCACCACCAAGCTCCTAACATTTGTCTTTGGTTGCAGAATATTTTGACTGGATCCGGGACAACAGCATGCTATAAACATGGTGAATCTTGCGTGACGTGGTGAAGAAACAGTTCTGTAAGAGAAAGACCACCTCGCTTCGCCCACTTCAGATCACCCCAGAGATCAGACATTTGTCTATTTGTTGCGACGCTTGTGAGATGAATGACTATTGCCGTAAGGCCCTGTGAGCGAAGATCTCAACTCACCTGATGTTGAATGTGAACTTGGTGTGTATGGTGCGGCGGTGTGGTCATTGCTGCGGGCGGGGGCCGGTAACCGACCTTTGCGGGTCCTGACCGTGCCTTTGCAGTTCGTGAGAAGATGTGTTACTCGTGAGCTAGCGTAAAAAAACGTGACTTACACCAGTTTGGCGCTACCATCAGTGATTCAACATTTCAGAATGCTTAGTTTTGTTTTTGAGATCAAAATAAATCCAAAAGCGTGATTGAACGTTTCATAATATTCCTTGAGCTTTTATAAATGTCTACACGTTTGAAAATGCGCCTTGATTTTCCTCTCCTAGGAACATCTCAGCACCGCTGCACGGGTTTGTATGTCTCGACATAGTGAATATTAAGAATACAGGTCACTGATCTACACATATTTGTCTCATGTCGTTTGATTTCTCTACGAAAAAGTAAATCGGATGCGGTTTGGTGTCCGATTCGAGGCAGGGCAGTACAGGTGTCAAAGCAGAACAGGGTTTGGTGCATTTGATCTGTCTTAAGAATATTTGGTGTTCATATGAACATGGCAGATGAATTAATAGATGTCTATTTGGAATTATGTTAAAAAATGCCGCATTGCTTAAGACTAGGCTGCATTTCTAAAGTCATACTAGTGATAAATCCGTTCTGCGTTGTAATGCTGTGTGTACGTAAACTTCTGTTTGCGTCATAGGACAAGTGACCTTGTTACTGTTTGCTGGTTTTAAATAAATTCTCTGCGTATTTAAAAGCGTTGATAAAAGGTATCGATAAAATAGTACTAAAAGCGTTATTCCTTGGAGAGAAACCAGGAGAATGAAAATGTAGATGCACTGAATTTTTCATGCTCACTTCTTCTCTTTGTTTCGATATAGGCATGCTGCCGAAATATCAACGCATCTATATTCCGTTCTCCTGGTTTTTCTTCGAGGAACAAGGCTATTACTACCGTCTCATCTACGTGAATAATGCTCCTCGCAAATGCACTTAACAACTTACGTAAAAACGTATTGATGTCATGGGGTCATGAATGAAATAAAAAAGAAGTCTGCTGTTTTGTCTAGACAAACGGCTAAACGCCGAGCGCTGCTGATATTGGGAAACACCTCGACGATTGACAGCAATGCACATGGTTAAAGACGTCACATCAGCATCCGAGACATAATCATGTGTGCACCGCACAAGTGTAGTATGAGTTGTCTGGTTGACTGAAATGACCTTAGGCAAGGCACATGAGTGAATCAATCAATCAATCTGAGAGCATAAATGAGTAAATGGCCCAATCCAATCGCCCCATTTACACAATATTACACAGAATGATTTCTGGCAAGGAAAAGAGAAATGGGGCACGCGACAAAAAACAGGGACGCAGTGCTGGTCTGGTCACAATCTCCCCCCTCCCCACACCATCCACCACGTTTTTTTTGCATTGATGCGCCATGGTGTGCGCCTTCGCACATTATGAATGTTGACTACATCAAATCATTCATGCTAATCTCCTTAGTCATAATTATTGAAAAACATGTCCCAAACACGCGGGAGGAATGAAAATACTTTGCCATAAAACCATGTTACTGATAGAGACGCAAGAAATGCCCCAGGCTCCTGTTTGGGGGGGGGGGCACTAAGAGTTCATTGTTATTATGCTGGCACATTTATCTACTTCTAATGCGCCAAGAGGCACCGGTAAAAAGAAGTTATCAAGAAAATGTGGTCTGTATTGACCATAGTCAACTGGTATGCTCATGCAGAGCTTTATGATGGTCAGCCGACGTCACCCAGGGCACCGGCAGCGTTGTTAAATCAGTGCCTCCTGACATATTGGAGGTTCAAATCTGTCGGCGCAAAAGCTCTACTAAGGCTCGCTCACGACGGCGAAGCCATTTCCAAAAAGCTTTTGTTCTGTCACGTTGTTCCCGACGAACCGACCACAGTGCACATAAAATGAACGGAAACACGGGGAACACGTGGCGTGGTCGCGCCACTCCCCAATATCATGCTCCTTAGTGTGACACACCTGCACACATCATGACCAACAACGCATCATTGGACCTAATCTGCTCAAAGCAAGTATTGTGTAGCTAACTTTTCGGCAAATGTGAGTAGATAAACTGTTTTCTTTTTGAAAGGGGCGAATTGCGTTAAGGGACTGTTCCACATTTGTATGGGATTTTTAACTGAAATAGTCGTCTTGAAGATCATTCGTTGCAGTCCACAACCCTGTCTGTCTTAAGACCTAAACCCCTCTAGTTTCTAAGATGCACGCCCGTTAAGATGGGAAAACTGCTTCGGGGGGCTATTTCAAGGTCACACGGGCACCCCTGACGTCATAAAAAAGTCATTCAAATCCTACCATTTCATGAATCATGGGACCATTAAGGACAGTAAAAATATAATTGTCCATTTGGCATTTCTAGCGTTCGTGAACGATATTTTTTAAATATGACGGCCGTCAACTGGCTCTCAATGCTTGTCGCGCAGCGTGCGATTACGCAGTCAAACAATGACACATTGTGGGGCATGTTAACGAAAAGGAGACGCTCTTTTGTCCAGTGTAATAATTTCTCCTTTAGAGCATATGAAAAGTTATAAGTGACGTTATTTTATCATTTCTGAGGCTTGCATCAGAGGTAAAAAAATAACTTACGGCTGTCTCGCACAAAATACAATTGATCTGACCTGTCTCTGTAACCCTCACCCTGATTCATCGTTTTTCACAACGCTGACTGGCAGGCGGGGTTTCGAAGCTACCCCTCGTGTTTCCACACTCATAACTATAGATGGAATTCAAGGGTCGAATTTTCCTGAAAATCTTCTTTTTTAACTTTACATCATGCCTACAAGACCATGCCTTGTGGCGACACGGTGCTTAAACAGGCGTGTTCCTTGTTCCATTGAGTTCATTGAGTACAATAGTGTATATTTTTATGTGCTTTGAGTAAGGATTGATAACACATGACTCAGCTACTGTAGCAATGCCGTTCGCGCGCGTTCCGCGACTTTGTCAGTTGTCGTCTGCCACCCATGCCGGCAGTAGATTGCCGAGCAGTATTCCTCAAAAACCGCTACTGTTCCGTGGCCAAAATAGCTAGAAGCACATTTCTTATGTCAAAACACGCACAATGAATGTCCCATAGGCTACTAAAAATTTGGGTTGCAAGTTGCGATTGCAAAATCTCCCACAGAAATGTCCTCAAGACACTTTAAGGAGGAAGGGGGGGGGGCGTGGTTGGATCTCCTTATTAGGGCAAGGAGCTGGCATGGTTTGCAGTCAGAAAAAGGAAGGCAGATCTAAAATGTGCACCTTGCTGATTTTTGTATTCAAGTACATTCTACCAACTAAAACCTTTTAGTTATCTAAAACTTTATTCCTTACCATAGAAAAGACAACAGTGATACCGTTATACTTCGGGGAAAAACCAGGAGAATGGAAATACAAATGCGTTGATATTTCGGTAACATGCCCATATCAAAACGAATTTAATTTCGTTTTTATAAACGAAATTAGAATGGCAGAAGTGTCATTCTGCCATTGGTGTGCTTCCACCACTCGTTTCGTTGAAGGCATCTTTTATGTCGAGAACGGCGCGAGTCCAATCGCCCCTCCCCCTTCCCCCACATCAGTCCGTATTATCAAAACCGCGGATCAGTGCAGTGGTTATTATCTGGCTTTCAGTTCAGCCCAAAGCGTATCTCCGTCCGCCAAGCACTGACGGAGTTACCAGAAGAAGGAAACACAGTCCCACCAACGAACCAGACCAAATATTAATGTTGCTACTGCTTGATATTGCTGGTCTCCGGCATCCCGCTGACACTCATGGTTCGCGTAGCGCTTTACATCATTGCCTAGTCGTTGATAGAGATTGGCTTCCCAAACGTCATCGGTAGCTTAATTGAACGGGTCGTTTGTACGTGCAGTTCAACTACTCATTTTGGTTGTAGTACGTTTTGGTATGTTTCCAATTTATTGGGTATCTCCTAATTTCGGAGTTTGCTGAGAAGCAGTAATCCGGCGGATTTGGTCCCAACACTGGCCCAACAATAAAATAATGGTTGCCGCATTGCGGTGCATCCTTTTTGGAAGAGCTGCGGCAAAAAGGAGACATACGTCGTGAATTCAGGATTTTTAGGGGGTCGAGAAGCGCCCATCGTATACATCTTGATTGTTCTAGGTATCTTCACTAAGAAAACTTGCTGACAGACCCAGTCCCCTTCAACTCCACGCTACGCTGTGAAAAATAGGCGCCTTCAACTTCTACTGAATTCAAATCGTGGCAACGTGGTTTCGTCGGTGTGTGGTGTAATCTTTACAGCTAGGCTGAGAGGAGTTCCTCTAGGTCATTCGGCACCTGAGCTGTGTTTTCTACAGTTTCAAATAAAGCAGGCGTTGCTAACGATCACGAGTAACTATCACTCTATTACCATACGGTTTTCAGTGGACAGTGGATGGTGAGGAAGTGGGCAATTAGGATATACTTGTACATAGTCAGGGTACCAGACCAGCAGGACGGTAATCGAAGCCTAAAAAAGAAGGAGGAATGCCAGAACAGTTAGTAAGCAGTCAAATGTGGTGTGTTTCAAACCACTTTTGTGACGGTTAACACGTTAGCAATTATATACTGTATCCATGGCCTTGTAAATAGTGACATCACCCCCCCCCCCTTCCCCCCGCCCGCCCAAATAAAAGGAATCTCAGACACCGATGAGGAGGAGCGAAAGCAAAAGAAATGTGTAATGATAAATGAAAAGCTCATCACTAGAAGTAAATTGTGCATCACGAAACCCATCCGCCCAGCATATGTTAACACGCGCTCCGGTAGGGTCAAATGAACCCCCGAGGGTTTTTCCGGAATGGTTTCCGAACGGCACCGCGTAGCCGCGCCAAGTTTAGCATAGCTGTCGGCAGTTGAATGGCGGATTGTGTGGTATTAAAAAGTTAGATGTACCTTGTAAGCTCGCTGACCTACGGCAGGTAAAAGTCAGTCCACGAATTCGGGGAAGTCAATTTCTAGGGAATCGTTCAAGCTGATGGAACAACGGAATCAAGATTTCGTTTTTAAGAACATACTACCTAGCGTAATCTTTGCCGGTTATTCAAATGCAAAACTCAAAGCAGTCTTGTATAATTTCGGTGACCATGGCTTTCAAAGGGTCAAACAAGGTCACTTCTCCCAAATGAGCAGGTGAACTTTTGCTTGGAACAGGTAGGTTCTAGGTTCTGGGGACACTTTAAGGACCAACTTGGAGTTTGACATTGTTTGATCTTATTTGACACGAAGATCATGACCTAGGAACCTCAAAATTTGCCCTAAGGGAGTTCACGTACAGGCTAAAACCTCCTGTGAAATTGGTTGCGTCTAGCCCTCTTAATTCCTGAGATCACAGAGGTTCAAATTGATTCCCCAACCGGGCAAAGGGTATCCAGCCGGCCGCCCGAGCGCGTGTCAAAGAATAAATTGCCGAATCTGCATGCCAAGGCTTTGCAGGGAGGGTATGTCACGATGAATCGATGCCTCTTTCCGTAAAGAAATCATGAACGGCTTGCTCGTGTCATGCTAGTCGCCCATTAGTTCGATGTTCAGTGCACAAAAACTGCGGACCGACGAAGGATGTGGCAGAGGCGGATCTAGGGGAAGGAGATGGACGATGTCCTGTGTCCGCCACTGCCATTCCACATTTTATCTCAAACAACAAAGAACGTTATGATCACAAGCTTTCATTTGCGATGTTGTGCGTGTTTCGCGTTACAATATATCGTTGTTCATTTATAGATCGATCACCGTTGCCCGTATGCCATAGGTTTCAAGGCTTCGGAGATGAGGACGGATGCTCCCGCCTGCGCGAAGATTTCAAGCAAACACCGCGAATTTGTGGTGGTCACATTTATTTTACCGCCCGGCTTTAAAAAACACCCACGATCTGTGCAGCGTTTCCGCTGCTCGATGCAAGTCATCACATCGCCCAGCCACACTACCACGTCACCTATGTCCACACATTAAACATGCTGGGAGGGCGCTCCTTTCCTCGATTCAGCAAGGGCCCTGGCACTGGACGCTAAATCCGAGTTCAAGGGCAAATGCAACCAGTTCAGGAAATGAGGCGCCATTATAACTTACATGATCAGAAAAACGCAGCATTTATCTCCGGCTGAGCGTTCCACACCAGCTTCAAGGGCAGACATCTTCAGGAAGCCACGCCATGAGCCACACTTTTGTAGAACTGGGAACACCGCCCTGAACTCTTCCGGTATATCACCGCGCACGAACGCCTTACCGCGCCGAGGTATCGCCCGCTGGATCGGCGGCGAACCGCGCGGCAGGTTCCCGCTGAGAGTGTGGGGGGGGGGAGGGGGGGGGGGGGGGGGCAGACCGGTGCGTGGAAAACTGGTGTCATCAACCCCTGCACGCGCGCCTCGGAGGCGGCGCGGCAGCGAGGCCAGTCCCCGCTCGGCACCAGAGGCGTGATGTGGTACTTCTGCGCAGCTCTGCTCCTCTGCGCTTCTGTTCAGGTGAGACGCGCCTCTCACGCACGTCCGCTTACATGCGAATACCGGTGGCTTCTTTGGCGTGATTGAGAATAAGACCGGTCTCGAGTTTTCCCTGAATCAGTTTCAGTTGGTTGTGGTAAGAAAAGGACTCGGTTGGACATTTTTGAAATTGTTTGCGTTCTGTTAATGAAGAGTATTCGATGCTATTTCATTTTCTGAAAATTGATAGTCAACCATTTGTGTTATTGAATTTTGTTTCAAGTTGCTGATTTCCAGAAATACACATGCGTTCTTGAGCATTTAAAATTCATGATGATATCGATCTACAAGGACGCAAAATACCCGTGAGGTAGCTGGTCTTGTCCGTACTCGGGCAACGAATTTCCTCTGAGGTTAGTCTAGATGTGTAGCGATTTTAGTTACTTGACTGACTCTCCATTTCAGGCTTCCTGCTGTACTGCACCATTATTTTGGTAGCTTCCATATTGTTGGAAACGGCTGTTAGAAAAGTTTTCTCCAAATAGCCGTGTGAAACCTGTCGCTTGTACCATGATATGTCATTGCTGAAAGTGACACCCACAAAAGTGAATCAGAGAAATATCAACTAAAATGGAATTAGGCGTATTGTTGTGCTCTGCCGTTCAACGGTAGTCCCTTTGTGCTTGTGCTTTGTGACGTCGGATGTCTTTACCCGCTTTCGCCTTCGCTTTCTTACGTGCGTTTTCGAATTGTACCTCCTGCCATAAAACAATCTGGATATTTCCGCTGTAAGACCACGTCACAGACAATGGGCATGAGGCTTGAAGGTAGTGGATCCATCCTGGTTGTAGCCAATGCCTCCAAGGCGCAACACAAATAGGGATAAACAAAGAAGGTGGAATACGAAGTAAACGATATTAAATGCAACACAGCATAAGCTCACGCTTCTAGATACAGACGAACGTGAGCATTCCAAAAAGCATGAATCCGCGTTCGTAACTGTCAGATTGGGAGAAGAAAAGAGTGTTATCCTGAACCAAACTTTTGAGTACGTTCGTCCGCGTTGCCAACATTTGCACAAGTCATGCGTGTCTCAATCCTTTCAGGGGGTTCGGTACCGTGGCATCCAGCCGCTGAGAACGGTCTTGACCCCACCCTCCATCCAGAATGCATACTCGAAGGCATCCAACGCCATTCAGGACCTGGCCGGGCCTCCGCAGGGTAAGCGCAACGGTCCTCCGCATAATAGCGGAGTAGTTAGCAACTGAGGCAGAATAACAATATTGTGAGTGCGGTTAAATCGTTATCATTTATTTGCCACTCAAGAGCATTTATAATTGTTTACAAAGACAGCATAAGACGGAATATCAACACAAGGAGAATTTGACATTGCAGTCATGCCGCTCCCAATTCGAAGCGCCTTCGAAGCTTTATCTCACTTCTAGAGCGACCTTTCAACAGAGCTGTTTAACGTTTAAATGGTAGCGTCATTCGTGGTGAGTATATATCAATATTGTATGAGGAGTAAATGAGGTAAGCGTATGAATGCATGTGTGCATATTGTTTTTGGTCGTACGTGGTTGAGACAGACTTGTTAGGCAATCTTATATTAACAAGAGTCGTTGGTTCCACCCGAATTTGTGGCTGTCATTTGTTGACATCACAAAGTTTGGGTATGTTAAATGCCTGTGTGATACAGATAACGAAAGTGAGAAACAAGATCCCGGCCATGTCCTTGTGTATTTAGTTCCTGAGAAAAACTGAGCGCTGTGTCAAGACCAAGTGCTAACAGTTAGGCTTACGTATCTGAGAGCCTGGACCGCACCACATGACCAGGTGATTTTCAGTTACAGTACTTTGATTTTCACAGTCCTACAGTCAGATTTGATGTCCGAGTTAGATTTGATTTTCAATAAATAAGCTTAACGTAGCAACAGCTTTGTAAATCGTAAATGTGTCTTCCCAAATTGTCTACAAGGTAGTGTCGTAACCTGTAAAATGTGAACTACATACAGATTATCACCAATCCTCTTCTCTTGCATTTAACCGAAAATATCAAATTAAGCAGCCCTTAGACCGTTGCTGACGTTCTTCACAAGTTGGCACGATGCAGGATGGTGTGCCTGCAACAAGGGCATAGTTTTGCAAGACTATGCCGCTGTTAAGTTGCAGAGGGGGGGGGGGGGGGAGCAGAGCGCTGAAAAACAACAGAGCCTGCCCCCAAGATTTTCCAACAAATGGGCTACTCCCAGATTTTGCCCCTAGCTTCATTTCAAACTGGGGATGGGGGGGGGGGGCTGGTGCCCAATTTGGGAACAAAGGTTTCCCTCCCGTCCAGATGAAATGGAAAATATGCAGCCAATGATTTCGTCTTCGTTGTAAGCTGTGAGAATGTTACAAAGGTGGGTGTGCTGAACTGCTGCGTGGCAAGTATCAAGTGTCTAACTGACCCTGTATCACTTTGTCCGTCACGATGGCTCAGTTCGTCAAAGCGCCTGCCTTTTGATCAACCCAACCGTGCCGGGATGGGTTGGAGTTGGTTCTGGCACTCGCTATTTCCCATTGACAGGTATAGCCTATTGGCGGTGGCGCGAGCGGCCACGCGAAATGTCAGGTAGTGGTAGAGAGCAGAGCGAACCGAGCCAAATATTGCGGCACCATAAACTTTCTGCCATCAAGATCTGCCGTTAACCTGGAATTATGCAATCGGAAAGTGGGGGTTAGGGCTTGCAGAGCAAGCACTGCTTAGTGTGAGCTCTGATCCCAGAAATCCACTCATTCAAAAGGTTCAGATTATATATTTAAATAAGAGGTGTTGAGGCAGTCGCATGACTGCTGACCGCTTTTGAAACTCCTCCAACCAAGATTCATAAAATCAAGTGTCTTAAGATGATAGTGCGTTGCAAAATTACACGCTTAGGTGGGAGCAATTTTTTGGTAAAAGAATTATGTAGTGGCTGTAGAAAACTATGCTGAACCCAGTTGATGGGACGGCTACATACACTCTAGGCACCGTAACAGGTTCTGGAACATGGCCATAATGACAGGCAGTAAGTGCGCATCCTGCGTGTGAAAAGATCCACAACTGATCGCGCTATGTTGCGTTTCTCAGTGTTCACAATGATCCAATCGGGCATTGGGCCTAGTCACCACTAGACCTGACTACCATGTCACAGAGCGTCGCAGACGAACACTACTGCAATTGGTCAGCGGTAGCGAAAATCGGCTACAGAACCCGAACTGTGCATCCACACGACTACGCAGTCACCGGCGATAACTGAGCCAAGTCCACTGCGGTCGCACCGTGCGACTGCAGTACAACGCGTGCTGTCGAACGACAGGGACCATGCATACTGAAATGTGCTACGGAATCTTTCCCAGGTTGGAGGACGGGCAGCCGTTCTGAGCTACTTATTTCGTCAACATTCATAGCAGCATTGCTACATGTTCTTGCAATTGGGGCTGAGACCACCTGACCCCTGACCCCCCCCCCCTTCTATTCCTGAACTCCTGTCTACTGATGCGCTCATCAATGTAAGGTACCAACTTTTTATTTAATTCTTACTTTTTTAATTTTACTTAATGCAGTTTTACTTGATGTAAGCAAGAACGATCTTAAGCCAACGGTCTTTTACGGATTATAAGTTGGGAGATCGTATGCTGTCAATAACTGAACTTCGGTATGTCAGGAGGTACTGGTTAAGCGACGTCTGTATGCAGGCATCGGCTATGTTAACAAAACTCGATGCTTGAGGCTGCGCGTATGTATGTATGAGGCTGCGCGCGGACTGACAACTTTGAGCAAAACAAGGTGGTCAAAGGTTGCGCATTTCAGTTTCGTAAAGGGAGTGCCCCAAATTTGCGCGGGGTTTGGACAGAAACAGCCGTCGTAAAGATTATTCAGTACATATCACAGCCCTGCCCTTCGTAAAGTTTTGAAGATTCTCATCATAATCCCGATTTGATTAAATACACAATATCTCGATCCTGATTAACACTCTGATCCAGCCTTGCTTCCTAGTTTTTGAGCTACACGCCCACTAAGATGTGTACACTACTTCGGGAGTCTTATTTGGAGGTCACGCTGGCATCCATTGCGCCATAATGGCGTCATTCAAATGTTGCCTTTCTATTGGTCATGCGGCGATCACAGCTAAGGAAAGTATAATTATCGAGCTGTTCATGTCTGGCGCTTGTGAGTACGATTTCCAGATATAACGGCCGACAATTGGCTCTCAGTCAATGTTCAGGATGACACGATGACGTAATCAAACAATGACGTATTGAGGAGCATGGTTACTAAACAGAGAAACTGTGTTGTGTGGAGCAGCATCTCCACTTAAAAGTATACCAATAGTTATAAGTGAGCTTATTCATCCCATATGATGCTTGCTCCAGTACTATGAAATGTGGAACATCCCTTTTAATGTTTTGTTTAGCTTTTTTGATTCAGTCTTGACCATAGGCACCACCTGAGGCGTGGAAACTTACCATTACAACAAACGATTACTTTTGAGTGCCTTTTTTGCCTAAACTTATTTACTCATGACCATGTGCACAGCTTGGCATGTCAAGCTTGGCGAACATAGATGCCACCATGATGGAATTGTTCAACCATTACCTGTTGGCATATCGAAGGTCGATTTTTGTAAATAAGAACTCGTAACTTAAAATGTAGAAAGCCATATACGAATCAAGGGGGAATAGGATCGGGGGCGTAGTTTCTCAGTTGATCTGCGGGAGGAATTGGGCAGGACAAGATCATCACCGAAATTCACCTAAAACGAACCCATAGCGGCCTTCTTAAATATTATGTATTTTTTTCTCAGATTTGGATGAGCCTTCCAGCTGAGCAGGAAACTGCACCACTGATGACGGTTTTTTTCGCGCGGGAAACCGCAAAAATGTAGCACTGAGCAGCCCGGAATGTTTCCCATGTGGTGCTAATCAGACAGTGTTAATTAACTGAATTAAACAGGCTGCACAAATTTGCGAAACTGGATACGGGTCGCCGAGGGGGATTTATGGAGATTGAGCCAGAGAAGTTACCAGCTGGTTTGTCGGTGCCCTAATAGGCTCTCTGATCTTGGGCATTGATTTTACCACGTCTAGTGAAAACCGATGCAAAATCCCCCTCCGGTGCTACCCCAAGAGTCCGTTTACGGAGTGAACATTATCTGGAATGGCGGTGGACAGCGTCGATGGACATTATCTGGAATGGTGTTGGTGGTAGATTCCGTGGAAGTGAACTGACGTCACCTGCCAGGGTTGTGCCATGAAAGCAACAAATGCATACAGAAATGTCAGTCATCATATCAGTGTGCATGCAAACCCCGTGTATCAGCTAGTGGGCGGTGAGACAGCTGTGCCTGAGGCTGCCGTGCATCAGCTAGTGGGCGGTGAGACAGCTGTGCCTGAGGCTGCCGTGCATCAGCTAGTGGGCGGTGAGACAGCTGTGCCTGAGGCTGCCGTGCATCAGCCAGTGGGCGGTGAGGCAGCTGTGCCTGAGGCCGGCTTAAGACTCTGACAATCCGACGCGCCCCCCTCTGAGACAGATGGCTTGAGCGGCTTCCTGCAGCCCCGGAGCGTCGCGTGTGGCATCTCTGGCACCGGAAGCCGCATCACGGGCGGCACGGACGCCCTGCCCGGGGAGTACCCCTGGCTGGTAAGTGGGCGAGGCCGGACTGCAGCGGAGCCCGGGCCCGCGCTGCGCTCGCACGGCTCAGCCGGCCGGAAGCGTACGGCCACATGCTGCGTGGGACTCCGCGGGCCCGCGCTGCGCTCGCACAGCTCGGCCGGCCGGAAGCGTACGGCCACATGCTGCGTGGGACTCCGCGGGCCCGCTGCGCTCGCACAGCTCGGCCGGCCGGAAGCGTACGGCCACATGCTGCGTGGGACTCCGCGGGCCAGCGCTGCGCTCGCACAGCTCGGCCGGCGGGTAGCGTAGGTCGTGTGCTGCGTGGGAGTAAAACGATAGAACTTAATATTACGTGGGAAGCAGGCTCTTGGTTTTCCGACATTAAAAGTTGGAAGGTCTCATTCCGGTATTAATCTACCTTTATTATACCAGCTGAACTCATGGCCAGTCGTGAACATGAACTCAGCTTCGAAACGTCCATTGTTGTCAACATAGGCATTAGCCAATGTTTTCTTTTTTTTAGAACGTCGCTTATCCAGCACCTCCCAGTGTACTGTAGATCGATTATCATCAGAATAAGGTATGCTCACTTAAAAAAGCAAGTCTCGGACAATGTTCTTTCTTAGTGATAAGGAGAGAGCCGGCTGCTCCGCTGTCTGGCGTTCCGGACGCGCGGCTTGTAAAGGTTTGTCCGCTGAGAGCGTCTCTGCTCAAAAAAGCTCACTACGCAGCGACCAGCACGAAAATGGCCACAGTGTTGACGTGTGTCCATCTGCTGCAGGCGGCTATGACTGCGCGCGACGACCCGTTCGTCTTCTGCATGGCCACAGTGGTCAGCGAGTTCTTCGTCGTGACAGCAGCCCACTGCGTTCGCATGTGAGTGCCACTGCCTGCCGCTGGGGGTGCTGCAGGTAATGGTTGGGTGCTTCTCCACAAGGTAACGGGACGTGCATGCTGCTGGACTCCCTGAAACACTGAAGTGAGCTGGTAAGGTTACATTTCACGAGCTGTTATATTCATAATAAAATTGCTATGCCAACAAATGCCGACAAGGCAGCTGCGTGTCCACTATCGTACGTCCGTTTGCATGGTGATCGTATGTCAGTTTGCATGGCTTGCGTGTGCTTTTTCGTCACTGACTGTGCTGTGGGCATCGTGCCGCGCAGTTTTGACGCCGACGAGCTGGACATTCTGGTGAACAAACACACGACTGAGGCGGATCCGTCTGAAGTGCGGTTCAAAGTGGCCGAAATCATCATCCACCCGGACTACATCCCCTACATCTCCAGTAATGACATCGCCCTGCTCAGGTGAGAGAGGTGGCCGTGGGAGCTCAGGTGGGAGATGCTGTCTTTTGCACCTTACTCGTTTTTCTCATTGGAAGCGTGGTGGGCCCCGCGCCGGAGCCGTCGCGTCCAGACTTGTTTCGATGCTGCCACGTTCGCTCGCGTCCCCACGTGCCGGTGAGCCGCGCGTGTGCCCGCCCTCCACAGGCTTTCGTCCTCGATGGAGGACCTTTTCTACGACGCGTCGTCGGCGGTGCTGCCGATCTGCCTGCCGCACAGGACGTGTACCATCACGGACCCTGCCAGCTGCTTGGTCGGCCAGACAGCGGTCATCGCCGGCTGGGGCTTGATCCAGCAGGAGAGTGAGTATCGGCCGGCACCGCCCGGCCCGGCCCAGCCCGGCCACTCCGGTCAGGGCTGCACGCAGGCGCTGGCCGAAGCCAAGCCAAGACCCGCCGGTCCGGGCCAACACCGAGATGCCGGCCCTGGCCAACACGGACATTTCAGTTCGGGCTTACACGGGGACGCCGGTCGGGGCCAACACGGGGACGCCGGTCTGGGCCTACACGGGGACGCCGGTCTGGGCCTACACGCGGACGCCGGTCCGGGCCTACACGGGGACGTTGATCTGGGCCAACACAGGGACGCTGGTCTGGGCCAACACGGGGACGCCGGTCTGGGCCAACACGGGGACGCTGGTCTGGGCCAACACGGTGGCGTTGATCTGGGCCAGCACAGGGACGCTGGTCTGGGCCAACACGGGGACGCCGGTCTGGCCAAACACGGAGATGCCTTTCCACGGCAAAACGGGGTCGCGTCACTTTGACACGCCAAAACGAAGCTTTTTTTACGTTGGCGTTCAACATTGTTTGGCCTAATTGGGCTAGCGAACATGTTAAAAGGCTTTGTAAAATATATCAAGTTCAGGCCAAAAGAGACAAATTACACCTGCATCTCATTTTGAAGTGCAAACTGTCATCACAGTGTTTGAGGTATAATCAGGTACAAAAGGGTTTCCACATCCCGGAGGCTGTAATTACTGCTCAGAGAAAGTGAAATATTAGCACACTTCTCGTGTAAGGTAGCAAATGTTGTGCACGATATGGCAGTAACAACAGTTTTAGTGTACACGACATCCATAATTATATAACTGATAACAGACACAAAACACTGATGACACCCAGCTCAGTATTGACTGCTGTTACGGATCTCGGGCTAGCTGGGTGGGACGGTCCGAGGGAGTACATTTTGCGAAGTGATGCGTCTGGAGCGGCTATTCATCGTCGCGCACCCGCGCGAGTTACGCCCAGGGGTGTTTATCATCAGATCCTAGCCTGCTCAACGCAGTGACCGAGGATACTCCAGCTGAATGCAGTGGTATTCTAGCCGAATGTAATTATACTCCAGCTGAATGTAATGATGCTCCAGCTGAATGTAACGATGCTCCAGCTGGATGTAATGATACTTCAGTTGAATGTAATGCTACTCCAGCTGATTTTAATGATACTTCAGTGGAATTTAATGCTACTCTAGATGATTGTAATGATACTTCAGTTGAATGTAAAATACTCCAGGTAAATGTAATGATACTCCAGCTGTATGTAAAGATACTCCAGCGGAATATAATGCCCATAACAGCACTACTGCACGCCGCCGACGCCATGACTGGGTTACCTAACATGTTAAAAGGCATTTTTAAAAGTACGTCAAGCCCAGGCCAAGGATGTTCAATTACACCCACAGTAATCTGAAGGATTTGATGACACATGGACGTGCCCCCGTCCGCAGCCTTTGACCAGCCGACGGTCGTGCAGCGAGGCGAGGTGCCTATCATCGACAACCGCAACTGCCAGCGCCGTTTCTACGCCTATCAGGATGTCGTGCCCATCTTGCCCAACATGCTGTGCGCTGGCTTCGAGTTCGGCGAGATCGACACCTGTCAGGTATCTGGTCATCGACCCTGTGGCCACGGGCGGCGCAGGGGGTGGAGGAGAGGGGGAGGGGGAGGGGTGGAGCCCCGCACGTGGACCTCGGCAGTGAGGCAGTAGAGGCTGAGACTGAGTCGGCAGTGAGTCTGCGCTGACTGGAATGGGGCGCGTCGTGGATATCTTCGCATCGTGTTCTTTGTTCACCACATGCGGCGTGCACACCGCGATGCACTGTTATTAAGTGTAGCCGAGGTTGAGCATTGCATGACGGTGCGCTTTTGCTTCGTCCGTGATATCAGATCCGACGTCCGATTACGCCATGCAATAGCTCTCCATGCGCAATTGCATCGCAGATGCATAGGTTTAATTGTACTATCGCCTGATGGCCAGAACCCTGCGCATTATCACTGGCATTCTCAGGCCGCCGGTTTTTTTTTTAAATTGGGAATTACACCCGAACGATGACCGTCCGTGAGCAGTTAGCAAACCTGTCAGCTTGTTATAAACTAATCGAAGAATCAGCAACAGCCGCGGGTTTGATTTTCGATGATTGTGTGCGATTGTCACCTTACTTCGGTAGAACGGCATACGTTGTAATAAGGTCAAAGCCTGGCTCTAAAGAAACCGAAGTAAAGTAATTTGTCAGCACCTGCATAGACCTGTAAGCAAGGCACGTACTTGGAAATCGTTTGATGAACTTTCCAAGACACTGTTTTTGCACAGCTCCCCCGACAAAATGATCCTACCTCCCGGACATTGACAAGGCTCGCGTTCTTCCTTGTGTTGGTACTATTAATAAAGTACTATGACACACCCTCACGTCTGAAATAGAGACTCACGTGTCTCGAGCCCCCGACAGTCACTTGTCCCGTCGTTTAGCAGCTGCTGTTCGATGCAGCAATATACCTCCGGAGTTTAGTCCGCTCGCCCCAAGACCCTGTTAGCAGCCGTCTAGACGCCCGCACCAATCTCCGGACCCTGGCAACAGCCGATGACGACCGCGTTTCAGGGCGACAGCGGCGGACCGCTGACTGACGGCGGTCGTGTTTCAGGGCAGCAGCGTTAGTCCCTGACGGTGACGGCCGCGCTTAGGGCGTGTTCCAGAGCGACAGGCGACACGTCTACGGCCTTGTTTCAGGACAACAGTAGCATACCGTTGACCGCTGACGACGGCCGTGTTTCAGGGCGACAGCGGTGGTCCGCTGGCGGTGGCAGGGGCCGACGGCGCTTTCGTGCTGGAAGGCGTTGTCAGCTTTGGCAGAGGCTGCGGCCACGCCAACTTCCCGGGCGTCTACACACGCGTCTCTGGTTGGTGGCCACCCGGGGGAGGGGGGGGGGGGGGGGGGCTACACGCGCGGCTCTGGTCAGTAGCCTTCAGGCGGGGGGGGGGGGGGGATAGGAAAGGGAATGGCTTTCCGCGTATCTTCACACGTGTCTCTTCTGACCAATGGCCATTGGGGCGAGGTAAGTGTGTGTGTGTGGGGGGGGGGGGGGGGGGGGGGGCTTCCTGGATGTCTTTACAGGCGTTTCTGGTCGGTGGCCATCGGGAGGGGAAGGTTTCCCGGGCGCAAACGACCGCGTCTCTGGCCAGTGGCCATCGGGGGAGACTCGAAAGGGGACATGGAAGAGAGGCGAAAATATCCTTTGCGGTCGCCTTTTGAACACTCTGTTAACTATATTACCAATAAAACACAGGAGTAGATGAACATCTAGGGAATCAAGGTACTTGCCATTTCATTCTCTTAGGCCCGCCCGTGTTCTTGCCAATTAGTTAAACCGTTTATGTTATGTTTCAAAGCGCACAAGCATTCAGACCAAGTTTACAAGATAATTAGATGCCATGTGCACAATCATCAAATCACTTGCTAGGATATTCCACGACAAATAGGCAGATCGAAGGGCCAATTTTGCAGCCTCATCTTTCGGATTGGATTGAATCGACATCATTACGGATAAATGGGCCACTAGGGTTGTCAGCGGTGCTGAAGACGTCTGACAGTTTCAGGTCTTTCAATTGAGTGGTTTTTAGTTACGGCTTCCGGCACTTTCGGGTTGTGTGGTTGAAGGGTACGCTCGACAGCGATTTTTTCACTGGGATGGAAGAAATCCGTAAAAAGCTTTATCTGACAACATTACAAAAACCTTTCAGCCTACGTGTGTGTCGTGCTTGGAATCGTCATTGAAAAAAGCAACATTGCTTGCTACACTTTGAACACTAGTAGCGCATGCAGAGAACTTCCCAACACAATTTCGAATCTTTTCTCCTTTGCATGCGAAAGAGAGTAGATTGAACCCTATGAGCCATTTGTAAAAGGCGGTTATCGGCTTGGCAAGGATTGGAAAAAATACCGCAATACAGGCTTACGCTTCATTCACGCCATCCGGAGTCGGCTGCCGACGCAGTATTCCCCGCGCGTGCCGCCGCACAGGCGGTGGCAAGCTCCGGGAAGAGGGGGGGGGGGGGGGGGGGGGTATGACAACAGCCAGCATCAGTGACGGCAATTGTTGGGTCCTGATTCAAATGTCTCCTGACCTGGAACCGCTGCACTCTGTACTTCTATACGATCGGTCAGTGCCGCCATCCTGGATCAAGCTTGGCCCCCTCGTTTTGTCTTTGCCGCCGGGAGCCAGGCGAAAGGCTGCACGGTTTGTCTATGAGCTTGTAAAAAGACAGAACGCAGTGAAAGAGGCTCATTTTGGTAAGAAGGAGAAAGGTAAAAGGCACAGTGAAATAGTTTATTTTGCAACTCAACAAATTGCAATTGCAACAAATTGCCGAATTCTTTAAGTTAGAAACAGTGTAATTGAAAGATTTAAAACTGTCACATGTGACTTCATCGCTGATGGCTACCCTATAACCCAATTAAGTCATGATCTGAGAGATCTGGGTGTCGTGCACTTTTCGATCTATCATGAAATGTTCCTGCTATTTTCTGACGCCATTTAAGGGAGTGCTTCACATTTGTACGGGGTTTTGAACTGAAAAAGCCATCTTGAAGTACATTCGGGACATTTTACAGCTCCGCCCTTCTCAAGGCCGAAACCCCTTTAGTTTCCGAGCTGCGCGCCCACGAAGATGTGCCGAATATTTCGGGGGACTGCTTCAAGGTCACCAAGGCATTCATGACGCCATAATAACGTCATTTAAATCCCGCCATTTCATCAGCCCTGCGGCAATCATGGCCAAGAAAAACGTAATTGTGGAGTCGGTCCATATGTGGTTTTCGAGAACGTGATTTCCAGATACAGTTGCAGTCAATTGGCTCTCAATCAGTGTTGTGTATTGTGTGATGTAATCAAACAATGACGTGTTGAGGAGCACAGAGTTTGAGCTTCAATATGTTTAAATGTGCAGCATTCCTTTAAACGACGCATTCGCTTACATGCAGACATGGGATGGGATTTAGCGTCAGATTGCGTAGTCGGGCAGTGATTATGAAAGCTGGCTGTTTGCGCTCGCACAGATGCATTCCGGGTTTTTGTGTGCCGACATGACTACCCTGCCCCTAAAATGGTATGTCGCCGTAAGTTTCTACCAGGAAAAGTGCTCCAAATTGGGCCGCGATGTCTGCGTCGTAGGACATAGTTTCAAGCGTTCTTTTCCATTTTGATTCTACTTGTAATTTCTCCTTAATATTAAGCGTGCTTAATTTTTGGCTTCGGTTTTTTCTCTTCTGGAAGCTTCATTTTCGGAGGGTGAATGGGCCAGTGACCTAGGAAAAGCGGGCTTTGTTGCTCAGAGAAAATGGAGCACCATTTCCTGCTGTCATTTTTTTACGTTGAATGACAATATTTAAGTAGAATGTGAAACGTGCTTATAACCTTTACTAAAATGGTACGTCACTGCAGGGTAAAAAATACACAGTAGCTGCTGCCTCTGGCTGAAATTTAACTAACCCTCCATAGACTGCTGCTCACTAGTTTCGCTTTTGGTGTAGCTAGCATGTAGCTCAGATCGCGAGGAGAGCTCAGATGGTCGTGATTGTTCTCCATTCGCTGTCCACCCATTGGTCTCCAGCCGGATGCAGAGTGCTGCCTTACCCCCTACACGCTTGCGACCAGTGTGGCCGCAGCAAAGCTATACAACTCATCGTAGTTGTGGCCAGGGTGTCCTGTTAACAGTATTTCCTCTCGTGTCTAAAAACGCGCTCCCACGCGGCGCTTGTCACTTGTAGCGGTGGCCTGTTTACTCGTTAAACACCTGGTCGTTGACTGCGCCCGCATGACATTTTACTGGGGGCAAGTTGACGTGTAAAAATGTTAAGCAGTCCTCCGTTGTGACGCGGCTAATACCGGTCCAAGCAGGGACAACCAGACCACGCCGACACCCGGCTCGGTCAGCCCACAGCCCACACAGTAGCCTGGCACTGTAGTTAATACACCAGCCGGCGTTGGGACGTGGGGCTTTTGCCGAAGGTTGGTGGGTTATGTCAAAACAAATGTGATCGGCTAATTGTCACGGTGCTGTGTTTTGCGAGGGTTTTGGAACCGAGCAGTCGTTCATTTGTCCCATGAACGATTCTGTTCACACGATTGGCATGTAACATATAGTGGAATGGAGTTCGCAATGACGGTGTAGCTTCATCTCTGCATCCTGCTGCCTCTGCTTGCAGGCACGATCAGTGCCTCTTGCGCCAACCGTTGTGTCGCTCTCGAAACGTCGCGCGCTCCGCGCCGGGCCGCAATGAGATAAATGCTTAGTTAGATCGGCTGTCGCTAGATGGCAGTCCTGGTTAAACCGCACTGGCTACACGTGTCTGCCTCGTATTGAGCCGAAGTAGAGGCCAGGTGCCCGGGGCGGTTTGATCTCATCCATTAAGCATCCTGAGAGAACCAACAATCGCGAGGCCGCGGCGTCGCTGGCAACGCCGGCAGACGTGAGCAGAGAAACGGCATTTCCGCCTGCCGGCTAGCTGTCATCCTATACAGTAGGTGATGGTCAATGGTCGGCCTTTAGCTCTAACGCGTCGGGAGACAGTAAACGTGCCCACGAAGACCCGAAAAGTGCTTCCCTCACGCCATTTTTGATCAAGCCGTCGTTGCCATTGGAGCTTTACGACGCCCTATATGGCGTCCCTCTCACCTTGGGGAAGGACGGCAGCGCGTTGAATCGAACCTCATATCTCAAACGCTCAGCGACTGCACCCCCGGTGTGCCAGTCCTTCCCGCGCTTTCGAAGGTGGTGTGTGAGGACAAAATACAATTTCGAAATGACTGAAAGGTTTTTAGCCTGGCCAACTCCTGCGCTTCTTGACGTAGATAGGTTTTCTGACGTGTTTCGGGGTTAGTTGCTGGTCGTGAAAAGTGAATAAAGATGTCCCTAGGTTCCGTTATAACGCAAATTTCAAAGAGCGCATGGGAATTTCGCAATCAGGATCAAGGGTGGCAAAACTTGCCGACTTGATGGATGAGGCTGGCGACAAAAATGTGTTTTTTTTTGCGTGACACTTGGTATCAAAAATGCTTTTGGCAGACGGTTTTGGTGACGGCCGAGACAAAATGCTATAGCGCGCTTCCATGGCCTTACCTGGACTTCATTCGTAACGCATTTCATTCCACAACACCTTACGGGGGTGGGGGTCGCACCGCCCCTCTCCTCTCATCCCCTCCTGTCAGGGTGAGTATGTTGTTCAGAAAGAACTAGCGGCCTGTTGTGAAGTCATAAGCAAATTTCAATGCAATTTAGTTGCTTGCGCACAGCGAAAGACGCCCACCAGGCCGCACATGTCGTGCCAGGCTTGCAGCATGTTTAAGATAGGATGGAGAGTTTGATGGCGGTTTGGATAGGAATCGAAGGGCACGCGTGATTTATAGCCGGGCGTGGTTTCTCGGAGGCCCGCGCATTGGTCTTAATCCCCAGGTGCTGTCTGTCACCCGCTCGACTTGTGCCATGGATTCAGCTGCCCCGGCTACCGAGGTCCTTCGTTGTTTTCTTCACGGTCAATGAGACCAGATACAGCCGTGGATTATCCCATAGCCTAAGGCCAGTGCGCCTGCTTTCTTGGGAGTAGCAGTTATCCTGACATTAGTTACAGGAAATTGGGTAAATAAGCGTTTTGGTTGTGTACATGATACAAATAAGCGTTTTGATTGTGTTCATGATATAAATAAGCGTTTTGGTTGTGTACGTGATACTGCAGCTTGTGCTAATGAATGAGGCTTTCGGTGAAAGGATGATTCCTGATGACGGTACTGGGCATGGGCTTCATTATCATTGTGTTATGTGGTATCGCGTTACGCTTCTGGCGAACATTTCGCCTGCAAAAATTCGGTCTGTGACAGAAAGCACACTTTGTACCGCCCCTGATCAGGACGTCAACGAAACTTTTGTCCCGTATAAAGGTGCAGCTCATGTCTTGCCAGGGCGTTAACGCGCACTTGGAGGGTAACTATCCTCCACGTTTTAATCGTTCTGCAGCACAGAACGTTGCTTAGTACTGCACGAAACCAAATTTGCATGTTCATGTGCTTGCGATAATCATTTCTCTTGAAGATACAGAATACGGGCGTGGTAATTTACCGCTGTATCCAGGTTCGCCAAAGCTTGTGCCCTTTACATCCTGACAAACATAAACAAATTATTGACTGGCACCGTTTGCCCTGGCACACGTCCCATCGCCACACTTCCCTATAGCTCTCTCCCGGCTACCAAATGTGCCACCACCCACATTAACGTGGCTTCACTCCAGACCATATCCGTGTCTGTAGAACCGCGGGCCGCCACACCGCACCTCTAAACAGGCCGCTCTTTCCCTGGTGGTCGCTCGTGCCGCCCGCCCGGCGGCTGCTTGATGCGGCCGACCTCAGCGACCAAACCTCCCCTGGCCGGGTGGACTCCATGGCCCCCAAAAGTTAGTCTGCAGCAGCAAATTCGGGTAACTCGTGGAACAGTCAGCACACTCGGGCCATTCTGTAGGACTGGGCAGTGTCGTGAAGCATGATAGAGAGCTGTCACGTTGATATTGGTGCGGGAAATGCCACGTGGTAACACAACCCATTCCTATGATCATATGGACGAATAAACGAAAAACATGGGGTCAGACTGTCGTGAATCGCGCCAGTGTAGTTCTTGCACAATTATTATTCATGTTACACTTTCTGTGCATAAAAATATAGCATAGTTCACTTGCAAAAAAGAGCAGCGTGACGAGCCATCCCATCGTCTCTGCGCGAGAGTTTCAACGCCAAAACAGTTTCCCGATAGTTTTATCCAAAGTGAGTCATGTTAATCAGCTCTTAAAATTCGCGAATCTTATCATCTGCTCGAAACAGCATTCTTTATGTGGATATGCCCCATCCTTGTCAATCGTCTACGAATGTTTGATAACGTCCTCACCCAGCAGGCCCGAACGCATGTAGGACGTTGCCATCAAGTGAGCACCATTCTGAATCACTGCTCGCTTCCGCCCGCATTCACAGCTTTCGCCGACTGGATCGAGGCAAACATCTACTAAGCAAATCAGCTGGATCGAGGCGAACATCCAAACAGGCCGGCTGGCAAGCCGGCCCTCCGGCGCTGACGTGATCCGGAGAGCAATGTTCAAAGCCGTTGACCCGGAATACAGGGAAGTCTGCCTCGGACAGCGCGACCACTAGCAAGACGAGGTGGCCTTTAGTGTTGCCAACTAATTTGGTGGAGGTCGAGCGCTGCTGGCATTGAACGTATTGGTGCATGATCTTTTCCGAGGCCGACGACCATGCAGTTCGAGCTGTCAAGCCCTCTCCAAAATCAGGAATGTAGCACAAACTTTGTCCACCATGATTTAAGGTGTCTGGAATTCAGCAATAAACGAAAAACACCGGATTGGCTGTTTGGTCTGCAATGCTATTATTTCGAGCTACCCGTCAGGCAGCTTGGAGATGTCATGAATAGCTTGGATAATGCAAGCATGCTGTTTCCAGACCAATGACTATTGGTTGAGAGAAGTGCGTGAATAGAAATCGTGCGGATACCCTGGCGTGAGTCAACAATATCTTGTTCTGCGTCTAATAGAGGTCCATATCGGCCACTACCTGAACGGGAATCGACGGAGCCCGAAGTCGCAATGGATGAATGTTATTTTAGGGTGCTGTTTCCCGATGGCATTTGGAGGTGGCGTATTTGAGAAAGGACTGGGAGATAGCTTGTCCTCCAAACAATCCCGAAATTTGACTTTATGCCTGAAGCAGCGTAATGCCGAATGACAATGTTGAACATGACAAGGCCCACCGCCTCACCCCGTGAATCCTGAGACAATGCCGGGTCCAAGCAGGACTCAGCCCGACCATTACCACTCCTAAGGCAGAAGAATCAGCAACCTTGTTCGCTTTCGGCCTTGCGTTGCTTAATTCGTCCATAATTTGGAGCTGTCCTTTCCAGGCCTCCACAAGTATGCTTGATTCATCATGGCTCTTCAGTGATGTGTGCATGAATTGACCTTTAAAACGTTTCAGCCTGCCTTAAAGACACATGTTTTAAACGGGGTTCCATTATCAACGCACTTTTAGAACCTGCCTTTGATCACACCAGTGACTAAATGTTCTAAAATAGTAGTGTCTTTCGATCCTAAACACACTCGGCGGCTTCAGTACAGGAAGTGGGCATGAACACTACAGGAAATGTCTGTTTTCATGCTGCGTCACACCGATGGTTTGATACTGCCGTTTAATCAGTATCTCATTGATGTACTGAGAGTCTGTAATTTTCAGACATCGATGCGCTGGTTTGAATAATTGGCGTGGTGCTATGAAACTATAAATGACATTGGTACAATCATCTCAAACTGAGGGGAAACAGGGCAATTAAAATACATTGTATCAATCAGCAATTAAAACAAAAAGTTCAGCCCTGAACTTCATAACTCTTTCCTTGTCCCTCAACTGCTTGATGCGCGATCGCCTGCAGGAGGATGCACTCTAAAAGTTCGTCCTCCGAGGTCAGTGTATCAGTATTTTGCCATGCACCTAACCGTCTTTGGGGTAGAACACGACATTACCCGGGTACTTTGTCGCTCGTGACCGCCTGAGGGCTCATAGTGGCTCCTTTCCTTGTACCTCAGTGTACAATATTCGGAATCGGGGAGATTCAAACGCCACTCAATAACCGTGGCCAATCACATTCAGGAATCGCTGAGCCGACAGCCGCCAGATGGCTGCTGATACCACAGATCCCGAAAGGTGCACCTGGAATTCAGTGCCACGCGGTACGCGGAGTAGTGGTCCTAAAGCCTTGAAACCAACATCGAACGCACAGGCGTGTTCTTGGAAACCATAACCATATCATGACGTGATACGCAAAGGTGGAGAGTCGAGGCCGAGTCAGGTCAGTGTAACGTCAGATCAGGATCAGGTCAGCTCACGCTACATGATTTTTCTGCTTTTGTAGTTTGTGTAGTATTTATAAATCTTTAGTTTGACAATATTTTGATTGTACCGCATTAAAAATAACAACTCAGGGTAATGCAGTCCTTTTGGTTAGGCGCTTGGAAGTTTCGCTAACATTGACCCTGGTGGTGGTTTGGTGTGGCTTGGCGCATTTGACCGCTTCTAAATGGTGGGCAGTCATGCCACTCCATAAATTTAATCGAAGGCAAAGAAAGCGAACTTTTAAAAAGGGAAAGCAAACTGCGAGTGAATGTATACGTAAAGGGGAAAAACGTCACGCAAGCATTTACTAGTGGTGTCATGACGTTATGGCATAAACATAATGTCGGAAAAATTATTTTCGGGAATACTTCTTTCCAATCACCCGCCAGTCACTGAAGTCATTGCAATCAATTTATATTTATTCCTTGACTTTCGATTCTATAGGGTCGCTCGATCACGATGGTCCTGCTTACACAGATAATTGAAAGTGTTGTCAGATAGGCACCAAAGCTGGCCAGCTGTAGGGCTTTCTGTTTTTGTTTCTGTGCATCCGCGGTGCTGGTAACGTGGTGCTCTCGGGTCGGGGTGTGCAGCGTTGTGTCATCACATTGAAGTGCCTATAATAAAAAAACCTTATCCGCCTTCAGGAAAATTCATGCCAATTTTGTGTTCTCAGCTACAACTTACGCAATACTACGGCACACCACAACAATACCAACGGCAAAAGTGTAACAACCGGCGTCACGCTAAACGTGGCGCTTTTGCTGCTTAACCCTCGTGCACACACAGCTTCCAGCAACCTCCTGGCAACTGAAACTAAACCTAACCAACCACCAGCGAAGAACTTTCAATGATCAAGATGGATACAAATGACCATATGGGAGCTTGTTCCAACCTGGCAACCTATTTATTCTCCAACGTCAACAGGGCTAATGTTACAGCGCATGGTAAGCAGTGGTGGCTGGGTTGAAATTCGCATTTTCTGTGAATGAGAAACCGTACATCGTTTCCGTGCATCTGAGCTACAAGCAAAGAGCGTGCCAAGGGTCTGGGGATCGGCTCCCGAAACGTACACTAAGGTTGACAGCACGTAAGTCACAGCTCGTTGGTTACGTTGTTATCGAGTTATAACGTGCAATATGAACCGAAGACATATGCGCTATACACTGTATCTAGCAACATACAGGACAGTAAGATAATTACCCGTTTGATAAAATATACTAGAAGACTGTATGTTGACTGTGGCTGATTGAGAAGACTGTAGATTATTGAAAATATTGAGAAGACTGAGATGACGATTTAAGGTGAAGACATGCACAACAACGCTTGTTTTTCCTGGCTAATACAGCGAATCAAGACGTTCTCGTTGAATTTGTTGAATCTGAGCTTCTCCGGGAAAGCCTGGAGGCGTTCACGAGAAGGCTTTGCTAAATGTTATTCACGCTAGTAAATAGGGCAACACCGTTCTTCCTCAGTTCTATGCATTCTTTTTCCATCATCGTTTATTTCATTGGACTCGTGAGACCTCGAGCCAATAATTAATGCCTGTAAAAATTTTCAAAATTTAAGCTGTTTTCTGGTGTGGTATGAAACGCTTAGACATTATCGGAAATGATTCCGGCAGATTTCGAAAAAGGTAAAGTACTGTGACATAAATAAGGTAAGAGATACAAGAAACCAGTAATGGGGTGTTGAGGGTAATGTAACCTAATAATTGCCCACAAGTGCAAGTTAACTTGAGAATGATTTAAGGTGAAGCTGGGGAAAAAGGCAAATATACTTATGCGTGCCGATAACCAAACTCGAGTACGTTTCCAAAATGTTATGCGAGAGGAAGCGGACAGCTGATGCTTTGTGGAACTCCAAACTAAAGTGCTGAGGGCATAAGCCACTTATGTGGGAGGCCAACACGTTAAAACAATAGGATGGTCGCTGGCACCAAAAGTCCACGAAGGCTCCTGGGAGCTCTATGGATGACATTCAGTATAAAACTCAGAGGTTTATTTGCCGCGTCTGGCTTGGCCACGTGAACAATAATGATACCGTCTGATGTGCTTACGGGATTGGCGAACCGCTTCGAGGAAGCGTGCGCGACTGTGGGTGTTAGGACTAGAGACGCAACTTTTTCCAAAATGTCAGCCCGCAGCCCGACCTGTCCCGACCAATCAGCAATGCAGCTCACAAAAGCTCGCTGTGTTGCGATGCTGACCCAGCATTAACCCGTAAGTACTAAGTAAACTGCATTCTGTATTTTGTCATTCTTTAAATTTGACCCATACGTAGTGTACTTAAAATGTCAGAAGTCTCATCTAATGCAAAGCACTGTCGGGCCAGTACCAGTGACGTCGCTTAGACAGCAGTGATTGAGGTACTACCGAAAAAGGCAAAGTACATCATAAACGCTGTGATCCTAATGTTTGACTATAAATGAGAAAGAAAGTGGGTTGTATTTAAAATGACCATCATCAAAATATACCAGAAATTTTGCCTTTGTGCCACATTTAGTCAGCCACAGGCAATGTCTTCTCTGAAACTGCAAGCATCAACTGTTGGCAGAGTGAAGAAATGCTGGATATGTTAAGTCATGGGAGGAATCCTCAGCTCATTGCACGGTGCACGGGCACAAATACACCCCGAATGTGTCTCAGTGACCGCCTTGTCACAGCTGCATTTAAGAGCGAAACGCAGACTGTTACATGGTGTTCACTCTCCTTAAAAGGGTGCATCATGCAACAGCATGTAATAAATACCCATAACACCTTTGAGATTATTCACATTTGCCTGTTACCAGTATCCATGCTTTATTGCACGGCGACTATCACCGCGCCGTTCGTGACACGGCATGCGAGCAAGAACAGCAATAACGCTTTGTCTCAGAATATTTGCTGTTCAAGTGATATCATTTACATTTAGCAATGCCACAAAAAATGAAAAACTTTTAAATGTTGAAGGTGATTTTCTACGTATGGAATAATTAAACAAATTCATATTTCACACAGCTTACTGACTGCAAGTTTTTGATCTATATTGCATGTTTGGTTGACGTCAGACGTTGAACTGTAATTTTTGACACAGACCTATTTACGCACAAAAATATCGATGATGATTAAATTAGATTAATCATAATTCCACGTTACCACTTTTTCAATTTTGCCAGCTGCTGTGCATGTCATACACCAGCAACTGCGAGTTGTATTGACAAGCGAGTGAGGATAGGTCAATGGAAGGCACACTGTTTGTCGTTCATTTCATTCATCATTGGTATTGATTATGAGCTGTGGCTTGCGCATTAAACAAGAAAACAAGCACGCCTCACCCTTGCAACAACAACCAAAGTGTGGAAGTGCAGTGTGTAACTGAGTCTATATTGATAACTCACCTTGTTATTGCTCAACGATATCGGGTCAAAGTTTGATATCTCAGGCTATTATTCTTGATTTTTCAATGAGATGCTTGCTTAAAGTTATTTAATTTGTGCAGCCTGGCTCACTGGTGCGTCATGTTTGCCACATATATAGTCACTGGGAATCAGGCTATAAAATCAAAATACGACTGCTCAAAATTGTATTTTGTTTCGCAGCGCCCTATGACTTTGAATGGCCTAAAACTTAAGTCATGGCAAAGCATAAATTCTTTGCTTGCTAACATTTTTGACCCAAGCCCCACGCCAGCCAAGCTTAACCAACATTTCGACCAAATGTCGCGACAAAAGTAAAGAGTTCTTGTGGGTAAAATGTTGGCCGACTGCCAGATTGACTGTTGTGTTCCTGGTTCGGACGTATAAGAAGTGGTAGCGTCGCTGTTAAAGATGGCGTTGAAGCGGGGGCCAACGGGCTGACCATTCGAAGAATCGCGTTGGGCTTGCTACGCGTGGTCGGAGCAGTAGTTAAAGCAAGGCTGTTAGACCTGTCAGCACTGGCACGTCAAGACCATGGCATGGTGATGGTACTGGGACCTCCGTGTGTTTTCCTGGAGGCTGCATACTGATGCCCACAGGAGTTGCAAAACAGTCTAAATGCTGACGTTTGGCGTAAATGTTAACCGTTTTGGTAAGATCAGATAAGGATCTGTGACACAGACACCATACCAACGTGATGGAGGCAACGCTAGATATTTTGCCACGAGAGCTGTAAGATGTTTTACGACACGCTGAGAACAAGATTGATACCAGTTCCCGTGAAACCAACACTTAAACTGGCTAAATTCAGTTATGTGAAAATATACTAACAACTTTTGGCCATCTGCATGCCATTGTTTGCAAGCATCAAATCACTTAGTACATGACCCAATCACGTCTAATGACAACTGAAGTGCATGACACACTGAAAATTAAAGGATGGCTACTGAAACTTCAGATTAGTAAGGAGCTGTTTAGAATCTTAGAAACCAATTTGTATGAACAGTACATAACTGTGTAATGCTGGGTAACCAACTAGACTTAAATGATGCCGAACCAATGTTTACTCTTTTCATGAAATTGAAGTTAAAAATGGCGAGTGTAACGATTAATGACAAGGTCTTGTTTCATAAGGAACAAGACGTGCTCTACGGATACAAGTGTCAGAATGAAAAAGACGATGTGGGATGCAACCGACACTCTACTTGACATCGAAACTTCTGCAGAAAGCAAGAGGCCGCGATATCTAAATGCCTGTAAGTATTCACACGTTCTGGCTGACAAACTTGCGCTTGGCTCGATTTCACGTCTGATTAAGTTATCAGTCACCCACACTTTCCGTAGATCGAACTTGATTCGAATCTAAAGATTTCGTTACAATCCAAGCTCAGAATTGTTTCTTCTCTTCTGTCTTGAATCAGTTAAATGAGCAACAAGTAAAAACTGCCCCTGAACATTCTGAGGCACGACTGGTCTACTTCCAGATGAAAATGAATTATAAGCTGAACGACATATTTCTTTGCACGTAGCGGAATCTCACTTGGATCTAGTCATAAATAGGATAGAGGTAACCTGAAAAAGGGTTCAAAATTGCTTACAGGCATTCGAGACATTTCCAGGAGACATACGGAGCAGGTGAAGCTTTGGCAACTATTTATACCGAGGTGACATTAATTCGTCCTATGAAATTTACCATTCGTTGATACACACTTGGTGGCTAAGTTACTGGTTCATATTACTTACGCACATGAGCTTAGCCACATAATTGTTTTCTATATGCGCTATGTTCTGGGTAGTTCACCGATATCCCCAAACTTACAACAGCACAGCCTTTGAACACGGTCAGTCTCTGGAACTCGTAGTGCTGTGACATGCTCTTTCATTGGAAACATTAATTTTGATTCGAATCACGCCGATCTCAATAACGATTTGGACCACTTCTCGTTGGCTACAGAAACAGAGCAAAATTCAGTCATCCCATTCGCGTGAATCACTGGAGTCCATGTGCAGTTGAATCAAGCACAAGACGTGTGATTGCTGTGGTTGTCAGTAATATTTGACATTGTCCCAACTCTCCTACAACTATGTAGCTCACATTGGTCTGACATGTTACATCGATGCAATCTCAATGGCTCATTTTGGTGTCCTTCCATTCAATTCATAAGTAAGGAAGGTTCTCCATAGCACCATGCATGCCCGACCCTTACCCCTACCCCACAACCACTATGGAGAAGCATACATGGTATTGCTCTCTGATGGATGTGACAGCTACCAATGCTCCAACAAAGAAGTTTCAAAACGGAAAGCGGAAGTCACACGACCAGTGATGCATGTGACGAGTAGATCCCATTAAGGTTCCCGGTCCGTAGGGCCGTAACCTCAACTGTCAGCCAGAGGGCTTCCTTCACGGATTGAGGATCCCCTGGGGAGAAAATGAGGTCCTTTTTAGTCACATACCACCAACACCGAACAGTCGGCCCGGTGTCGGTCTCAGCCCTAGGGGGGCTATTTCCCAACCAAAAACGAGGCCGGGGTCCACAATTTGAATTGGTTGGGACCCTTGCAATGGTGAGGGGCCCCTTCGTGGATCAGAGATCTACAGTGCTTAGCAGGTGTCCTGGGTCGGCAAAGGGCCCGCGTCGACCAGTGGAAAAATTGCGCATCTTTTTGCTGACAACAAATTGCTGGACAACAGAATGCCAGAGGGCCCATTACGCGGGTTGGGCCCTCTGACAATGCAAGGAGATATGATTATTATGATGAAAACCCATATTGAGATAACGAGAAAACCTTATGTTAGCAAGCAGCCCCAGCACCCAACGGGGCCCTCTACCCCATTACAGCCAAGTGCCATTAAGCCGAACTTGAGCCTTTTTACCTACCACTGAACCACCTGCGGCAATAAAGAATATTGCTGTGTCAATGCAGGCTTTTGCGCCTGTCCGGGGCAGTAATGGTCCTTCATCCCATGACCGGGAAAAATAATGTGCCCCTGGTGTTTTACTCAAAGGGGCCCCTTTCCCGGAGAGAAATAGCGCTCATTAGTGCTTATTGTTTATTGTTTATTTAAGACATAAGCACTCCGCAGGCAAAATCCCAATTATGGAAGCAGTCCAATTTTAAGAGCAATAAATATAAGATACACGCACAAACAAAAAACATAACCAAGCACACACACACACACACACACACACACACACACACACACACACACACACACACACACACACACACACACACACACACACACACACACACACACACACACACACACACACACACACACACACACACACACACACACACACACACACACACACACACACACACACACACACACACACACACACACACACACACACACACACACACATATATATATATATATATATATATATATATATATATATATATATATATATATATTACACGCGGTCGGACATCTAGTCATCAAGAGGATGTTCCACGGGTGCCGGCGAACCTAGACAAATCAGATTGGAATAATTTTGTTGAATGAAAGAAGTATGTTGAGAAAGAATGTTGCAAAAATTGATTGCAGACAGCGGGTAGTCGTGCGACAAATTCATTTTTAAGTGTCGACCGTTGCAAATGGTTCGTGGAAAAGGCCGATATGCCGAGAACGCCAGACCGGTGTAGTCAGACTGAACAGTGATGTCAGATGAGCGCAGTCAAGCCTGTGATGGTATACGTTGTATAGAAATAAGACGACAGACTGAGCAAAGCGTGCCCTGGTACATGTTATTTTGAAGAAAACTAGAAGATCCTCATAATCCAGTAGAGGACACCAGTACTGGCCACTCGAACCCAACCGTATGGGAAAGCGGTGATGTAGTATTTCCAACCGGTCGAGATGGGAAATGGCAGCGTCGCTCCAAATAACGCTACCGCACTCTATGGATGATCTCACAGGAATGTTGGAGGTTGAAGGCACAAAGCAAAGCCCGTAATTGAGCCGCGGTTGACGAGGGCACGGCGGCATTTGCACGCTTCGCATTAGAAGGCCCACCATCCTGTTTGCTTTTGGGGCAGTTGGGTCTATGTGATTGGCAAAGGTAAGTTTGGTGTCCAGAAAGACGCCAAGAAAAGTGTTGAAAAGAGTGGGTCGAAATGAGCTTACAAACGAGCAACGCCATCCCATGTTTGCCTGAGCACGTTCATTCTTCTCTTCAGCGGAAGCACCTTGCGAATTAAATTGTCAAAAGGTCCAGCTCGCGCGCCCGCAATCTCGGAAGAAAGGACAGCGATTGCCTGGGGTGCAGTTTTCGTAAAGCCAAACGACGTTGGTCACTGCAAGTAGCGCCAGGCGGCCGGTGCCGCGCGCGCGAGAGCGACCGTCGTGGAATAATGCTTCCGTTTTACGACCAGATTTCAACACTAGTTCGAAATGCTGCAAAGACCAATCCGTTTAATTCATCAATTAAAAGGTCTCAAAGGTAAATTTTGCAACTGGCTATCATCTAAATATACCATTTTATGTCCTAGGACGTTAAAATGTATTTGTTTGAAATGTGTTATCACTTTCGTCCATCCGTTGGTCACGGTTTTATTCTAGTCCAGGGCCAACGCTTCGCGGCCCATTTAGACTGCAACGCCTAGCATCGAGGTTTTTGCTGCAGGCATTGCGAGCGCACATGCTCAAAACTACGTTACAAAGTTTTCATCATTTATCAATTCGGACTGAGTATTAAACATTTCCAGACACACATGGCTTGGCTCTGTTAGGTGAAATTGTTCACCTATTTCGATCTATATTCACGGGGTCCTTGATATCTCTGCATATCCTAGATAAAGACTTTGGCAAAACTTCTGAGTTCTATCGGTTTAGAAACAGTCAACTGGAGCGTAGCAAAATGAGGAGCGCCAGCGATTTATTTCATGCACCCGTTAACGACGTGATTTCTTTAGTTGGTTACCATAAAAATCAGACAGCATTTATCTCGCGGTAGCTCCTGGTTTCTATACCAATTGTAGAAGGCAAATATAAAAACAGCAATGAAAACATGTTCCCATTAACAAATCCTCCGTGCCCCTCACTTGCCAAGCCTCTACCTGCGCACCTGCTCGAGGGGCCCAGTGGATTGAACATTAAGGAGACTCCTTACCTTGCGCGGACAGGGAACCCTGTGAGAAGAACACTAAGGGGCCATTGCATTTTCCGGTCGTGGGTTAAATACCGACTTGACGCGGAAGGCACTCAAACCGGAGCAGTTGATCCCAGATCGACGCAGGGGGTCTCACTGACGCCAAATAATCGCTTACTGACACAGGGGGTCCAATAATTGGCAGATGACTCAAGTTAGGTGTATTTGGCCCTTAACTGAGGTGGAGGTCCGGGGCCACGTCCGTTACTGGGCCCGTATATGACAAAGACCCTTTCTGCGCGCAAAATATGTAGAAATGTTACTGCTCTAACGTGTACGACCGCAAAAAATAAAAATAAAAATGATGGAGCGTTTGGACACTACAAAAAAGCAGTAGCGTATGGCTTAGTGACATGCATCGCAGCTGTTAGGTATGTCCCACCGAATGATGAAGGTCTGGAGACGAGCGGAGCAATAAGTTCTGAATGAGTTATCTGCAGGTAAGCCATATGCTAAGGTATACTAAATGTGAGGTTTCGTAGCAATCAAAGTGGTAGATACTGAGAACAGAGCTGTCTGCAAGCAAGAACTTTGGAATTTTTAAATTTGATGTTTTTTGACCTGATCTAAGTTTACTAAATTTTCAACTGCTGAAGGGAATCAAATATGGCGTATACCATGGTGAAAAAGTCACAGCGATCTGTGCTGCAGGTCCTGAGATCTGAGTTGCCTGCTTTTACATATAGCATTTTCCCTTTGCGTTTCTGAGGTGTTTGACCTCGGGCAAAACTTTTGTATCGCCATCACATGACTCACCTCGTTGCTCTGAATCAATCGATGAAAGTCTTACGGCGATCAGATGAGCCGTTTCGGAGAACGAGCGTGTCTGCCTGATATGTCAGTTTCTTAGGCCCTGCCCGTGTGATGTACTACAGTGATAAGCAGGGGCCAACCGTTGGCAGCGAATACAAGAAACACAGACTCATGCTGACGGAGCCCTAGCAAAGTGTGGGGCGAGATTGTCGTGTAAGATCATGGAGGCAAAAATTAAAACTAGAACGGATTTTGAAGGTCTTTAGGAGATAAAGTCGTGTGTTAGCGATTCTGAAACATCGTTGTCTTGTACTGAACTGTTCAACGGGTTACCTGTATGGAGAAATCCCCGCCACCGACTTCCGCGACCCCTGTGAAAAGCTACGCAGATGTGACATTAGCATGGAACTCAAGTTTGGCAGCCCGTGGTATGGTTTCTGGCTGGCACTACGAGAACGTCGGTAGATACTAGTAACATTACTAAAGATGGAGATTGCCATACTCTACAGTACCATGGTATCTTTTCTGGGTTTTAATCAAACCCGGCGACAAAAATACCCTATGATTTTTAGTTGATCGGCGGACCCTATGACAGGTTGACGACAAAGCGGTGTATTTCCTATGGCCCAGCCGGCCGGCCAATTGGCTGTTTTTAACAGCCGACCCTTAGTGTTCCGAACTAGACAGTATAAAATGCTTACAAATCTAGATATGGAGATTCATCTGGTCGCAGGAACATTTTTCGATCGTTGCGATGTGACCGATATGAGGTGGGCGGTGACTCTGAATGCACTGCAATTTTGCAAGTGGCATTCGCATTACAGTGTCATGAATACCTACCTAGGATTCAATTTTTGACCTAACTTATTTCGTTGGCGGTGCTGCGCTTGAGCATCCTGTTCCCAGCGACGAGAAGTTCAGGGTAAGTCGGCTGGATGATCCGATCGAGGTAAAAACTGACCTGTGATTATCTAAATCATCTTTTCAAGACACCGAAAACGCTGTTGACTCACTGAAGCGGTCCCAAGCGACCAGCCTTCTTCCCTTTGAAAAGAATCGTGGGTTTGATGTTGAAGTCTGATGGCATTCTTAATGAATGGAGTAACAGGAGGTGATAATAGTTCTGAAATGCCAATATATGCCATTTTTGTTCCTGTCCTGATTGAGGATAGTAAGCAGTCACATAGATTTTCAAATCCCGTTTTTTTTTAGACTTAGACTATCTTTAGACTTTATTCAGTTCGGGGCTCCAACCCTCCCCCCAAGTTTGTGAAAAAGTGTGCTAATCTAGGAGACATCCATATTTTGGGGGTACACTGCATAATATTTCATTGCTCACAAACCTCTCTTCTAAAATGCCCCTGCTTGAAATGCAATTATTGCATCAATGCTTTCATGACATTTAAACAATTATTCACAGTTCAGCCTTTTGCTAACATGAATCTTGGTTGCTGGAATTTATATGATAGCCAATGATGTAGGCCGTGGGAAGACAATGAAAGTGAGCAGTGCAGTGGTGTGGCAAATGTAGACAATGATGAGGGGGAGGGTACAGGTTTTATTGCCGTCTCCTTCCTCACCAAGAGTTGTACTTCAAAAAGCGTGATGTTTTGTGGCATTGTGGTCCAACTGTTCTCTGAGGTCAGTGAAAGTTTGGCATTTGGTGGGGTTTGAGGACAAACTTGGCCGTTTCCTGATGATATCACCCTACTGTAACAGGAAAGCTCTGTAAGCCATTCACTCTACAGTGCCCATTCATATGCACATTTTCTTTGCACTGTGAGCATGAGATTGCATGGGTGCGAATATGATATATCTCACTACTGTTTTTTTCTAACACTGAATTGTAAAATTGCCCGTATGGAACCATTAGCATAACCACGGTATACATTTCAGTACAGGTTGTGAAGGCAGCCAGCCTTCCTTATATGCAGCCTACGTCGATTGCAGAAATCAATGTAGTTTTTGTGATGATGGCATAATGACAGGAGTGCCAATTTTTTATGCATGGTTAGGGGGATGTAGTAACCCATGGATCATGGTCAATAGATAAAGTCCAAAGAAGATGGTTTTGTGTTATAGTTAGCTTTTTTCTCATATCTTTTGTAATTTTCCAGCTAGAAATGTTGTCTGGGGAGGGTTGCCTGGGATTCCCTGACGTTTGCAAGCAAACAAAGGTAAAGCCTCGCAAAAGCAAATAAGTAGTGAGCTGTCTTTACGAAATCTCGTGATTGCCAAGAAGTCTTCTGTTGTTAATTGGCCCCGCAAGACCAAGTCGAACGTCAAATGTGCCTGAAAACCAAACATCAGCTTTGCATGTTCATATATACAGTTCTTTGGAATGGCGGATGGAATGTCCCAGCTCTCTGCCGGGGCAGTTTGACAGTGCATTTCAGCAATGATATTGTAGCTCTGGTACAAATCAGCGTCACTTCCCAGTTGAAAAGCTAAATTGAATGTGCTAGGTCGAAATGAATTCCGTTAGTGCAAATATTTTTCTTGCAACCAGCCCGCAAAGAGAAGCGTTTCCGCGACGCCGTGCCCTTGGTGCCATATGATTTAGGCGCGCTTCGGCCGAGGAAAAAGTTTGCAACGAATAACCATTTCTCCGATAATCATCCGCGGAGATTCTCCATCTGCGTTCGGCCGGTCCGGAAATTATCCCCCACATTCGTCTCCCATGCGTCATTTACAGCCAATGGTCATAGCTATGCATAGCGAAAACATATCATCCGCCCCGACCATGCCCTGAAATGTTGCGTGATTCTCCCTCGGCGTGGAAAATTATTTCCGATAATTTTCCGGGTTGGCAGCACGGAACGACATTTCGAGAAATTATCCCACACTCCGGATAATTTTCCGAGATTACCTGCCGGCTGAACGCGCCCCTAGTCCCATGATGACGTGACAGCGTCGCTTACCCCGAATGCAGTAACGCAGGGGCTCGGGTCCGCCGTGCTCGCACTGAGCAATGGTAGAGCCGCTGCATTCTTGTCTACATGACGCTCTAGAACTCCGTAGGAGTCGGCTGCTGTCGCATCCGATGCGTACGGGCGATATCCGTTCGGGAAGCCTTTGGAGTGAGGGCCCACCCCTGCTGACGAACGTCCCGGCCCCTCCGCTGGTCCGGATGGTTACGCCGCGCTCACCTCAGGCATTGGCGGACTATCGTCCTACTGGCGTTCGTGTAACAAGTAGCGTAGGGTTCACCCACCGCTGTGCCGGATTCCGTGGTGGGCGTCCAGCGACGCAATATTTGAAACTACCGTGGGGTGGACGCCGGCGAACCTGGTGCCGCGGTGATGCTGCCGGTGCCTACGGGTCGGCAGTCGCGTGTGTGGCGTCGACGTACGAAACGCTGCCGAATGTGCATCGTGCGGAGCGTGATGTCGCCTTTTTGCCTTTCTGCCTTCGCTATTTTCACGGCTTTCACAGACAGATGAAGGGCAAAATTACACTCACAGTTAGATATATTGGGCGCCCGAGCAGGCAGCCGCGCAAGTCCGGGGCTGGTTGACCAGTTTCTAGTAGATAGAATGAATACTTATGAGCGCTCAAGACTAGCCAGTTACTTACACAACGATAATTATCACGGCAATAGCAGGAGTAATATATCAGACCAATCGGACTGGGCCGGCCGACCGGACCGTCGTGAGGCGCCAGGAACGTCTCCCAAGAATAATGTCTGGGATTCGCGCGCACGGCTTCCGTGAAGTGACAGTAAATGTATTAAATTACAACCAATAATAAAGCTAACTGGTCAAACATTGATCAAAGATCGCACGCAAATTTACGTATTTCAATACCGCCAATCAAAGCACATCCATTTCTTCCCACGAAAGCCCAGATCACGTATAATAGAGGGCAGGAAGCAGGGAATACGCCGGCCGAACGGTGGGGTGTGATCGGAGGGGTGTGAGAATTGTAGGAAAGGGTATCTGCTGGTTATACCACCGGACAAATGAGGGCAGAATAGCGGCGCTTACAGCTTGCCTGTCCTCGAAACAGCACTGCTTTAATGATTTTTTTGGCGTATCGTGTTCCTTTGCGGGCGGGCGTTGTGCAGCTTCGCCAGGCGATAAAGACGTACCCGTCGGAAAGTGACCACCAGAATCCTGCTCAGCTCGGTGCGTTGGTGTTCCTAAGCGCTTTAAGTGTGCCAGGTGTCGTGACCGGGATCTCACATGTCATCGGCCCCGATGTAGCACACCAACGCACTCTCCAGAATCCGCTAGGGCACTGCATGGTAAGCCGCGTCCAGCTGCGCGATGTAGGGGCGGAGCCCCTCCTCAGCACTCAGGACCGCCTCTCGACTGCTCCTGCGGAGGGATTCAACAGCCCATCGGGACCTTTCAGACACGGGCGGTGACATAGGGATGTGGGGTTGATGGACTCCTGACGGCTCACCAGTGCTTCCTGGCAGGTGCCGCAGCCTTCTCCGTCCAGCGCCCTCCGAACACGGTGACGTGGAACACGAACGAACACTGTGACGTAGTCAACTGCATTGGCGACCACGACGGGCAGCCCCGACCGGCAGCCATGATCGGCCAGTGTGTCGAGCATCTCGATGTTGTCGGTGTCACACGTGCCATCGATACCCCGTTGACTGGAACTGTGACACACAGCCGGAAAGGATTGGGATCCAGCCTTGTGATGTTCCTCTGCCTCCCGTGCAAGTGCCGGAAGTTAGCGACGAACTGGCTGACCCTCAGACTGCTGTTTCATCCACCTGAGAAAACATGAGTGGGTAGTGACGAACGCAGTAAAACCGTCGAACACGAGGTCAGAATTCCAGGTAGTTTCTGGGCTTCAGGACACTGCGGCACCTGTTCTCAAACGTTCGGGGCAGATAGTATATCAATGTTTGTGGCTGAAAGCAGGGGAAAATGCTACATGCAACACCAAAACAGCATTTCACTGGACACTACGTAAAAAATATATCCATGTCATACGCATCAAGTGCTGATAAAACCATGTTGAAATTATTGAAGCGACATTTCCAGCCTAAGAGCACTTTTATTTGCAAACAAAAATCCATAATCAACACATTCGTGTTCAACTGATTAAACCAAACCAAATGTTGAAATGATTCAAATGGTATTTGTAGCATGGACAATTTTACTTGCAATTTGAAGCCTACAGTGAAAACAGAGAGGAATGCAGTAATAAGCAAGCATTGCCAAGATGGCAACTTAGGCGAACAGTCAATTTTCCTCAAGGTTTTAGTTCCAACGTTGCGTAAGATTAAGATGATGCTCAACTGTTTACTGGGCTGTGGCAGGCTTGTCCTGGCACCTACATAGCGTGGGTGAATAGTTCAAACTACATTCAACTTTCATGTCATCTGGATCAGTTTCTGATCCCAGGGGATGACCAGTAGATTTTACTCTACAGTGACAGTTCTCTTCTGTCAGACATGCTAAGTAGTACAAAAAACAATTATCCACTTTACAGATAATAGGGTGCCCCGATCTAGTTATGCTCGATACGATGGATCAAAGACACACAATGCCACAACAGATATGCACCTACCAAAATCTTTTGGAAATGCACCGGCAAAATTGTTTAGCAACTGCAGCAATGAACAGTTGCGCACTCTGGGCGTTCGGGGTTTTGGTGTCGCTGTTGTCGCTGCTTACTCGACCAGTCCGAACTGGCATGATAAGCAGGTCTGAACACCACGGGAAACGAGTGTGCCGCAGAACTCTCACTGTGACTGCTCCGCAAAGTGGCATGAGCCCGTGTCCAGCGTGATAAGATTTATATTAACCCGTGTCCAATAGATTAAACCTGCCACCAATAGCTTATTTAAATATGTGAAAAGTTGCGTGATAATCTCCTGGTGCATTTGATGTTTTTCAACGATAGTTTTTTCTTTATTATCCAAATCTCTTGTAATTTTGCATGTTGTTTTGGTCTCAACTCGTACCAAATGGGAAGGGATTGTCGTACGGTGGCACTTCCTTGTTGGAAGTGCTATATTCTACAGTGACTGTTCAAATACGAAGCCAATGAGTGTAATTATTTCCGGTGGGCGTATTAAGTTGTTGAAGAAATATTTTTGTCATGATACGTTTTTGTTTGCTCTTTGTTAACCAACATTACAGAAATTTTCTTGGTTTGTCATATTCCCTTTAAGAAAGTCACTCAGCTGCCAATCTCTTGGCCTTTCCAATGCTACTGATCATGATACAAATTCACACACACACACACACACAAAAAAAAAAACAATCAACGACCTTCATTGTAACAGGGGACGCTGGTTTACTGACCACATCTAAAGACATGAGCCATATGGCGTTGTTGCTCAAACTGCTGTTGGCTTATTCAACTTTCACTGGTCCCCACCGGCAGCCTGGCGGTGATCCTGGTATGTACACTGGGGCGTAGAACTGCATACATATGCGCGCACACTCTGATAAACACATTGACCATTGCTGGCCTCATGCAGCCAACATATTTCGAGTTTTCTTTATCAGACGTGAGGTCTGGTAGATTTACATCTTCGGAACAAAATGGGCTGGTGATCCTGTTTGTTCGGAAGATATGTGTCCCGCCCCCCTTCCGTACTGACTGGCACCTGGCACCATGACTGGCACCTCTCCCCCTGGCCCTTCCATCACCCTTTACGGACTGTTGTCATAAAATCTCGTATCTCCTTTCACTGACTGATGGCCCGACACCCGCAAGAGGCCCTCTGGAATTCGGGATCCATTCCCTGTCGTCTCTGGTCGGGAAATGTTCCTCTGCATGTCTCAGGAGCCCTTACCGACAGAAGACTTCCTGTTAGCTTCTGTGGGTTTCCAGCCGACGCACGGCCCCTATTGTTACAGGGGCCCCAACCCATGCAAGTTGTGGACCCCGACCCCGGCTCCGTCTCTGTTTAGGAAATGTGCCACCAGGGCTCACGCCGAAGCGGAGCCAAATGTGCGATGCTGGTGGCTTCTGACCAAACTAGAGGCCCGCATATCCCGGGGGCTCTCAATCGGTGCAAGAGGGCCTCTGACTGATACCTGAGGTTACGGCCCTATGAACCAGCAGCCTAAATATGACCAACAGCCAGCCCCTCAGGGTCTTCAGCCGTCCAATCGAACCCTTGATCGTTGGTCCCTGAAGAGCCTTTCAGGCCCCTCTTCAGACCTTCTCAAACACTGCCCTAGGCTAACTTGGGGCCCTTTGCCAACACACAACTCTCTGTTAGGCACTCTGGGCTCTTGGCAGACCCCGGCCTCTCTCCCCCCCCCCCCCCGCCCCCTCCATTGACTCACGGAACCCGAACCATGTAAAGCGCAAGCCCCTGCCTTGTCTTTGTTTGCGAAATGGGCCTTCAGACCCAAACTGACACGTAGACGACTGTTTGGCGGTGCATGAGCAACATTCGTAGGCATCCCGGTCCCGGTACACAGGGCCGAGATCCCTAATGCGACCTCCGGCTAGATTTCCGTGTCCTTAATCGTCGGTCTTGACGGACCCAGGGGTCCCTCAGGACCTAAGGGAAGCACATTCTTTCAATGTCCCATTGCCCCCGCCACGGGTAGGAACCACGGGCGGTTTGACGTAGCCTTCAACACCTTAACACCGAAACTTGGGCGTCCTTGTGCCAGCAAGCTACCAGAAAGGACCCAATGCGAAAATAAAACCCTCTTCAACCGACAACACGTTCCTCGCTGGTTGGGAGAGTCGTGGATGGGAGAGATTTTACAGCTTCACTGTTCCCGTGATGTCAGAAGGAGCTTACTCTGTCGCCAAAAGCCCCACATGTGCTTGCGTGCGTCAGCACTTCCGTCACTCATCGTATTTCGCTGCTCGCATCCAAGAGTTACCTGTCCAAATGACCTTAACCACAAAAGTTCGCGTTCGGCACGATGATGACTTTTCCTGACGTCTCAGCTGTACATAATAGCAGCCACAAATGCTCCGGTAAATGTACAGGCCCATATCCCTAACATCATTTTAGGCATCGTCAACGTCGCATATTTGATTTCTCTTAATTCAGTTACTTGCACTCATCATACATGTACATTGCATTCTTAGCAAACCTAGAATCGAAGCACAGGTATAAACTTGAAAGTGTTTTTATTAACGAACTTTCTCTAAGCCTAAACAAACCAATTTTTGCACTAACCTTGAATTATTAGGTGATGGGCGGTCAGTGCCGTTGGTGTGATTGTGGCAATGTGTTAGTGTCTGTGTAGTGTTTCCATTTTGGGTGCGTTCTACATGCATCAAAATAATCACAGGGCTCTGTCTTATCTCAATTGGCCAAGCTTTATTTGTCCTCTCCGTAACAAAAGATGTGTTTTCAATTGAAATGCATAATTTTCGTCCTTTAACACCCAAGCTTATTTCTTGTGCCAGTTAGTTTTCTCCGACAATGAGGTGAGATGTCGAAACATAAGACGAATACATGAGTGATTTTGCACGAACCATCTTAAATACAAACGAAAAGGCAAAGCCGAAAGTCCGGATACTCGAAAAATGCATAGAAATGCTCGTCAGTGCTGATTCAGCCGTCATTTTTAATCAAACATGTATAAAAGAAATAATTCTGCGAGGAGTTTCCAAGATATACGTATATATATATATATATATATATATATATATATACATATATATACATATATATATATATATATATATATGTGTATATATGTATTCATTTATTCATTTATTTATGAAGGGGTCGCATGACTCACGACTGATAAGGCAAAATCCAGAACTCAATCAGATCTTTAATTTTGGAAGCAGCGTGAATCATGAGTCGAAGGATTCATTGCAAACAACGAGTGTGAGCGGAGCTGAAGCAAAAAATTGGAATGGCTATGGTTCATGAGCTGAATGGGATCCCAAAATCTGTCAGACGGGCCTGAACCGGCTAAAAAAGGAGTCGAACACAAGTCTGAGTGTCAGAAGATGCTTCCAGGGCGCGTATATTTCGATGCCTCACCGCGAACTTGGCGTTCGAAAACAGTTTCAGGAGACGTCGTTGCACAATTTGTCACGAGTGTTTTAAAAAGTTTTTGACGCCATCATGGAAGAAAAGCTGGAAGCGCGGACCAAGCTAGAAGCATTGAAACAGAGCGTTGAACGAGTGACGTGTGATAAAAACCTGAGCAGAAGGAAGAAGTGGAAAAGTGCTTAATTGACTACTGAAACCTGAGAAAGCCCACCGCGACCGTAAATAGTTTGAATAGACACCGAACAAATATGGCCTGACTGTTTGAAGTCAGACGACTTTGATACATTGTGTTGTGCCATGCGCCTGAAACTGATCAACTCACTAAAAGAGATGAGCCGGTGCCTGTGTTGACACCATGGCGCTGGTCTTGCCGCACAAGACTGCTGAGCAACACTCGTTCTAATTGAGCATAAATATTAAACCACATCGGTTCGCAAACGGCGATACCTACCACATTACCACAAGCACCAGGACGAGCGAGACGACAATGGATAGCACTGAAGATATTAGTGGCGAAGATATCGCTTCGTTACCGAAGAGGCCCCGATATTTCCATGCATGTAAGTATTCACTCTTGACGTGCAAGGTGTCAGAAGTTCAACTCAGGGGTGCTTTCACGTCTTAACCCTTGCCCTGATTCGCCGTTTTTCATAATGCGGACTGAGGGGGAACTAACAAAGAGAGAGCTTCGCGGAAAAAAACAACAGTGAATTCGACTTAACAAGATCCCACGATCGGTACCAGCTTTTACGTTGTTGGATCAATAATTGACCGATTATGGCGGTTTAAAGGTCGAACTTTCCTGAAAATCGCATTTTCAGCTTCATAACGTCATGGGTATGACTTGTGGTGACATAAAACTTAAACAAGCGTTTTTTATATTCAATTTTAAGTAAGATTGGGTTTGTCTTTACGTGTTTTGGGCAAACATTTATGATATATCTCTCCGTTAAAGAGTATTCCTCATTTGTGTGGGGGTTTGAACTACAAGAACCATCTTTAAGATCTGTCGGCGTAGTTCACAGCCACGCCCTTTTTAAGACTTATACCCCTCTACCTTCTGAGCTACACAACCATAGTGATGCGCAGGTTATATCGCACAGACCGTTTCAATCACCCGGGCATCGATGAAGCAGCAATAAAGCCTTTATCTCGGCAGAACATATCAAGGTCATCTTAACTCTTATGACTTCACAAAAACAGTATTCAAATCCCGCCATTCGATGAGCCATGCGGAGATCAAGGCTAAAACAAAATAATGAACGAGTCACTCATATATGGCGTTTGTAAGCACGATTTCCAACATAAAGCCGCCAAGTGGTGCGGAACCAATCCTGTCCGAAGTACGATGACATACTCTAACAATAACGTATGGATGCATGCATTTACTAAACGGAGAAATTGCGTTGTCTACGGCAGTCTTTTCAACTTGAAGGTCTATCATTATTTATAAGGAGACTTGTTTCAGCATATCTGATGCCTGCTTTGAAATCTTCAAACGTTAAATATTCCCTTTAACACGCGTCCGTGTGGCCTGCTGTATACCATTCGCTTGGGTGGGCGGGGGTCAAATTAGCCCCTCTGAGATCACAAGAACTAAGATAGGCAGAGACACCAAATTTACAGGGTACATTAAACTTTACGTGAACTCAGTGGTGTTAAAATTTCGATTCCTAGGTGATGGTTCTGGCGTCAAACAAAAATAAACAAGGTCAGACACCAGATTTGTGCCTCAAGTTCTCCCAGACGTCCTCATGCAACCACCTTGAAGCTAGATATCTGTTCTAGGCAAAAGCTCAATGAGGTCAGTAACCTTGTCTGACCTCATTTTAGGTCAGTTACCTACTCTGACATTTAAGAAGTCCATAAAAGATGTGTTTTGCGGGCCCTGTCATTAAAACATTTGAGATGAGCACCAAAAGTATCCTATAAACCAAGCTCCCGAACAAAAAGCAGGTTAGTTTTGTCCTCGTTCTGACCCTCATACCCGATTCGAGGTCAATGGAAGTGGGTATAATTCTGAATTCAATTGGTTTGTTGCCTAAAATACCATTTTATATATGTATGGCTTCGTCTAACACTCCGCTGTTGTATCACATTGAACAGTTATGTAGAAATGCCTTTCGGTGACAGCCTGGCCTGACTTTGACCTGCCGTAGGTCGGCAACCTTGCAAGGTGCATCTAATTTTTTGGATCAGAGATCCGCTATTCAATGCTCTACAGCTGTGCAAAGTTTGGCGCAGCTACCCCGCGCTGTTCGGAAATCCTTCCAGAAAACCTTAGAAGGTGGTCAAGCCGAGCCCCGCCCACCCAAGCGCGCATTAATGTTACGTCAACCCTCCGCGCGCGTTACGTAGCATCGTCGGTTGCCGCCAGCCCGTCCGTTGAGAGCATAGATCGACGTGCAGTGTTGCCCAAAGCCCGCCGCCGCTCCAGCAATAGAAAAGCTAGAAACACGTTTCTGTGTCGAAACACGCACAATGTAAGCTCCATTGACTGCAGAAAATTTGGGCGCGATTGCACGACATGCCGGAGAGATGTCCCCAAAACAATCTTAGAGAGGCTACATCACCCTATTCCGCCCCCGCTATAAGAGCGTGGTTAAAGGTATTTATTTAACATGCGTTTTCTTAAAAGTCTAATGCTTCAAAACATACATTCCATTAGTGGTATGCAAACAAGACAAAGCGTGCTCGGGTAAGATCGTTTCCTTTTTTACCCCAGTTGCGTTGCTACCCACCAGAGTCGTCTCTGATGCCACTGCTCGCGACGGACAAGCCGTGTACTTTGTGAGTTTTCGATGAAAGGCTACTCAATAATGCATACGCTTTTGCTGACTTTAGCTGTGCATGGCATGCTAAAGGCATCAGTAGCGGCTTTCCGAGCTTGTCCCCAATGTTTTGGGGTCTCTTGGAGCATAAAAGAGCCCCACGAACACGGTTTAGAGTGTCACGTGACGACGGCCTTTCGACGTTGAAACAACCGCTGACGGCGGCCGGAGGCCGCGGACAGCTGCGATTTATCACGGCGTAAAAAGCCGTCATGCATCCCATTAGTCTATCCTCATTTGCAAGCAAACCATTGCGCAGCACAATCAACAAAAGGATGGGAAAAGGTGAAATGAATCGGCCAATACAACTGATGTAGTTTTCAACACTCAATTTCAAACGGTTTTGGCGATAGTGGCTTGCATTCGGCGCCGACTTTTAAAACTTGGCCGCTTGCAACTTGCCTTTCAATTTGCAGCGCAGCCGTGCGTCGTGCAAACTCGCAATACACACTGAAATTGTGGCTGCTTTAATGTGAATGTTGGGGTACAGAATGCACCCCTTTACCTACGCTGGGTGCCGAGATGTGACCCAAAACAAAAAAATCGGCCAAAAATGACAGATTATAATTTTCACCTCGTGTGCACGTGCCATATGCGGAGTGGCGCTATCAATTGGATGCTATCCTATGGCCCTTGCGATTGTCTATCTGGCTATGCAATTTTCATGTCGCTACGACCCTTGGTTATCGAGATATGGCTCCGGTGGTGGACGCGTGTCGGGCTGCCGACCGGTGGTCGCGAGATTGGCGTCGCCCGTGTTAAGTCTATGGGTGATTTTTCGCCCATTTTTCGCTCACCACGTTAATACTGAGCTTTAAGGGCATGTCAACTGCCTTGGTTATTAGTGCCCATGTCTTGTTGTTAATAACCTACGTCAACAGAACTGTAACCATAACCATGTCAGCAGATTGTCACCGATGTCTTACCCAGAAAGCTTGTCAGCCGTGTACCAGAGCCATTTACGGGTTATTACCCATCTTGCCCATTTTACCTTTTTTATTCGCGTGTAACCACCCGGGAGGCCCCCGGGCGCGTGTTAAGGGCCAGTTAAGCCTAACTGGGATATCTGTGCCAATGAATGGACCGGCGATAAGTGATTTTGTCGCATCAATGAGGGCTTCTATGTCGATCTAGAGCCAACTGCCCGGTCAGAGACCTTTTCGTCTCAGGAAGCGACCAATTTATAATGCATCCATCAAAGGGCGTCCAGATCGACCAGGAGATCCGCCTCGTGTTGCGAGAATGGCAGTCAGTACGCCCCCCGTGCTGGGACGGAATGGCCCTTGAACTAAACTTGCGAGCGCAAATGGCCCCTGAATCTGAAGATGAGTACGCGCATGCTCAAAACTATCTGCGTATTTTTCCAGTAACCGATTACGACAAGAGGATGAAGCAGTGAACTGGAGTCACTTTTGAACTAGGGTGGGAGTGAAAAGTCATATCGCAAAAAGATCGCACGGGAGTGAAAAATTCAAGTTACAAAAGTTAGAGCTTATCAGTCAATGAGAGATGCCCCAGCCAAGACCGTTTCCAGTTGGCATGCATGTAATATCAGGAGCATGCCAAGAATGCTGTTGACATCTTGGGTAATTACAGAGAAACAAAATACATTAAAAAACAGCAATTTCGTAATAATAAGCACCAAAACTATGCAAAACCGATATCATGAGCTTCGAAAACTATGTAACACCAGTGTCTAAATGCTGTACTTTGCGCTTCCCTTCCATAGGATCTTTAACGCATAAAAGAGTGGTCCATGTACTGAACACCACCTCAACTCACCTCACCTATTTCTTGACAGCAGTGCTTGTGATAAAAATACGACAAAGCCTGATCTTGGCCGGTTTCAACGTCTGTTTTGGTTCATTTAAAGTGTGTCAGCTTGTTGACACCAGACACCCCTGAAATCACTTTGGACAACTTCTGATTGTCACGGTTAGCCTCTGTCAGGGGCAAAGGTGGGTATGCTCCCCAAAGCAATCTTTCTCCTCCAAATGTAACATAACTTATAGATGGCCACAGAACCAGTTTTGCTGCTTGCCATTACAGCTGCAACAAACGTGTACATTAAGGTTTGGTTATTCATATCTAAGGATTTAATGTTTGAAATGTTGGCTTCACATTTGATATGGAATGGTCCATTTCCTGAAAATCAGCATCTACTTCATCTGTAATGGCTATGCAGCTTAGAGCATTCCTGTGTTAAAAAAGACAGTGCATATCGTTGGTACAGTCATTGCAGTCGGTCAGACCAGCCAGCAAACTATGCAGCTATGGACAATGTCTTGCTAAACTAGACATGAGGAACTACTTCAACAAATTTGGGACCAAGGTATGGTATGGTACAAGGTATGGTACAAAACAGGTTGATATCATGTCTTGTGGCATCATAATTTGTCTTAGGAACCAAAACTCGATGGATTTAAACATAAAGTGAATAAACATGGTTACAAATCATGTCATGAAAGCAGGTAACGTTAGCAACTAATTGCGCCATAAGGAGAAGCCTACTGGCTTTTCAAGGGCAGGCTTCTTTCTGCTCCCCCACACAAACAGTCAGTATCTTTCGCATGTTTTGCTGACAGACAGGGTCATCCAACCCAGTCACAAAATATAACTACAAATCATGCCCACCAACTTACAAGATTAAAATGCGAAGTAAGTAAGAGGAGGTCCGCACGAGAGAGCAGCTTCGTATAACGGAATTTCGCTACCAAACACTTCTGTATGAGCCGTGCCGGGTCTATCCCAAGGCTATGTGCAGCAGGATAGCGTAACCTGGTGGGATAGTGAAACTGGAGTGGCTTAGACATATCAGTATTGAGCCCCGCGATGAACACAGGTAAAAACGGCTAACTAGGAGTTTGACAGGGCAAAAAATGGCGGTAAAAATAAGTTCCGTGCTCCACATTGTTGCCTTCATTTCCTATGAGCTGTTCTCTCTTGGGTGCACATCAAACATGTTTGGGCTGCCGACGAATTGATCCAATTTATCTGTAAAATATGTGCAAGTCTGCAGTTGGAACATTTTGCAGAGAAAGTGGTCAACATTTGAAGCCATAGATATCGTCTTTAAAGATGATCGGAAAAAGGGAAACTGAAGCTGTATCACACTAGCTGTATGTATGAAACCAAGAAAACAAACTTAATTAAATAAGTGTAGGGACTTAGAGGCGTTTGGCCAAATTTTGCAATCAACCAGCTTGACTAAAAATCTGTGAAAATGAGTGCTCAAATTCTGGTATTCAGTTTTTAAATTTCATTCAGAACATGTTTCTTGAACTATGCACTCCTACACTTTGGAAGTGGTGCAATTTAGTGGTCAAGTTTCTCAGGGTAGAGAAACCCCCGGAGTAAAATTATCGACCAGGCTCTGCGGACGCTTGTACCAGACTTTGATGGCGTGGCGTTTGTGTGGTGTGGCCGTAAAAAAACTGGGGAGGCGTGAAAACCTTGCATTTGGCAAACAGCTGAAGGCTGTGATGCATTTTGTAAACGAACTTAACTCGATACATGTAAGCGGCTGGAGTCGCTGAGGCTTTTGGGTTTTAAGGCACCTGGTGTCCTTGCTCTGTGCATACATATATATGATTCAGATGTAGGTGAGGCAGGCTATAGCCATGGGTGTCCAGGTTTTGTGTAGCCTTGTTTATGCTTGATGGTTTCCAGTGATCTCGGTTTTGGATAACACATTAAAACCTCTGAAATAAAAATATGGGTTTGATATGTGTGGTTGGGCAATATCAGGTAGGAGTTAAAAATTATCATCAAATGTGGAGAAAAGGAGGAAAAAATTCCTCCTGATCAGGTGTTGCTTTACATGCGTAGTCGGCAATTCTAGGACACGGGGCTGAACATTCCTAGACGAGCAGGGGTTGGCCATATTGTTCCATTTTTCACACCATTTGAATTTACAGCCAACGTTCACCGGGTCCTTAAGATATCTGTAAAACTGAGAACAATATCTGGCTAATCCTCTGGGTTTTATTGGTTATGAGAGATTTCCTTGACCATTGTTAGATGAAAAACATCGGTGGCCTACTACTTGTAGTCATTACACAAATGTTTCGTTCTGGTAATGTACGTCAACAAACAAACAGAAAGGCATATTCGGTTTGCTTCTCTGTTTCAATCAAAGAAGTTGAAAGTAATCACAAAACGGCGGAAATCGTGTTCCCTTGAAATCAAATGGGTCATACCGGTAACTTTTTCGGCGGGGAGCTTTTACCACCAGTGACCTTTTGTCAACACTATGCCTCCACCTCTTACCAAAGCTCGGGCTGCTCGCCCCTGCTCCCCACCTCGACCTCTAAAGGCATTTCTGCCTATACATGCAGATACATGTGCTTCCAACGCAAAATCACAGCGCTGGTAATGAATACCCACATATGTTTTTTGTTTCAATAGCAGAGATACAAATGATCTCTGACAAACGTCAGATCTCCATATGACTGTAAGCAGGTACGGACTCTGGCCTTGGCTTTTACGCTGTTCATAGTGTTGCTTTTCTTAGCATCAAGATACCTTTATGGGCTTTAGAAGGGAAGTGACAGATGGTACCTATTGCTATCACCGCTTATGTTGCTGCATCCATTGCTAGCAACGCAACTCCAAAATGTGCATAAGTTATTGCATGAGTCGTAAGCATGTGTATGAGTCAGACTCGGCATAGGAGCAGGATTTATGGAGCATATCAACAAGCAACCAAATATGGACATGCAGACAAGAGGAGCTAGCGAGTGCTGCTGACCGTTTCAGGCACTGCAAAACAAATTCGTGCACCTTTCTCGCATGTTTAATAGTTCCCTACTGTTCTAACTACATGCTGCATCAGCTAGGATGAGCATTTATCTTTTCACAGCTACACCTTCCCAAGTCGCACTGTATACACGGCGCAGCTGTCATGACTCAGACCTCCACCTGCTGGCTGACCGGTTTGACGCCGGCGCGTGTTCGGCCTGCCTCCATGCCACCATGCCCTTCCTGCACGCCAGTTCCACCCTGAACGCCTGTCATGTGGCTGCCGCAGAGCAGCCGCGGACACGGCCGTCGGCTTCGCGCAAGATCGAGCTTTTTCTTTAGCGCTGGCTTTTAGCTGGCATATGAACAGTCGGCTCCATTTCAGTCGATTGTTTCAGGCCTCTCATTCGGAGTTGGTCTATTTCCATTCGGGTTTATTCAGGGCAGGGCTTGAAGAGGCCGCGGATGATTGACTCTGCAACAATGGTGCTGGACTGTACACAAAATTGGAGGCAATGACGATACGGCGCATAGCGACGCGTCTCTCTGAGGGCGAAAGGGCGAAACTTCTCACCCTGTTGCACGCAGGCATAACTATTTTGTGGACATTATGAGCTGTGAACATTATGAACGCCTCCAGGTCATTTGATAAGGCTACATCCAGTCAATCCAGTCTTAGTTTTCCACCCTCCATGTACCGGTCTGACAACGCCACCGCGTGCCCAACCGAACTGAGGGCGCTACCCTATGTCCGTCCGCACGGACATCGCAAAGCCCTGTCCAACTGTCCTGACGCCACCATGCTCGCCTGACCTCTGCCCTTCCCCAGACCACCTGACCTGCTCCTTCCTGCCCTCTGCCCGCCAGCCGAGGTCAAGCTTCACAACCGTCCGGACGATATCTGGGTGTCGTTCCTCGGCCGCGTGTATGACGTCACGGCGATGGTGCGGCGCCAAGCGGCCGATCCGCACATCAGACCGTTGCTGGCCCACGCCGGCAAGGACATCTCCGACTGGTTCGATCCCAAAACGCGTGATGTGAGCATGGGAGTAAGACGTCAACGAAGTCCTTGAACGGGTTGGAGCGGCCGTGGTCGGCATCGTCCTCCCCTCCCCCCTCCCCCCGCCGCCGTGATCACAGACTAACCCAAACAGCGGCCCGCCCCGCGGGGCGGGGTGCAGTGGCACGGGTATCGCGGGGTTGGAACACGGAGAGCTGCGTTAATCCCCGGCGGAGGCGGCGGCCCTGGCGTTCAGCGTTGGACAAATTACTTTCGTCGCAACGCTTGAAGGAGATGACGAGTACAGCCAAACCAAGCCGGAAACTTCCGGAATGTAATCTACGCCTGTTGGCGAACTAAACTCAGCAAATGATGAGTCAGGAGCGGTCTCATTTAAGCTCAGTCGTCTCTACTAGCGTTTGGCGCGATTGACCGCTTCCCAGAGCCGCCGTTAAAAAGTCCGAAGAGCCCCGGCGGTCAGAAATAGCGTGCTCAGCGCAAACCAGCACGTTAATCCTGCTCGAATCCACACCGCCCCGTTTGTAGACCCGCTGTAGAGTCGCTGTCACTGTCTACCACTGCCTCAGCGAATCACCTGGCATGAATATTTACGTTGTGGAGTTGAGTAGCTGTCACTCTCTACCAATGGCTCAGCGAATCACCTGGCATGGATATTTACGTTGTGGAGCTGAGTAGTCGTCACTCTCTACCACCGGCTCAGCGAATCACCTGGCATAGATATTTACGTTATAGAGCTGAGTAGCTGTCACTCTCTACCACTGGCTCAGCGAAGCACCTGGCATGGATATTTACGTTATAGTGCTGAGTAGCTGTCACTCTCTACCACTGGCTCAGCGAAGCACCTGGCATGGATATTTACGTTATAGTGCTGAGTAGCTGTCACTCTCTACCACTGGCTCAGCGAATCGTCACTCCCTATCACTGGCTCGGCGAATCGTCACTCCCTACCACTGGCTCAGCGAATCGTCACTTCCTTTCACCGGCTCAGCGAATCGTCACTCTCTACCACTGGCTCAGCGAATCACCTGGCATGCATATTTCGTGCAGCCTCTGTGTGCGCCTGACCTCCCCCGCGCATCCGCAGCTGAAGCGGCACGTGGACCCGACGACCCAGGTGTGGTGTCCGTACCTGCCGCACGGCCAGCTGCTGGGCACGCCACCGCCGTACCCATCCAGCAGCTGGCAGAACGACACTGGGCGACCGTGGTGGCGTGACGAGGCGCTCTACTGCGTCGGCGTGCTCTCGAACAGGTAACGGGGCCACTTGTGATCACTGGACGAGCCTTGTCTTCCGGACCTGTTTCGGCCCGATCCATGGCCGTCACACGTGGCCCTGTCTGTGTCCGGCAGGCCGGTAACAGCGAGTGATACACCAGTAAGCTGACCCTGATGGCTGTCCGAGGCTATATTCTGCGTGAGCCAGATCTCCGCCTTGTACCGAGTTGGCTTGAACCGTGGAATGGTACACTGACCTCTCGCCCACAAACTGGACCTACCTAGCCGAAAGCTGATAGACCGAGGCGTCCGCCGCCGCTCGTACGCTCTCGAGCCAGTAACGACCCCACGTTGCGGCACGCGAAGCAATGACCTTTTCTTTCGTAACACGCGCCCGGGTGGCTGGTTGGATACCTTTCGCTCGATTGGGGGGGGGACGATTTGATCCCACTAAGGTCTCAGGAACTAAGAGAGCATAAAAACTAAAGACACAAAATTTCCAGGGTGCATTGTCCTGTACGTGAGCTCACTTAGGCCAAATTTTGAACTTCTTAGGTCATGACCTTTGGATCAGATAAGGTCAAAAAAGATCAAACTTCAGGTTGGTCTTAAAGTGCACCCAGATCCTAGATACTTTCTCTAAACAAAAGGTCACATAATCATTTAAGACCTGTGACCTTGTTTGAGCTTCCGAAGGTCATGGTGGACGAAAACTGCTTTGAGTTTTGCATTTGAACAAGCGACAAAGATTACGCTGGGCAGTATGCTCCCAAAAACAAACTGTTGACCTGGATCATTTCAGATCAGTGACTAATTGTGACTTTTGGGAAGCCAAGGCAAGATGCATAATGCGATTCCTGTAATCAATAAATTCAAAATGAGCACCAGAAACTATCCCATACAGCAAGCCCTAGAGTAATAAAACATGTCGGTTTTGACCTTGGTCTGACCTTTATACGTGTCCCTAGCCCAATGGAATTTGTTCATTCAATTGTTCTGTTGCCTAAAAAAAACTTAGAGATGTATAGCTTCTTCTAACGCTTAATTGCTGCACCAGAGTGAACAATTTCCTAGAAACTGGCTTCCCTGAATCCATGGCCTGACATTAACCTGCAGTAGGTCAGTGATAAGGTATAGATCGCATAAGGTAAATATAAATTTGTGGTGCTTAATCATCCCCAATCCAACTTTCCACAGCTACGCAAAATTGGCGCGGCCACGCCGCACCGTTCGGAAACTATTCCGGAAAAAACCTTCGAGGGTCATATTGTCCTCCCCCTCCCTCCCCCCCCCCCCGAGCGCGTGTTAAAGGCAGTTGCGTCGTCGCGCCGACAGTAAACAGCGGGAGGCCGTGACGGGTGTTTAGGGGTCAGTCGCCCAACAGGGAACAGCCGGTCCAAACAGACGCCCGCAAATAGAGCGGCAGCCGTCTGTGCCCGTTTGTCCTCTTCCTGACGACGACGGGTACAGGCCGGTTCGCTTCTAAACGTCTACATGCGGCAAGTTGTGAGCTCGATAATGTTGGGATCAACCCAACGCCCTCTCTAAACAGCGCAGGTGTTAGTATGCTACACACTGGGCTCGCCTGCTTCCGTTCAAACGCTGCAACCTTACGCTCGCACTGCCACGGCCGTTTTGTACCGTTTAGGCCAAAAGTGCTATCGAATGCGATTTATTGTCTAGATATGTGAGCAAATCATTCAGTCGGTCTAGAACGGACCAGCTGTTATAATTGTAACCCCATAACTATTTACTCCAGGAAATGTTGCACATTTGCGGATGTTGAGGCAAGCATCAGCCATTTTGCGATAGACTCACCTGTAACCACAGGTTTACGTAAATGTTAAGGGTCATCCGACACCGTCCTCCTTTTCGCTTAATCCTGTATCCTCGCGACACTCCTTTTGTCCGGGGAAGACTGCACGCGCCAGTCACGAGAGGCCCCGTGGAGGGGGATCCCGACCGAGTACCCGCCGGCCTTAGGCCCGGCGTTTGCCCCCTCCCCTTCCCAGGCGCATACTGTCGTGCTCCACCGTTATCCATTCTCCTTCATCCCATACCCCTAAATTTGTCATTTCTGGTTAAGAGGGCTTTAAGTTAAGCAACTAAACTAAGTGTGAAATACCGCTCTCGACAGCAAAATGTCGCTATTTAGGAACTATGTTGCTCAATAGGCCATCGTTCAATTGTGTCATAGAACGTTTGGATGACGTTGGGGTGCCGTCAAACTAGCTGTGCGAAATGCCACCCTAGCACACACTTGTGGCACTTAAATTCCCCGAGGGGTGGCCGTGGCGATACTGGAAGGGCGCTAAGTCAAACATCGTTATGTGCTCGTATTTCGGCCCGCTCCCGTAGTGTTCTTGCATACTTATCCGTGGGTTTGAGATGCTTACCTGTTTCCACATGTTTGATTACAGCGCTATTCCTAATTTGTTCGATTTCAAGTCTTATGTGCATGATAGCTAGCAATGATATCCAGCTTCTCATATTAAGCATCACGAAACGTTATTCTCGGCTGAAATTTGCACAGCCTGTTCAACATTAGTTGAGAGCCAATTGACGTCCGTCATACCCGGAAATCGTGATTACAGCTACTACATTTGAACGGCTCGACGATTATATTTGTATTGGTCTTGATCGCCGCAAAACCTGTTGGGTGGTCGGTTTAAACAACGTTTCCATGGCGCCATGCATGTCTGACTGATCTTGAAATAGTCCGCGCAAAATAGTCCGCACATCTTCGCGGGCATGTCTCTTGGAAACTAGATAGTGTCAGGTCTTTAGAAAGGCGGGTCTGTGAACTGCACCGAATGATCATTAAAACGGCTATTCAGTTCGAAACCACGCATACAAATGGAACACTCTAAGCAATTCCATTCCCACTGTTATTTGCGTTATACCTCGTACTATTGCCCAAGGTCCTGTAGTATATAGCGCAAAACCATAAAAAACGCAATTTGCGTTCGAAGCTTTTCTAAACGCTTTTCATTGATCGAGAACCAACTTAAGTCCGCTGATGCAACACAATGTGCTGACGTACGCCAGAGACAAATAGCTCGATGACAATATTTTCTTAGCCTTGAGCGCTGCATGGCCAACGTGTTGGTCGCAGTCGTGTCATGTTTTTGTGGCACCATGCATGCCTGCGTGACGTTGAAGTAGTCTGCACGCGATTGCCAGCACAAGTTTGTGGGCGTCAACTCAGAGCCCAGAGGGTTAGATTAATTCTAAAAATTAATTAATTATAAAAAAGACCAGGACCATGCTAAATGAACTTCTGGACGGTTATCTCAGCTCGAAGTTTCATACACACATGGAAGTCTCCCTTCGAAAACCAGGGATGAACTGTGCAGATGCTGTGGAAATGTGGCCAGCTATGATGCCAGTCAGGGCAATTCATCCCGCAGAATGTAAGAGCGCTGCAAAGTGTCCGGGTATGGGCGGGGCTGGTTCATGCCGTTGTTAACAACAAGCCAGTCCAAGGTGTTTAGAGTGGCACGCCACCTTATCTTTACGTGCAGCTTTCCCATGATTATTGCTATCATAGTGTAGGCTTTTGTTCCCGACTCGCTTGTGATAAATGTAGGTGCTACGGCTGCTATTGCCAAAAACAGCTGGAAGCGCAATTAACCGAAAGTCTTAAACTGTACACGAGGAAAGGGTCTGTAGCTACACAGCTCCGCCACATCATTTTGCAATCCATTTAAGAGGACTGAACCACATGTTATGGGGGTCCGAACTGCAGGGACCACCTTCAAGAGCCTGCAGTTCGCAATTACGCACTGTTTAAAACTTCAAAGCATCTCGTTCCCGAGCTAGGCAGGTTAAAAGGATGTCTTTTCTGCCACCGACGAAATTTGTAGCAGTCTGAATTATCACATCGAGCCAAATATATCAGAAATGGTTGCCTGTAACTCTAAATGCGATCAACTCCCAAAAAACAAAGATAAAGCGCACTCAGGTGAGGGGGGTTAAATCAACCTCCAAAAGTAAAGCGTACCTTGTTAGGTGGCTGACCCATGACAGGCCAAAGTCAGGCCATGGCTGTCAGCAAAGGACATTCGTAGGGAATCGCTCAATGTGATGCAACATCGGAGCATTAGACGAAGCCAAACATTTCTGGAATAGTTTCTTAGGCATTAACCTATTGATTTTAATATTACAACCAATACTATTGACCTACGGTCAGGTATGAAAGTAAGAACGAGATAAAAACTAGCCCGTCTTTTACTCAAGAGCTTGTTTTTAGGAGTTGGTTTCGCGCCACCTGATTTGAAAGACTCAGAAATGTATGACGTAATAAAAACGCTCCGCAAATTCTGCTTCCTCAATGGCCATCTTGTGTTCAAAGTCAAGAACAATATAACCATTAACTTATTCGTGCCAGAAGTACGTCAGCACAAATCGTCGTATCAGCTGACAACAGGTGTCTGACCAGCTGAACGCGTTGAATGCGAGTCTCTGTCACGAACCACGTTTTGTGATGCACGATGGCATTCGGGTAGTATAACTAGTCATGACGGACGCAATGCGAGCAATCGAATACCTCGACAGTCGAGTCGTCGAGAAGGCAAGCAGCCATGTAAACTAAGCAAAAGCATGCCATCACAAAACATACAAGAACACCTCGAGAAAGGGCCAAAACACGCGCACATGACGGTCATCGAAAATAATCGTTGTTTTCACACGCACTAACTAACAAGCCACCTTGCGGCGAGTTCAAGTACTTCAAGCGGGCCAGCCCGTCCGTTACAGAGCCAATTCTCACACGGCCAGTCTGGCAGGGACTCTGACGTCATAAAAGCGTTTCATGACGCAATCGAAAGATGGCATATCGAGAAACATATTTACTTATCAACGGAATGGTGTTATATAGCACAGTAGCTGACACCTAAATTAATACCAAGTGTGATAAGTTACCTTTTGTGATCATGCATCATGTTCGTCTCAATGCCTTCAAACGTGGAGCATTCATGGCACACAATTTGACAGAGGCAAAATCAGCAGCACTAATGTTATTTGAGTTTTGAGATTCCGCTCGATCCAGCCGCAGGAGCTGAGCCAGAGCTGACCCCAGCGTCTGCCGGCACCGCCTGAGCAGACCCCTGCTGTACCTCGCACAGGAGTCGCAAGATCCGTCTCGTGAACATGCTGACGCGCACGGAAACAACGTTGTTGGTGCCGGAGGAGGCCACCCTGTGGGAGATCCTGCAGCGCCACTTGGCGCACAACGCGCACGCCGCCAGCTACGTCTGGAAGTTCGGTGACCGCGAGCTTGACATGGCCAAGACCCTCGAGCAGAACGGGGTAATACGCGTCTCGACCGTCTCCGGCGATGAGGCCACTGAGCTGCCGGGGCGGACGCTGACGGCTGGCAGTCTGCGACATGGCTGGGTCCGCCAACGGTGGGGGTCAATGAGCTGTTGGCATGATCGAGTTGGCTGAGGGGCGATGTCACGGCTGGCACCGCCGGTCAAGCATCTGCCAGGGCAAGCGCTCGACTGGAGGGGAAATGATGTCAGTTCGTTTGGAGCGAAAAAACCGACATGTGTTACATTTATGGGTATTTTTGGCCATGGCATGCAACATTTTTTGCAAGGGAGTTAAAGTAATATGATAACTGTGCAGCATTACCTGAATTGGCCATCCATCGATGGATGTAACATGTACCGCTAATAAACACGCAATCTTTACTTCAATATGTTACAGTTTGATGTCGTCAGTGTATGAGGTTAAGACCCCAGCGTCGGTTTTACCGCGATATTTCAGATTCCTAACGAAAGCGAGGATTTTTACAAGCTGGACTTGGACGAGGACAGCTACCTGCCGGCCATCTTCCTATACTACTCGGACGACCTGACAGAGCTATAGCCGCGGAGAGCTGTACTGTTGCCCCTGCTGACTGTCACCTCGGCAACCAGATACGGCTGACGTTGTCGTCCATTGTTCTCGTTACGTCTGACCATACAAAAATACAACCCGTGTTTATCAATATATGGACACCGTAGTACGTGGATGTTCTAGCTCACCAATCGGTTCAGGGCGCAACCAACTGCGCATGCTCGGTAGCGCAAGAAGATTTCCCGTGGGGTTGTGATGGATCATTTAGATTTAATCATTTATGTTAGTCCACTACAGCACTGGGTGCCATTTTGACATCAATACACCGCTCGCGATTATCGACAATGTTGACTTCCGTGTTACTTTGATTTCAGGGGTTTGATTTTTATGAGTGGGTAGGGGGAGCCAATGTTCCGACGACCTACCCCTCATATCTTTTTCTCAGTGGATGTAGCCCATTTTGTGTGCGTGAAAAAGGCAATCATAATGTAAACTTTTGTATCATTTTAAAAACAGTCTCTGAATTAAGTTTCATAGCAGATCTGCAAATGGGTCCTTTCATGCTATATGAATAAGGGATCGAGGCAATGTTTCCAAGATGCATCGCCAAAATGGGGTAATGGTTTAAGGGTACTAAAAAGAATCTGCTCACCGCGGAATTAGGTTAAAGACTGCCCCGGCAAATTTTCGTTTTCCGCATGATTTTGCATTTGTTACTGAACTGGATCCATAATCTGCACTTTTGATGCCGCACCAAAATAAAAATTGTTACTCAATGTTGTCCTATGAAATCTTGCAGCCTCGAATCAGTGGCGTCAATACTACATTTAATTGCGTGAAAAAGCGTCTGGGCTTACATTTGAAGGAAAAAGAAATCAAATTAACACGTTCTCGAGTGGCTGGTCTGGTACCCCTCGCTCGGGTGGGGGATCAATTTGACCATCTGGGATCTCGGGAGCTAAATGAGCTAGAAACACAAACTCACAGACTGTCATGGCATGAACGTAAGCTTACTTAGGTCAAGTTGGAGTTCTTAGGTCATGATCTTGGGGTCAAATTAGGTCAAAGAGGTCAAACTTCAAGCTAGTCTCCGGGGTGCCCCAGAATCTAGATACCTGTTCCAAGCAAAAGGTGACATGTCTCTTTGACGTCAGTGACCTTGTTTGATCTTTTAAAGGTCATAATGACCAAAATCATATAAGAATGCTTTTATTTTCGTACTTGAATAAGCGGCAAAGATTTATTTATATACCCGAGTCATTTTGGATCAGTGACCTATTTTGATCTTCAAGAAGTTCATTGAAGATGTATAATGCGGTTCCTGTTATCAATGAATTCGAAATATGCACCGAAAACTACCATATACAGCAAGCCCCAGAGTAATAAAACAGGTTGGTTTTGTTCTTGGTCTGGCCTTCATAACTGACCCTAGGTTCATGGAATTGGGTCATTAGATTGTTGTGCTGCCTATGAAAGTATCTCAGAGATGTATTGCTTCGTCTGACACTACGATGTTGCATCAGATTAAACGATTCCCGAGAAATTGACTTCGCTGAATTTATAGACTGACTTTGACCTGCCGTAGATCAGAGGCCTTACAAGGCACATCTAACTTTTGTGCTAAACAATCCGCTATTCGTCTGTCTACAGCTATGCACACTTTGGCGTCGGTACGTCGGGCCGTTTGGAAACCACTTTGGAAAAACCTTCGGAGGTCAATTTGACTCCCACCTGAGCGCATTTAAAAAAAATGGGTTACCTCAACCGCAGATTATCTTTACAGACTGTCTTACCACAGACTATCTTCAATTTATCAGCAAAAAAGCACAGTGGCGTCCCAGCTCACTGGCACTAAACTATCGCGTTCCTTTTCAGTGTCAAGGGGTGTGTTGCTCGTTTCGGATAACAACATTTTGGTTTGGAACTCTTTGGCTATATTGCTCGTCTTTGGCCCTCTCAAGTGGTTCGATATGGGCATGGGCGTAGCCAGGCTTTAAATAGTTCGATCTCACCGAGGGTTACTGGGATCCGGAGCCAAGCCCGGTGAGCGTTGAAGGAGCTACTCCCGGAAGAGTTTTTCGGCGAGTGCAGTGATGGCCAAGCCCGTAGATATGGGCTGGGTGTAACCTGATAATCAAGGACCCGATTGGAGGGTCTGACTATTTAAAGGTTGTATTCAGTGACTTTGGTGGCCCGGCCTATGGTGCCGGGCCCTCGCATGTTAGTAAGAGGGCCTCTTGCGTCAATGGGGGACCTGCTGGGACAATGCGGGCCACAACGTCGGCCGGAAATCATAAAAACTGAACAGTCGACCCCGTATCAGGCCGGCCCCCCAAAACAAATTTCCCAAGTAGAAACAAGATCGGGGCCCGCGAATGCCACTGAAGGTCGTTTGTCGGCGGGGACGCTGAAGGGAATAATGGCCCCTGTGTCTGTCAGGGGCGGCCAGCGGTGCCTAACACGGAATCCCGTGTCGGTAAAAATCCCGAGTCAGCCAGGGGCATATTTCCAGAACAGAGACAGAGACGGAACTGCGAATGTCAGAGGGCCTCTTGCGCTGGTTGGGACGTCCAACAACGACAGCGGTTAAGAGACATGACAATCCAAGGGTTCATGCTGACAAAAAGGAGGAGCTCCAGCACCGAACGAGGTCCTCCGTATATTCCAGTCAGGGTCGGATGCGTTGAACTGCAGTGTTCTGTACCAAGTATCGCTAACTCACCCACGCCATTCAGTAGATCGCTGCGTTGTCCTAAGTTGTTCATGCGAGTCAGAATCATCTCTGCTGGGAAGGCATAGTTCCACGACTGAGAAGGCATCTTGGACGACTGGGAAGCCAGCATAGTCTTGTTTTTTCCGACAGGTGGGGGCGGCAAACAACAATTTATCTTCAAGATTCCCAGAAGTTGGACCGAACCCCTGCCAAACTGAGCTGCATTTATTGTAAATGTATGTGCATATCTATCACTTGAGCCTAACCCTATTAACCTCGCGGAATGTTGGTCTTGTTCACAAAACAATGACCTTCCTTGGTTTGATGGTGCCTTGTTTGTTGCCATGGCAACTGTTTGTTGTGCTGCTGCTTTCATGAAAGAAGCATACGTTGCTTCGGTAAATCGGTCCGCCAATTTCGTGAAAATATTGATATTGTTCATGTCGTTGATTCGTAAAATTATGCTTTCATGCAACCGACATTAGCGAATGAACTCAAACTTTGGCTCGCTTTCGTTGTTTCGCTTCTTACGAAGATTCTTGGAGCTATCCTCAGTGCTTCGTACCCATCCGAATCATGGACGGACCACTTGTGCTCGCAGCCGACTTGCCGCAGAGCGGGCCTCTGCACGCACCGAGCCGCGCTGCACACGTCACGCGCCGTGCAGCCATATCCGGGCCGGCGGACGCCGACGGTCGCTGGATGAAGAACGACGCAATCGACGGGCTGGCACGTCGGACCAATGTTCGCCAGATGAGGCGCATGCATCATGGATCCGTACGCCCCGACCCTCGGCCTCACCCTCGTGTGGACATTTAAGCCGGTGGCGAGCGATCGCAGCTCCCCCCCCCCCCCCCCCCCGACCGCGAAGCGTGCTTACCCAGTGTGTTGTTGCATCATGCTAGGTGTTAGCTGGTAGCTGAGATCCATCGACACCGTGCATTTGGTTCCATGTCTGTTTCATGTCGTCTGGTTGACCCCACCGTTGGCGGACCCAGCCATGTCGCAGACTGCCAGCCGTCAGCGTCCGCCCGGCAGCTCAGTGGCCTCATCGCCGGAGACGGTCGAGACGCGTATTACCCCGTTCTGCTCGAGGGTCTTGGCCATGTCAAGCTCGCGGTCACCGAACTTCCAGACGTAGCTGGCGGCGTGCGCATTGTGGGCCAGATGGCGCTGCAGGATCTCCCACAGGGTGGCCCCCTCCGGTGCCGACGGCGTCGTCTCCGAACGCCTCAGCATGTTCACGAGGCAGATCTTACGGCTCGTGTGCGGGTTACAGCAGAGGTCTGGTCATGCGGTGCCGGCAGGCGCTGGTGCCAGCTCTGGCTCAGCTCCTGTGGCTGTAACGAGCGGGATCTCGAGGCTAAAGCGAGGTTGGTGATGCGGATTGTGCCTCCATCAAATTGTGTCTTCAATTACACATTTTATGTTGATTCCCATTGGCTGCGAATAGGAGACGATTACAAAACTCACCACACTTGGGTTTTTTCCAGTGTAAATCGTGCAACGTGTTAACTAAAGGAAATACTTTGCGTTTGAAGACATCAAGGCAAGCCTGATATATGGCGGAAAAGCTCACTGGTCACTACTGGTATTTACTTAGGTGCCACACATCATGCAAGATACCACCATTGCAGTAAAAAGCAAATATGTCACTCAACATGGCATCGTTAAATCATGTCATGGAACGTTTCCTGTGATATCATTGTCGCTGTCAGAATGGCTGTCTGAATTGCAACTGTAGCAGACAGACTAACTCGCAAGGTCGTTTGTTAAAGTAAGCAGTGTGAGCTTACCTGTGATCCTTCTGTGCCCATGTTTATGCTCTTTCTCGTAATGTTATTACATATTTGTCTGTGGTGGCCTGTTTTTTTTAATGACGCTCGCATTCTGTGTTGCGACGCTGTTCTTGAGTTATTTGATTCCCAGCCTCATGTCCGTCACATACTAAAAGAGCTGTCAATTGCCTGTGATATGCATCTCAAAGCGCGGTTCATGTTCAATGCACTTTAAACGATTTCTCTCCAGATTCGACACACTTGCTCGGAGTTGAGAGCAGGATAAGAGTTTCTAAAAATCTGTTTGGAGGTGGACTGAACCACAAAAAACGACGATAAATGAAAAATATTGAATGAAAACTGATAATTAAAAACAGGAAACTACATCCCTGGTTAGGAGGCAAAATATTTCCACACCAAATAGGACCCCAACAAGCCCCAAGGCTGGCTGGGTTAAGTATGCCGTCATCTGATGACTTTATTAGTTAATTGTTGACCAACATTTGGTGTTTAATGGCCGGTTAGTGATGCTCTCGTGCAAATAGACTACCAAAACGAAAAAAAGTTATGCCGCGTTGCATTGCATGCGGCAATTCTCAGCCGTCAAGTATTTGATGATCAGCAAGTGATACTTTAGTGCAAATGGGCTACCGAAATCAAAATACTTGAAAGTTATGCCGCATTGCATTCAATTTGTCTTTGTGTTATGGTTTATCGCACTTGGAGCAAAACTGCAGCGGTTTCTAATAGTTTGGCAACAGGGGACAATTTAGACGGTTTCAAATTGTGTTGGTGACAGACAAAACAATTTTTACCCCTGCGATCGCCGTCGTCATGATAGCCGCCGTGAACGTTTGTGTCTGGCCCAGCCGGCGGCAAGGGCCTACTACCGAGAAACGCATTGGTTGAAGTTTAAACTAGTGTTTCACTGCGGGCCATGTGATACTATGGGTCATGTGATGCCTTACCATTCCGAATGCCAAAGCGCGCGTCGAAAAGAGCCAGTGTAGTCCACGCATAAAGACCACATGGGAGAAAACAGACCACAGTATAACGTTTCGTTGAATTCGCGGGGTGCCAGCTTCATGCTCACATATCTTTTTGTTTAACAGTGTTCCAAGCTTTTGTGGCGTTTGTTACACAAACATGTTGAGAAAAAGCAAAGCAAATTAAATGTATTACTTTCATATCGGTGAGCAGGTAGTACACCTGAATGTCTGCCGCAGGAGCGACTGCTTGAACTACAAATTCTGAAGTATTCAGATGGGTTTTGAGAAAACATGCATTACTGATCAAATCGCATGAGTCTGGTCTAACAATAAGAGAATAATACAAAAAAGATGGAATGTTCCCTCTAGCACTTTAAGCCGGTTGAAAGTCAACTGCTCTCTGTTGATGCCCCGATTCGTGCTGACGTACTTCAGAACAGAAAAGTCAACAGCGGTATTTCTCTTGACCTTGAACACGATATGCCCTATGACCATTAAGAAGGCGAAATTTTTGTGACGTTTCTATAATGTTATACATCTCTGGGTGACATTAAACTGGGCGATGCGAAATAGTCTGCATAAGTTGGCGTGCGCCTAGCTCAGAAACAGGAAGACTTGAAGTTGTAAAAGGAGTTGACTGCCAAGAGCAGAGAATGAGCTTGATAATGGCTGTCTCAGATTAAAAACCTATACAAATGTAAGGCAGTCTCTTGAAAACAAATGTAGTGAGTTTTGGATTTCCTACGACCCAGGCGCAATGGAGCAGGCCTGGCAGCATCCAATTTGCTGTGGGTGCATCTGTACAACACACTGTACAAACGAAATTTCTATGTTATATTGCGTATTAAACGAATAACTACTTTCGAAAACATTCTAGGCTAACGCAAAACTGGCATGTGTACGTGTGGAGCCAATGCCCCGCACAAATCCTTCTGCACATTTCCTTTGCATACGATCCTTTCCGATGTGTGTTGGCATCATTGCGTGAGTCGCACGGGGCGGGGAAGTTTGATTAGAACGAGCATGAGGTAGCCGTGCGGGATAGTAGAGTCGTCCGGTACGGTCTGCCAAGCTCTTGGCCCGTTTTTTTTCTGAGTGGTATGGCACGAACTACCTAACACAAATATTACTACTGTCACCGCTGCTAGTACCCGACCCACGCCTCATATTACAATAGGTCCTGGTGGAAGCGAGACTCGTTGAAACACTTTACCGATGTGTGCGCATGGGGGTGGGGGAAAAGACTGGACAGCTACGACTCAGAGCCAATCATCCTCCGGGTCGAACTAAAATAGACTTATAATAGACCCAAGCGGCCAGTGGGCCCGCCATCACCTTGCCCGGCGCCTGGCAGGTGACAAAAACGCTTGTGTAGGCCGGCGGGAGCGAGGCGCAGGTGTGCACCAGGCGAGACCCCAATCTGGGCTTCGCCGAAGCCTCTATAAAGACTGGCGAGTGCGGCTCACTAGGGACCCGGCGTCCCGGTGCCGTTAATTGCAACCGCGTAGAACGCTAACCGTGGGGGCGCAGGCGGTCCAGCCTAATCTACAAAGGCTGCCCGCGGATGTGGACATGGGCATAAATAATTACCTCGCAACCAAGGACGTCAATGAAATTTGAAGGGCGGGGCCGCAGGCCAAGGCGGTGTGACTTAAGCAGTGAAAACATGTCTCGCTTGAACACCCTGGTCCAGGCCGAGCCGACCAGACTGTCATGCTTTAGCAAAAAACCTTTTTCTGCACCCAACCTTTGGAACTAACGATTGCAGCCTCATGCATTCCTCAGCGATCTACAGTCCGTTTCTTGAATTTTTGCGCTGTTCTGTCATCAAGGACTGTAGTGGGCCGCACCTTTTTAATATAGTTCAGTCAGTATCTATAACCTATTTGCTGGGGTGTCGATTTTTGTAAATTGTCGGGGAGAAGCTAACCGCCCGACGACCTAATCTCCCCCATTTTTTCACAACCGATTAAGCCCACTTTATTTGACGAAAGGCAAGTCATGTTTTTAATCTTGCGTCATTTATCAAATAGTGCTTCAGTAGTGCAGTAGTGCTAATAGTGAAGAGAACTAGGGGTACGTGCCCCTTCTGATCGAAAATAAAAGGCTCCTCTCTAGGCGCCTGCCTTCGGGCGCCGAAAGCGTTCTTCTATGGCGACCATAGCCGGCGGGCACGTTTTTTTTGTGGGGGACGGTGACAGGCTTACACCTAAAGGACTTAAGTTGTCCTCGCAGTCCGGAGTTTTTTAGTTAAGCCTTTCAAGCCCGTGTGTCTTACGACCGCACTCGTGTAAAGTTCGTAGCATTATTTATCCCCTCATGTGTTGCGATTTTTGGCTCGCGGTTTTTTAGCGTGCAAACACGAATTTTTAGTCCGGTGGGAGTGTGCGCTATAGTGTTGTCTGTTGGTGCGCCGCTGTATGCGACAAATTTGCGTTTTTATGGGTTCATAAGCATCTCGTTACATTAACGGATCCAGCTATCGGAGTTTCAGGAGCAAACCATTCGCCTGAATCAAGCAGCCTGCCACAATTTCCTGGTGTTCTCACAAAATCTATTAAAAAATGTAAGATTGGTGACACAGTGCCCTCGCGTAAAAGTGCTTTACTGGACTGTTACACTAAATATGCATAATGTTAAAACCGTTTTATTTAGCATTCCTTTTCGGTGCGTCGTGCGAGCGGCGCGCGAAAATATTGGTGCGAATTTATCGTCACGCCACATTTTTCAAGCAAACCGTTGTAATTTTGCATTATGCATATCCATCCCGTTATCTGCTGACAGTGGCTACAAATTATTGCAGCTGGAAGCGACAAGCTGTTACACAGGGTAGTTACGGTGTGAGAGGCAAGCCAAACATCATTGTCCTGTTGAGGAGACCAGATCGAAAAAAATGCAATAGTGTCGTGATGAACGAAGCTAAAAACTGCGGTTGATTCGGACCAGGGAAAGGGCCTAAAGCCTCATGCCCCCACCTGCTGCTGCACCTCTGCTCCGGCTCAGCAATGCATGTTGTACGACTCCTCGCTACTTCGAGTTTGATGGCCGCAGCCTAGCACCAAGTCCCCTGTCGACCTTCCAGGCGGCGCCGGTCAGTGCGGGCTTCAAAATGTCTGCAACAAATGCCTATTGGACTGGACGTGCGATAAATTGTGTTAGTGTGGAGCGGCTGGTCTGCCAGTCGGCTGGAGTTAGGCCGCGTCTGCCGCGGCCCTCAGGTCGTACGGACGGTAGCCGATTATTGCGGCCTGGGGCGCAGGAAACCGAGGCGCGGCCAGAATAGCGGCCACAACTACAGCAACTGGTAACGCAGTTACAAGAAGGTCTGGGAAATGAAGGCAGCACAGCTGTCATCAAAAGGAGTCCGATGTGATCCTGAAATACAGCCAACAAATCCAACAGCGACAAGACCAGCATCGGTTATTTGCGACACACGTTGTTTGACGACACGTGGGAAATCATGACACTGAAGGCCCGCGTGGCCATCAGGCACCGAAAAATGTCGCCTACGCAAACTTAGCTTATCGCACAAGGTTTGTGAAGGAATGAAATCTTGCAAGGGATGTGGACGCAACCTGCCGAGCAAGGCCTTTTTGGTTAAGTGGATTGAAGTCCCACGGCATATCTTCTTACTCGTCTTTCTGTCTGCCCTCTGCTGGCCAGAAAGTTTCTCGTTACGCCTCAAATAATTTCGCAACGTATTGGAGTTAGCACGTCAAGGCGAACACGCCATGACGGTGATTCTATTACGGCTGCTCCTTAACGAAGGGCGTAACGGTCGGAGACAAAGCAAAAAAGGGGCAACAGTTGTCATGTTCGTGATTTATTTGGGTTAAAAACGTTATTTTAGATTTAAATTGTAAGGCAGTCAAACAGATGTGACAGAGTACCCAGAAAAAGCAGACTGAGAATCGCAGCAGCATGAATAACAGGCTTGGTCCAGCAGGCAGCAAAACTCAACAGACAGCTTGCATGCATTTAACCAGACCTGTGCCTGGTTTCCCATGCTGTTCTGGCTCCCATCGGCTCACTCACAGTAACGAAACCCTGCATCCTGTTCTCACTGGTTGTTCCTTAAACATCAGCTCCTGGCTCCTGGATTGCAGTGGCTATGCTTCGCGCACCGGATCCTGGTCCCTGGCTGCTACTGGTTCTTCCGAAAATACCGGACTGTTTTCCAATTGACGTCTTCAGAGACAGCAGAACCTGATTTCTAGTGCCCGGTTCAGTAGTTCATTGATCTGGCTCCTCATGATGTTAACTGTTATGCGACGACGAGGGTTCGTTTGCTAGTTTCTATTGGTCTTCATGCAAAAACAAGGCCGGATTCCTAGTTCTCGTCGATTGGTTTGAAACCGTCAGACCTCGTTATCCTCTTGACAGTATTCCTGACTTAATATAGTTGCCCGAGAACAAAATATGCACTGCATGTAATATGTGCGAAACATATTACATGTGCGAAACATAAGTTAATTATCAGACGACGTTGGCAACCAGGTGTGTTTAATAACTTGAGGGCATTGAAACCATCGAGAGCCTCCGAAGTTTGTGCATAACCTGAGAGGGAGTGGGTAGCCACAGCTCAAGCCTCACGTCCTGCTCCAAAGTCCGATGCTCGTAAATCAAATGCGTGGTGACATATTTCCTGGACGTATGCAAGCCAATAAAAAAATGCCAACAGGCGTGTATTGTGACACGAAGTTTGTCCTTTGTACTGATGATAATTTGTGATGTGACTGATCCCTTATCAGCAGACAGATCGCGTCGCTAACAACACCGTGGGCACAGCGCGGGGCACTCAAATGTTTACAGTGCACATCAACACTGCACATATGTGGTTGTTTATTTGGAAGTGGCGCTGGAGTGTTGAAATGTTTCGAATGTCTGGTCAGCATTCATTTCACCTCTTTGCGAGCGATGACAACAAAAACTCACAACTCACTGCGCCATCGCCGATTTGTGATGGCCCGGCCCCCGTTAGATGAAAGACATCGCTCGCGTTTTGGTTTCTCAAAACAGTGAAAGCCGACTACAAAATATCTCTGGCTAATCATTGGCATGTTTCGACCAGTATCACAATGAGAAATCGACGCATTTATATAGTCCACAAGAGAGACGGGACAACATGCTCACGCATTCGTGACGAAAACAAGAAGAGAGTCCAGAACATCACACCAGAAGCCGCCATATTTGCCAGCGGGAGACCCCCCCCCCCCCCTCGTGCGACAGAGAGAGCCGATCATTCATTTCTGTCCCGGTCACAAGGGTTTGGCAGCATGTTAACCCGGACATCGCACATAATGCCAGAAGTAGGTAACAGCGTGATGGACAGTTTCCCTGGCTGGCGTGTTATCAAAATTATAGATAGTAGCGCTGTACTCGAGATTGGTCTCTGTGATAACGGGCATATTTTGTCAATCAGAGGCGCCCAAAACCCGAAGCAAGGTGGTCTGACGGTCAGCTCCAGCTCACGGTGCAGAGATATTCAGGACGTTTCTGCTAAGGCACAGATGACATTTTCAGGATTCGGTAGGGTACAGTCTGGCCAGTCCAGATTTAATCCGTCCACCAATCTGCTTTGCCGGATTTTCCATCCAATATGACCCGGTCCATCCTAGCAGAAAAAAATCAATTGAATCTGTGCCAATCCGCCTCCACGTTAACGGCCTTCGTAAAATTTTCACTAAAATCTGGTTCCTTGAGCATCTTAAATTTTACTTACTTCTTGATTTCCGTTGGAATTGATGTTCAGTGAGTTACTTCCATAATAAGAAATCAGTTGCCAGAGGGTAGGGGTCCTAAAATACTTAATACAGCTTGTTGTCTGTACGGAATGCAATTTTGGGTGGACATCAAGTAACAATATTAATGACATCATTTATCGTATCACATTGATTTTGGCCAACAATTCACAATTACCATCATATAAAAGGGGCCTAAATCATTTCTGTTTTCAATAGCCTAAACTGCAGGCTAGGTGCAACATACCTAAGCGTGCTACTGAACAGTTTCAGCAATAACCAATTTACAAGCTCCGGGCGACGTTCATCTAGGATGCCTTCTGAATACCTAGAGCGACCATCCCACCTTCCATATTATACTTCATGCGTTTTTTCATCCTCCCATATACACTATCTGGTGAACCAACCCTAACTGCGACCATTACTTCCTGCTAGATTGCCTGCCACGTCGAAATTTTAATCCACGCGCGCGACTGCGTACTGGTAGGTGCCTGCGGTATCTATTCTTTCATCCAAGAGAATGAAGCAGCTGCGTCATTTTTTAACACGCGCCCGGGTGGCCGGCTGGGTACCCTTCGCTCGAGTGTGGGGTTTCAGTTTGACCCCGCTGGGATCTCAGGAACTAAGAGAGCTGGAGACACGAAATTTACAGGGTGTGTTAATGCGTACGTGAACTCATTTAGGTCAAGTTTTTAGGTTCCTAGATTATAACCTTCGGGTCAAGTAAGGTCAAACAATGTCAAAGTCAAGGTTGGTCCTCAAAGTGCCCCCAGAACCTAGATAACTGTTTCTAAGCAAAAGGTGACACGCTCACTTAAGGTCAGGTGACCTAGTTTGACCTTTTGAAGATTATAGTGACCAAAATCATACAAAACTACTCCGAGTTTTGCACTTGAATAAGCGACAAAGATAACGTTAAACAATATGTTTCTAAAAATGGAATATTGACATGGCTCATTTTAGGTCAGTTACCTATTTTGTTCTCTAAGAAGTCCATAGAAGATGTATAATGCGTTTGTTGCTAACAATAAATTCGAAATGAGCACTATCAGTTATCTTATACAGCAAGCCCTAGAGAGATGAAACAGGTTGGTTTTGACTTCACCTGACTTTAGGTCAACGTAATTTGCTCATTCAATATTTGTGTTTCCTAAGAAAGCATCTCAGAGATGTATGGCTTCGTCCAACATTTCATTGTTGCATCAGATTGAACGATTTCCTAGAAGTGGACTTCGCTGAAACCATGACCTGACTTTGACCTGCCATAGGTCAGCGACATTACAAGGTACATCTAAGTTGTTGATGCCAAACGATTCACTATTCAATTGTCTACAGCTATACCAAATTTGGCGCCGCTACGCCGCGCTGCTCGGAAACCATTCTGGAAAATGTTCGGGGGTCAATTTGCCCCCCCCCCCCCACCCGAGCGCGTGTTAACCCTATTGCTAAAATATTAGATTCCACCAGGTTTCCTGTTTTACTCATGCTGGAAAAGTACAAAAACAGTTTTTTCTGCGGTGCAACCGCTTATGATACAGCTGCACGAAGTCACATCTACACAATGAAAGCAGCTTGTTCCGTGAATATTGGCAATCTTACGTCACTTTGCGTCCGTTATTGTTATTCTCAGCACGCGAAAAAAAATACTAGATCAACCCGCAATCAGTGGGTTGACCTGATCCGTCAAGTGCTCTAGTTTCCGCACCGATAAGCGTTCCCCAGCGGTATCCTCGTCACACTTCTCTCCAGCCAACTAGAGTGCTTCACGAATTCAATTAATGCACGGATTGTGGATCAATCCACCGGTCGGATTGGGCCAGATCAGAAACTTTCACCAAAACATGGATTGGGACTGGGCCGGATTTTCAAAATTGCCAGCTTACGCGTATTGAACTGATTAAAAATATCAAGTGGAAATTATCACCAGGTAGTCCCTCAGATGCCCAATATAAATATCGACTCAGAAAAGAACATTAAAACCAATAAAGCACAGTGTTTTCGATTCTAAGCAATGCACATACTGGATGCCTAGAATATAGCTCAGCCACGAACCCCACAAATAAATTTTGTGATGAGAAGATCACGTCAACTTCATATGAATGAGTGACACTCAGATAGTTTCTAGGGAAAACAGGGGGTCCTATTCCTTCCAAGGAAAATAAATTGTCTAATTATCTACTGCTCTATCTTATCATAGCATAGCTACTGTCTGAACTTATCAGAAATCCCATTCAACCTGGTGAGTGTTGTTGTATTTCAGAGGAAAAATAACAAACAAACAAACGAACAAAAAACGGGGCAGGAGTATGTTTTGTTGGTAGAAAGCACACCACACCATTTCGAAATACAATCTCCCACCTGAAAATATTAGAAAGGTTAAGTCCATGGCAACATTATAGCCTCTGTTAACCTAGTTAGGTAACAAAATGTATGAGCCTCAGATTAAGTTTCACCAGCCTCAAATTAAATTTGCTGCTTCAACTGATTCATTTCCAGGAATTTATCAGAACAAAAATATTTACATTCTGACAATGAGTTGCTTGCCCACTTTCCTTCCCAATTCATCCATCCAAAAAATGAGCATGTCGTCGTCAACAGGCATGAATCAAAGGTAATTTTCCCACCAAACGTGAAATAGATATCCCTCGCATCCAGCAAAAAACAAAAAACAAAACAACAACTTGGGATAAAAAGACAGGGAATGCAACTTTAGATACTGTTGTCAAAATACACGGTTAAACTTGTTTTTGACTGCGTAAATGTAACCTCATCTAGCTGTGCGACGCATGACTGCAAATAGGAATAACTTCCGCATTATTTCAGTGTAAGTAAAAAAGTGAGATCCAGTATCGTCTGGCGTTTTGGCGATAAGACTCGAGCATGGTGCACCTGTTTTATTCCCCTGAATCTTCCGATTTGCGGCGTGATTCGTGGTGGTCGTGTTTCAGTTTTGCTCCGGTTCTGTGCCAGTTTTTTTTGTCGTTTTCGGCAATGTGGTGGCGGTATTGTAATTAAGATGCCATCACACATTGCCCTGGCAACATTCATTGTTTTTCCTATCTGTCTTCATTTGAAAACATTAATTAGTAAAAACGCCTTCGGCGTCTACTACCCGCGCCATAATTTAGGCTCTGTCCCTTCCTGTCGCCGGGAAGTGCTGCCACTTGCCAGCTGGTGTAAGGACAGACGGGGCGGATAACTGATCCGCATTTGTGCTCACGAAAGCTTAATGTAAGCCAAAATTGCATTATTTAGTTTTTAAGCCGTTATAATAACTAGTTCATAAGTTAAGTTTAAGTTAAGTTCAGGCTGAGAATTAAAAGATGCCATCAACATCTCCCCCCCCCCCCCTCCCTCGGCGAGGGGCTTGTTTGCCTCTCTCCACCTCCCTCCGGAGGGGCAGAGCTTCGTGCTCATTAAAGACGTCGACGGGAAAAGTTTCCGTGCCACAAACCCTTTCGACATCCGTCGGGAACTTGAGTTTCACGCCGGCGATGTGAATGCGGCCAAACCACTCCGCTCGGGAGTCCTCCTAGTGAGGGTTTTTTCAGAGCGTCAGGCCGAGGCCCTGCTCAAATTGAGCAGCTTTCTGCAGCGAGCGGTCACAATCGCCATCGCAGACCGCCTGAACACCATCCAGGCGGTCGTTTTCAGCCCGGAGCTGACTGAGCTGTCGGACGAAGAGCTGCTAGAGGAGCTGACCGAGCAGGGGTGTGCAATATCTTTATATATATATATATATATCTATATATATATATATATATATATATATATATATATCTATATACATATTCGTGATTAAAGGCGACGAGTTATTTATAGGCATGTTTCAGCGAAGGCCACTTAAGTCACAATGGCCATTTGTCTTAAGTTGATTCTGGAGCCTCCTTGACGCGAAGTCTGATAAGCCGCATGCCCATTGATAAGCAAAATGCACTTTGATAAGGAGAGAGAGAGAGGGAGAGGGAGAGAGAGAGAGGGAGAGAAAGAGAGAGAGAGAAGGAGAGAGAGAGTGACGGAGAGACAGTGAGGGACAGAGGGAGACAGACAGAGGCAGACAGAGACAGAGTGAGACAGGGGGAGATTATGGGTACCTATATAGCATATATGTATATGTATTTATATATACATATATGTATATATATATATATATATATATATATATGTATATATATATATATATATCAGCTCAGCGTTGATAACCTTTTACGATGCTTCCTCGATAAATCTGATGACAGATTTGACAGTATCCCATAACATCAGCCGATCTTGAGAGCCATGCTATGTGGAATGCGTTATATAGAGCCCATGCATCACACGGCGCGTCCTTCAACAGTCTCGGCAAACTTCCGACTGGTGTTGCTGAACCTCCAAATTTTATACAAGGGAGATTCTAAAGCGTAAAAGGAAGGAAGCATGTTAAGATGGATGAAGTGGCTAGCGAATGCAAGCTCGCGGTTCTCCCAATTCATCCAGGTTGTATATCGCAAACCAGCCCAGCGAAACACGCCCGCCCCTGCTGTTCAGACCGTGAATCAAATGTCCCTTTGTAGGGATTGTTTAACATTCAAAGAGATTGAAGAAAACACAAGATATGATGAAACAGGCTCGCTTTTAACTATTGAGATGCTTTTTAGGTGGAAAAGACTGCTCTAGAGAGCACAATTCTCTGTGTAGTAAGTGCCGTCTCGGTTTGATTGCGCCATCGTGCTCGCACAGCATTGACTGAAAGCCATTTGGCGACCGCGCACTCCCATACCTAAGGAAGATGATGTGATGATGGAAAACTGATGTGAATTGGGATTCGGCCCCCAACAACCATAACGTGTAATCAGATGGGATTGCAATCCAACCCTATCCACAAATATTCACAGCATTTTAAGGTTTACTAGCTGTCATTAATGTCACACTAATATTTCATGCCTCGAAATGCTTTCATGCAAAATCACAAATAGAGGAGCTATCTGAGGAGCTATCTGAGCAGTGCCTAGGATCAATTGAAGAGATGCATCAGCTTTACAACATAATAACAATATGGTATATTTTTTACCACCAGGTTCATATACGTCTTTGCAAATGCAGCTATAGAAACAACACACACACGCACAAGCAAAGTGCAAGGCAGCAGCCAAAGCACTCACAGCTCGCTACAACTGGCGGCCCAATGTCATCTTACACCAGAATCACGAAAAGAGAAAAACCTGGGCCTTTAATATTGCCAACATGTTTACATATGGCTACCGTACGCACAAACAGCATCGTACCCGACACACTGCTTTAGCTTTCGTGCATAAAACACAACATCTTTAAACACATAATGAAATCCAACAAGCACCGCCCCAACCCACCGCAAAATATCAATAAGGTGAACTGAACTAGAGCAAACGACACGCAGCGGCGCGAGCAAGGCTATCTAATTCGAGTTAAGGTTGGCGAAATTATTTTGTCTCTTCCGCGTCACGCATTTGGCAGTTAGCAAAAATGAGCCTATGGCGATACACAGGGATGACGAGGAGCAGAGCGACAACTACGTCGTCGTCTTGGGCCACCGGACGGCACAGTGGGACTGGCGCGACGTCATTGGCGAGATCGGCCCGCATCGCCGATATTACATCCGGCTGACAGAGGGGGGGGGGGGGGGGCGGCTTCGAGTCCGGGCTGGAAACCAGCGGGGCGGAGGCAGCCAAAGATGACGGCTCAGGGACCTGTGGTCATTATTGCCTCCATTTGCATGCACAGTGTAATGCTATTTCGTGTATATCACATTTTACAATGCAATACTCATAGATAAGATTGTAGTAATAGCCTTATTCCTCGGAGAAAAACCAGGAAAATGGAGATATTGATGCGTTGATGTTTTGGCAGCATGGCTTTATGGGAACGTAAGTAGAAGTGAATATATCCACTTCTGCTCTTGGTTTCGGCAGAGGCATCTTGCCGAAATAACACCGTATCTGTATCTCCATTCTCGTGGTATTTCTCCGATGAATAAGGCTATTACTACTGCCTTATCGTTGTGAATAATGTTCCTCGCAAATGCACTTAACAACTTGCGATGCAATGCTCTGCAAATATTTGCTTGGTGTCAATACATATTACAATGTGACACGTGTGAACTTGACTTAAATATGCGGCATAACTGTCACCCCGCCACGTTTGATCTCATTGTTGGAGGGCTGCCGGCAGATTTTCCGAATTTTACTCCCGCGCATCACTCCTCATCGCCACTAACCTTTACAACCCACCATTTTGTTTACCTTTGGTGGAGGCCGCAGGAGGAGGCGTTACACCACATACCAATACGTAAGGAAACCTGCGTGTGAACAAACACGTTGAGTAACAGTACCTCAAACAATGTGTAGCATATATTTGAAGAGAATGCTCCCCTTGTTTCTAAAAACTGCGCTAAGCTTGCAAAAGTGATTTTGAAAATATTGATGTCTTGAAAATGTGACGCCCGGAACGGGCCGGACACTTCAAGTTGAAAATGCCTCACTGCAAGTGTAACTCGTGAGTACCACCGCTCCATTCGTGACAAAACACGGGCACTAGGGCCACAGGGAATATGTTAGCCATGTATGGATGTCCCTACATTGCACAATGGCAAACGTCGGCGAGTCCTTTCACCCTCACACTGGCCTTGGTAGGCGGTGCATCTTGGTATGCAGCTTTGGGTTACGGTGACGTCACGTTCGGTTAAACATTGTCTCCGATTTCTATCGTATCAGTGCATTCACATGCACATGAATACCGCAGGACGCTTTTTACTCACCGCGATTTTATTTCAAGTCAAGTGGGCTGGGTCTTCATCACGTCCCATAACCGTTTTAATCTTCGAAACGCGCCATTTCCCGTCCCCCATCAATCTTGACAGAGTTTGTGAATCTCCAGCAGTAACTTACCAGGCCGGCGTTTTCAAAATGGATGGATGGATCCGATGGCAACCCCATGCAACAGTTGGCCCTAACATACTGCAAGCGCTACAATGTCAGAGTGCAGTTTAACTGTGAACTGCGAATCTCGTTGAACAGGCAGCGCGCTCGAGCGCGATTGTGCCCATTTGTTTATACCTATGTACGAGCTTATAGGGCGGCCACCATGATGTAATATCATTGATCTTTGATTCTCCCCTCGAATGAAGACCACACAATATCCATAGTCACCTTTGTTCACATCCATGAGTTCTGATCCAGCGCCTCTCAACACCCCTGACATATCGCTGTGATGGCTTCGTGACGTAGATGTAAACGCAGAACGCGACGAGGTTTCGCTTTACGGTTGGTGGCTTGGTAGCTATGACCTGTCAACTAAATTTAACATGTCCTGTTAATAAGCCATTTGGTAAACAAGAAGTCATGACTTCATAAAGTTATCGGATGGTCCCGGATTTGTTGGCATTACCACTGTGACGAGGCACTTTGACGCTGTTGGCAATTTACAAATTGACTCCCGGCAGGCATGGCCCAAACATCTAGTAGAATCGTTAAACCCGTTTATGTTGTTAGGGACCTACTTGGACGGGTCACTGATAGCTGTAGGATTTCTGATATCCGGTAGTCTGGACTTTGTTGGTATTCAAGTGACTGGTCATTCAACAGTTTACAGTTCGTTTCCAACCTGCTGCAAGCGACTGTTTCGGAGGAGCCTCGATACACAAAGAGCCTCTAGTTGTTTACCAGGCTTGCAAAGAATAAATAACTCATCCTGTCCATTACTGTCGAATGCATTTTAAGCCAGGTTATCGTTTTATGAAAGGCGGTTGAGGCTATCTTCCTCTTCCACTTCCACAACTTGTACGTGTTTTTCTATTGGTTAGCATTGATTGCATTGTGTTCAAAAGCTTTGCTGCAATCTGAGGCCTCTTGTGGGTATGAACCATGGACAAGGCTTCACGTTAAAGGTTACTGGGCTAATTTTCTATTTCGGTGTCATGGCATATGCTAAAAAATGTGGATCCAATCTGCACAAAAGGTGCCAGGGTTGCTAGGACGTCGACCTTAGTGGAGGTCACGCCAAAGCCTGAACCCATCAAACAAAAAGAGCAATTTCAGGCTTATGGAAAAATTGGTCCTCGTAGTCTTCAACAAGCAAGTCAGGAATCACTTTCATGCCGTGTAATGCAACGACATGGATGCTTGCCTGGTGCAGGTTAAATTTGATAGTCGCCAGTCACCCAATGTGCACTGGTCATGGCAAGCCAGCGGAGGTTTGTCGAGGTTTAGTCTCAGTGTCACGTGTCTGTAGGGGCATGACAGCAGGGCACGTCGCCCCAGCCACGGCGGTGGACACGGCCTCTTGTCGCTCATCATGAAACAAAGCCACTGGCAACCCGGAGTTAAGCAGAATGAGTTCAGGAATGCATTGAGCTCTGCTCATGTAAGCAAAACTATGACATTGTTCAACAGCTACGTCACAGATCGGGACGAGCCTAACGTGGGTGTGCCATGGGCCATGCCATCAAAATAAGCTGCTACGACTTCAGCCTATCATATTTGACACACCGTCGTATAATATATGATCAAGCTGTCAAAACCACTCAATGCGATTAACTACGCCCTTCATAGTTTTTAGTTTAAAAGTAATTTGAAACTATGATAAAATCGTCGTCAGATTGGCCATATGCGTTGGGGCGTGCGCACATGTGGCCCGCGAGGGTACGTGCCCTTCACTTATTAGATTTCTCACATGCATGAGAATGCGTGCATGGACCTGTTGACACTAAAACTGAGTAGGAAGCAGATAAAGTATTTTAATATTAACAAGTATTAATAATATAAATACTAGTAGATAAATAAATATATTTTATCAGTAAATATTACGCAGGCATGCCATTGTTTTATGTCATTCAACAAATTTATCGCACATGTGCCGCGCTAAACTAGGGTTTCGGTGAAAATCTTTGAGTTGTGGCTTGTCCTCCTTCGTGAGGAGATTCTGCGTACGCCACTGCTCACGCTTAACCCGTGTGACACGGTTATCCCACGCGCCGAACGTGAATAGTCTGAGAGTGCAATGCTGAGCGTGGACTCGTACCGTATGCATTAACGCTAGCGAAATGCCGGAACCAATTTGCATTCCATTGTGAACTTCGGGAAGTAAGGATCTGGGGCATCCAGCCACGGGCAACGAGCATTGCAAACCCAGTGTCGGGTCTCTCAGAGACGCGCTTTACCCAATCACGTCACGCTGCTGCCACATGTTTCAAATGAAAGGCTGATGAGGCAGGAGTTTGAGCAGCCTGTGGCAAGGCGTTGCAAGCTAGGAGTTCCACGTTATCGTCCCGAAAAAGCAGTGCACAGTGGAAAGTGGCAGAGGCGTTCGCTGCGAGGATCCCGTTAGAGGCCTTCAAGGGTAAGATTTTCAGACAGGTAGCTACCGCGTGCCCATGATTCATTTCTCTATCAAAAACTGTACAGATGGGTGCACGGTAGAGCTTCTCAAAAGCAGTACCCCACATATTTAGCGGAGTTTTTTTTTAGGTTTTTGGCGTCCTTAGCCAGCCTTAGTTAAACGAGGTCATGGCTTCTCGCGATAGAGGCGTTATTAACAGCTCAATGCAGGTTGCCACATGTTTAATACAACATGAAAGGTGCTTATATTTCGGCTCGTTTTCCGGCCATCCAATGGATCCGAACCAGATGTTGTGTGAAGTGAACTATTCAGTCTAGCGAAGACGCGCGAATCTTCCGGCACGCCGAAGCCTGCCACATCTGATCCGGCAGAAATTCGCGTGCTTTTGGCCGGGTTGTGGGCCAGACTTAGGGGGCTTGTAGGGTTGCAGATATAACCAGAGTCGTTTTTTCAATGGACATATGCACAGAAAACCTTTGAAAAGTGTTTTATGTTACTATGAAGTTTTAATGCATACTACTCACTCTAACGACGAAAATGTTGTTTTCAGTACAGTTAACCCACGCGTATCTAAGAATAAGTTTTCTATATCAAATGCGACTATTCACAGACATTTCTTTAGCCATGCCTTAAGTTCACCCGATTCCAGGAAATTACTAGGCCTGGCAAGCCGCAATGTGAATCCTGTCGACGTCGTTGGGTGCTAGCTGTGCATTTTGGCATCGGTGCTGCGTGAAGCAGGTAGGCTTTGGGGATTATTTCATTCAAGGATCTTCATCCTGGATCCTACTAAAGTATGTGTGCACTGTAAGCTCTGTTGGTACGATACAAAATATTTGTGATTATGAAAAAAACCTATGTAAGTATTGCATACCCGTGAACGGGTACGCTACAAGAATATAGGGGTTTGTTTTGTCGCGTCTGTGTCATAGATACCGCTAAACGTTTTTAAATATTTTAGAAAATTTTGGTATGAAAGATCTGGCACAGCACCTGACGATAAAAGCATGATCATGTTTATAGCCACCTAGCCGTCATGTTATCAAATTGTGCGCCTCTACAAACATGTTTTTAAATCTCTTCGAATTATTTCTAGCAGAAAATTGCTCATAGAAGGCGGGTGGTTAGAAATTAAACGTAAGAAGGCTTTTAGACTTTTAAGTGTTGCATAGCAACCTTTCGTGAAAACCGCTAGGCAAGATAATGCGTTTTTCGTACCACATACATTTGAAAAAATTCCAACAATCAGACTGCCTTGAAATACAACATACCATTATCGAAACCCTATTTCGATTTTTATAGCAAGGGGCATAGTGACAGACAACCCATGGTATGACCTATGTAAAGATAACACACCAGTAAATCACAGCGACAAATTGAACGATTTCATGCGACCATCCCACCAAAAAGTTAAAAAGAGTAACCCGAATTTTCGCAGCTAAGCCGAATTTCATTGAGCAATGGCGAGATGAGAAATTCAAAGGCAGGGTCTGGTTCTCTTTTCAGTTTGTGGGCTTCAGCCCCCCTCCCCCTAACGTGTACCTCAAATTTTGGGAAGACAGTAAGCCTCAATCTGGGGAGAAACCTGTTTTGGCGTAATTTGGGGATAAGTGGAGTCATTTTTTACTGCTTAGCCCCCCCCCCCCAAAAAAAAAAACACTTTGTGAAGCTTCGTCTCTGTTTGAAGAAACGAGGCAGCATACTCTGTGCTTGGCTGTTACTGTCAGGATGGGGTGAGTTTCCGTTTTTCGTCTCATACAAAAAAATGATGCCATAACCAATATCAGCCAGCAATGAAATCACCGGGAAATTATGCAACATTATTTGCCAAGCAATCCCACTTGTTAACATAGCCCACAGGAGCTTGCGTGTCACATGCGCAGGCAGCTGTCAAAATCTGAATATTGATAACAAAGAGTTTGTGTTTTGAAAAGCTCTACATTTCTACTATTTAGCTTTGTGTAACGTATGGCTGTATTTTTGTACATACGAAAGCATGTGATTCACGATCGCGGTAGGAGGGGCTCTCACGCACGATGTGTTTTCTCGTTACTGTAATTGTCATTAAGCTTCAAATTATATGCTTTATAAGTGTTTTTGTTCAAGTTTGTTTGAGTCACCTCTTCCGACATCTGTCTATGTACGCAGACACCCGTGTAAAAATCCGGTTCGATATATGAGGTTAACCAAACATTGGATATAGATCCAAAAGTTGCAGTCAGCAGGCTACGTAAGCTGCGAACTACAAGTTGACGGTGATGACGAACCAAACGCTCTCGGTGAGGCTGCGGGGATCAGTCGGGACTGCTTTATTTCCACGGTGATCTCGTATTTTCAGCAGGTCTCCCTCAGAGATGTCCTCCTTCCCTCCGCAAAGTGCATTTCGCTTTGGCAAACCCTGCACCATGCAGGACAAACAGAATAAATCTTGAAAAAACATCAAATCGTACGTGATTGCATTGATCCACTCATGTACGGCGCGCGGCAGGGCTGGGTCACCAGCACACAGAAACCCGCATGCATAACCAGTATGTTTACATGCTCTCACCTTGGTCGGGTTGGTCTGGTCCCATATGGCTTCGATTCCCGGCTGCCAGTCACCAGCCATACGTGTTTTTTATCTGCGCTCTTGCCAGCGGAATGGTCCGTTCTTTTTAATCCAAAATACACTGATCGCGTTTCGGTGTGACTCCGTTGTCGAGCTGTGTCCGCAGTTTTTGCTCACCTTTCGGTGATTATGGTAATTTTCGGCATTTTCGTCACGTCACGACGCGCTCGGCTAAGTTTATAGGCGGCGCTCTCGTTTGGGCCTGTCATCGTCGGCGGGGACGGAGATGAATGAAGAGAGGTGTGGGTTTCAGAAAGCAGAGTGCCACTGCAGGAGTGTGTAAGTGCTCAGACGAACACTGTGGATTTCACGTTTCACCCGACCCTGGCTGCTACTCTGCCGGCGCCACCGGAGCCAGCTTGTAGCTGACCACCAGTGATTGATGGCGGCAAAGAAGTGGTATTCCGGTCGATTGTTTTTGAAGTGTTTTTGCATTGTTGGACTTTTTAGTTTTTAGTTCTGGCAATGGCGTGTTCCACATTCATTTACTTCTGAAATGGTTGCATGTCATCTTTTGCTAATATGTCAGTGTGGAAAGCATTGATCTGGAACCCATAACCATATCCACGACAATCTGCAAAATGCCAGACTTCCCCTCGACTACGTGTGGATCACTCCTTTCGAGCATACATGCTTTGCTCTGTCAATACATGCCGTACAGCAAAAGTCAGGGGGTTATCATGCAGTGAAGATTATAGCTGGTCATCTGACATCACGCAAAACACGCACAAATCCAAGCAAAAGAAGTACTGTGTCAAGCTCCGTCAACAAAAATCGCATGACTTCCAATAAACATCGCTACAGAGGGATTGAGACGAGACGTTAATCTCGCGGATGAAATCATTGTTCGGACCATCGTCTTTGTCTGGTGTGTTAGTTCGTACACAACGATTCGGCCAGTTGGCTCCTCGACCGTTGTCCACTGGAGTGAAGTGTCCTTCCCAGTTAGCTTGGTTGAGCACTGGTCTCGCAATCAAGAAAATCCAGGTTTAGATCTCAGCGATTTTAAGGAGAGAATTCGAGTTGTGACGCATACACGGTTGATAAACATCCTACAGTCGTTATCAGGGCTCCATAGCAGCTGGCGACGGCCGTTGAGTTAACTGGCCTAAACCTTGTGTACAGACAAACACACTAGAAACAAATTCAAAAAGAGGGTCAGGTAACCTTCTTGAACAGCTCAGAAACTCGTTGAGATACGAGCATTTCTAGAAAAGCAAGTTCGGGTAATCCTCGAGTAGTCTGAGTGGAGCAGACGTACTCTTACTTGAAGAGTCATAAAACGGGCGTATTTATGCGAATCTCCTGCCCCAGGCAAAGATCTCATTTTTACATGGTCGCAGAGTCCTGCCTCGCAAATCCGTCTGCGTGTGGCATCGGCACACTACTCTGTCCGCGCCCGCATGAAGCGACGGCAGACGCCTCCACCCGCGCCTGAGCGGCAGCGGCAGTGGACCGCGCCGTTGGTGGGCCCGCCTCAGCAAGCGGCCGGCGCCTGGCCGGCTCCGACGCCACCACCGCGGAAGGTGCGCCCGCCGGCAGCAGGTGAGCGGCGGCTGCGTCGGCGGCCCGGCCCGGTCCCGTCCGGCGAACGGGCCACGGGCACAGCCAGACGGCGGCCGCCGAGCGCCAGAAGCTGACCCGCCCGGCGCGGCGCGGCCCGCAGCCTTCGCGCCGAGCGCCGCGCCGTGTCCAGCCGGCGCGCGAGGCGGCCGGGGACGGCCGCACTCGAAGATGCTGAGTGCGCCGCCGGTGACCGCCGGCAGCTGACGCGGCTGAGCTGGTAGCCGCGGGTGGCGCGGCCGCCCGGGCCGCCATGCACCGCAACGTGTCGGTGACGACGCGCCTGTTGCGGGCCAGCGCGCCGCCGCTCTGGTTTCGCGCGCTCTTCTACGCGGCGTTTGTGGCGTGGGTGGTGTTGCAAGCGGCCACCGAGTACTTCACCACCACCTCCCTCTACACGTACACCCACCTGCCGCTGTTCGAATCGGAGAAGCAGGTCAACTCGGCTTTCCTCAACATCGTAGCCGTCGGCCTGCTGACTGTGCTGGTCGTGCTGACATTCATCTACGGCGTGGTCAGTCGAAGCAAGCTGGCCGTACTGGCCAGCGCCGCCTTCCTGGCCAGCCTGCTGATCCTCAATATCCTGGCCGTCGGCATTCTCATGTCGAGCAAGGTAAGCGGAGCTGGGCCGGTTCTTGGTAATGAATATAAGAACGGTTATTAAATGATCCTGCGTCGCCCATGGTCATGCTGTTATTCGATGAATCTTGGATGCGACAGCTGTTTCCGTGAGCAAGCAATTATTTTTCTTCCCCTCCCACCAAAGAGACTGATTGTTTCAAACCAAATAGCAGGTCAGGTCCACGTAGTATTGCAGGCAGGGAAGGCACAGCCGCCACCCCACCCCATCCCACCAAAGAGCTGAGGGGCCTTGTATCAATCAGAAGCCCACGATATCTAACAGAAGATTCTGTGTTGGCGGGGGATCCCGAGTCGGCCAGGAAAGCATTCCCTGAACACGCACAGGGATTGGGCCCCCAAATGTAAGGGGTATCTTGCGTTGGTCAGGGCCCTCAAGAAGACAATGGAAGGGTCCTGTGTCAGTCAGAGCCTCCGGTACAGAACAACGGCCCTCTACCCCACTTCAGCAAAGGGCCCGTTAAGCCGAACTGGAACCTCTGTGCCAATGATTGGACCACCAACCGCGATAAGGGGTCTTGTTGCGCCAATGGGGGCTCCTGTATTGAGCTGGGGTCAACTATCTTGGTCAGGGGGTTTCCAGCGTTATTTAGGGGACAATTGTATGATGCATCCCTGTAAGGGCCTCTGGATCCACCAGTTCACCCTAGCTCATGTCGCTTCAATGACAGCAAGTAGGCACCCCGTGCTGGGATGGTATGGCCCTTCAGCCCTCGGTCTGGAACGATAATGCGCCTCCCAGTGTTCTAACCACGTGGCCCTTAACCCGGAAAAAAATAAAGCGTCTCATTAGTGTTCAATAGAGTGGATAGAAATAAGGTCAAAAATGAAGAAAAGGCCAGCCCATGTGCACCTGAGAGCATCCACCCTTTTGCACAATCGACTTCTGAAACAAACTGCATAAGAAGTTTTGAGCCTGAGTGCCAGCAATCGACAAGAAGCCTGCGCGCGAGCAAGAATAGCTGTGGCCGGGTTTGGAGTTTCCGTAAAATTGAACGGCATTGGGCGGTGCAGATAACATCAGGCAGCGGGCACCGGGCACGCGAGAACGGCTGTCCTGAAATGGCGCTTCCGAAAGTCTTTCAAAATCGATTCCTGCCGTTTGAAGGTAAGATTAGAGCGTATATGCCACCTTCATAATTTTTAGATAGACCTCTGATTAGATCAACAGTTATAGCAACATGAGGAATAGAGATACCATCCGTTCCACCACCAGATTCCAGCGCCAGTTCGCGTTAATGTAAATGTTATTCAGTGCCTATTATTGATGTGAAAATCGCGCTGGTAAAACGACCGTCGACATTGCCTTACAAACACATGATTGATTACAGCACTCAAAGGTTCTTTAAAATACTCATCACTTGTGTCCGCTTGTTGCTAGCCTCCCGATGTTAGCCGCGGGGCCCACGCCGCGCGGCCTGAGGAGACTGAAACATCACGCGCCTGGTTTCTGTTTGTAAGAGTTGCAAGCGCACATGTTTAAAGCTATGCTGCATATTTTGACACTAATCGATTCTGACTGATGGCTGAACACTCCCAGATGAACATCGGTTGACCGTGGTGATGCCAATTTTTAACCCCATTTCTCATCTAGAATCAAGGTGCACGGGTACTCTGAATCGCTGTCGAAGCCATATAAAGTTCTGACAAAGTCTCTGAGTTCTATCGGTTTAAAACATAATTGCATAATCTCGTGCGTTTTCTGGTCCCTGGGCGGGTAAAAAGGGTTAAAGATAAAAAGGCAGAAAAGAGAAATATGTCCCTCGAAATGAACTGGGTCAAATCAGGAGATCATTTTGGGGGTGGTCACCATCAGGGTGCCCTTGGTCTGTGCCCCCTTCCCCCCGCCCCTGCCAAGACTCTGGCTGCGTTCCTGGCGGCATATATAGTACCAGATCAAATGAGCTATCAACGAGAGTGAAATGGAAGTAGAGGAGTGAATGTTTTATGTCGGACGGGCACCAACACTTACGTGTACCTGACTGAATTTAACAGCGTCCCGGGCTGCACTCCATCTGGCACAGTTCTGCAACGGGCGAGAATGTCATCATTCTGTGTTTTTGTCGGCATATCTTACAGCTATAGGTGCATCTTGGCCTGCTATTAAACCATACTGTCATGCGTCTAAACATCTGAATGGCGTTATTCAGACACCCTTCTCCGCCTTCGAAGTGGGGACCCCAAGCACTGCGTCGCCAGCGAGTGCCCCTTCGGTGTGGCTTGCAGTCCCAAAACGACAGTCATGAACTTATCACTGACACAGTGGTGGCGCCGTAAAGTGACGCAATCTGAGCACGTGCAAGGACAAGTTGACCGGTTTCAGGAAGTCCTATTTGCATCCTGGCCTTGGGTGCGCTGCAGATGGGCTGTGATTTACAGCGCCGAGCCGACAAACTCACTTCGCGGTCGTAGCGCTCGCAAATCCACCTCATCGCTGTGTGAAGCAGCAAATGTAGCCTTTGCGTACCCCCTTACACTCTGCAAACATCTCGCAGTAAGTGCAAAAATTAAGTAACTTATAAGCCGTATGTTAGACAAATAACCTACCCCATACACGTTTAAGAATTCATGCCTTTCATCCTTTGCAAAAGTATCGAAGCAATTGTTTATGCTTTACGTCTGAGGGACATAACGGCAATCAAGAAGGTGCCGTCGCGCTTGACGCGTCACTTTTCACTTCGTTTTTCAACGATAGCTCTGAGGTTTGGCTTGCGATGACTCAGATTTTGCTCCCAAATTAATAAAAGAGCGTGTTTTGAGACATAACTTTCTCGCCGATCAGGAAAAATGATCTGCCAAAAACAGATGCATGGCTTTGATGCTCGACGAACCGCACGCCACATGCACCGCAGTCATATGACGTCATCAAACCGTTTTGCCCGCAGGCAGAGTGTTGTAGTTTCAGCAACATGTGGAGTTTGATTTCTGTTTATGGTCGTTGCGCTTTGCAGACTTTGAATTGGGGCTTTGATTGTGACACGGGAGTTTTGCGAGTGGACACAGCACTTTTCCGCCCAAACTTAGCATTTTATGACAGAGCACAGTATTGTGGTTTGTTTTAGACTTCCATCTCTGGCAATCTCGACTTCATCGGAATTTCTTATGAAGGGCAATCCTGCCCTCTAAACTGCAGCGTATCATATTTGGAAAGCTCCTGACGATCCTTCCATGATTGCAGACCTATCTCATCAGCGATCAGCCGTCCCCCACGTGGTGGAGTGGACGGGATGGACGACTAGCTTTTCATTCGCCTGGTTTCAAGAAAAATCGATACGTTTGCCCGACCATGGCGGCCTGCTGGCGACCGGCCGAAGGGGGTCACAGATTGGCACAGGCATGGATGCGTCATGCCATCCTAAACACGACGAAGGTCTCTCCACGCTCCCGTCTGGTAAACAAAGACGGGAGGCGACGTACCCATTGTACTGGAATGACGCAACTCAGTTTGGTGGGGGCGAGGTTCAAGGCACATTCTTAAGCACTTCCTAGCATGTGCGAAGGTCGGGCCTTAGTCGCCCATTTGTATGCCACCTCGGAAGCTACTGGAGATGTTCCAGAGTTGGCAATATAAAGAAGTAAGCGTTGAGAAATAAGAGCATTTATTTTCAAACAAGGATCGTCGTCATAACTACGTGCCTGTTACTGCCAGCGCGGTATGCTGCTCGAAAAAGCTCTGCTAACTTTGCGACTGACACTTTGACCCTTCTTGAATGGGGTTGGCTGTACCGACAGTGAGAGTAGAATGCAACAGACAAGGTAGACGATTAAGCCCGCGACTAGTCGTGGTCCCATACTTTGAGGGATTGAACTGACATGAATTTTCATGGATACCACGCTGATGGTGCTTTCCCTATTTTGTTCCAGCTTTGAGTCTTGTTGTTAGCGCTGTATGGCTTTAACGTGAATGGAATTTGTCCTTATGCTCTTTGTAAGCTATAACTGAGGGCCATCGTAACTGGGTTTCGATGACCTGTAAGTGGTCTACTCGCAAGAAAAGCAATAAATGCACATGTAAATGGCACTCCCATCCGATACTGCATTTCACAAGCCTAATTTGAACTCGGCCAGCTGGTACACTATTGACCTTGGGTGGCAGATCGATGCCAGGATGCAAGAATGTAGCAGGGTCGCGTCCAACGATGTCCTCTGGGATCAGATCCGCGTGATTTGCGATGGCTGACTTGGTTAGAGACTGGCCGGGACGGCGGTGGTCTGATTACCCGGTACGCCCCCCCCCCCCCCCCCCCCGATGGTCAGGGTAATACGGCAGGGGGAGGGGACTGCCGCTAATCAGTCTGACCACGGGCCGACCTCACACCGGCCCTGGGCCCGGCCTGACGGTGCTGTTCATATTATCTCGCTATTGGGTTTCAGTGGCTAACCTCACAAATTAGCAGTAGCAGATAGCTGCTGGCTATTGCAACGCAAAAATATGGCTAGTCAAGCCCATTTGCTTTCTATTTCGGTCCATTCCGCTCATAGGCACGGAAACTATTGCGTTATGGGGAAGGGGGCCTTGATGCCTTTATTCGGAAAAAGGTCGCACTAAGTTTACGGTGGTGCTTGGAAAGGAGCGACTCAAAGTGTCTCTGAGACCCCAATCCTGGATAGCTTATCTCGTTCCTGGACTTCTGTTAAATTTGGATCATTTTCATGTGCAAGGGTGCATCTATATCCGTGTTCAGTGTGTCATCCAGCACCCCCGAGGTCGAATCGAAAAAATTGGTAGGCTTATTCGCGCGCGTACCGTTCGCAGACGTAACTGCGTATTTTGGGAGTGCACCGCTGCGCACCAACTCTGGAAACGGAGGCGAACTGAGAGGCCCAAGACCGGACCTGGGGCGCCAGACATTTTTCACGTCACGTCAGGGCCGCACGAGTTCACTACACGCATTGCTGATGCGAACGGAGAGGAGCAAGGTGCGATAGAAGACAGCAGCCCTCGTCAGATACGGAAGCACAACTGTGCCAACCACCCGATCTGTGATCAAAAGCAAGTAACCGACCGGCCGTGGGCCGCCGGCGGTATCTGGCAGACCATGCCCCGCCGCCACACTGGGGGCAGCGGTGGCCGCCGGCCGAGGCCGAGGCGACCAATCAATACGCGGCGACGGAGCCGAAGCCGCGACCTTTGATGAGAGGAGGCGCTCCCCTGCGGCGACAGGTGGGGTCGCCAGAGGTCACTCCTCCCCACACACGGCCAAACGGCTGCGGATTTGGGAGGGGGCGGGCCCCTGGGAGCCGTGCTGTGGGATTATTGCCTGGTTGCCTGTTGCTGACTGTGATGAATGTGCCGCACTAGGATCGTTCTCTCGCTCCTGGCCACCGGCGAGGCCATAATTCGTGTTGGTGATAATGTTCTGCCAGTGGTCTAGGATTGATTGCACGGCGTCCATATGAGCAACTGTGTGCATACGCGAAAATGCTCGTGCTGTGCGCCTGAGAATAGCGTGTGCGTTTTGTCGCATGCTTGGAAATATTGCACCGAGGTCGAGCATAATCATGTTTCATGGCTGGTACGTCCATGCCGTGCGCCTGAAAGGATCGATCGCGCTGCATGGCTGGAATGATAATGACCTTCGTCTGCACGTCCGACATAAGTCTATTCTAAATATGAATTTACTGATGATATTTCGGTTTGGGGAGCCGCGACCTCTTCGCTTCCAGCAACGCTCTGAGCATTTTGCCGATATACATTGTGTTGTAGAGAGAGAGAGGGAGAGAAAGAGAGAGAGAGGGGGGGAGAGAGAGGGAGAGATTCTACATATATATATATATATATATATATATATATATATATATATATATGTGTGTGTGTGTGTACGATACGCGGGGCATGTATAACCGGTGAGTAGGCTGTGTGCATATCGGGATATCCTGGAAAGTGACAGAACGGGTTCATATGCAGACGGCATTTTCTGATGGGGAATATATATATATATATATATATATATATATATATATATATATATATATATATATATATATATATATATATATGCATGTGTGTAAATGTATATTTATTTCTGAAAAATTACAGATCACAGATTGGTGGTGACACAGCGATTTTCCAATGCCCCTCAGATCAGATGTTTCACAGATGTTTCTGCCAAGATTCACTTCACATACTAAGCAGCATAAAACATCAAATAACTAGGCTTATTACGATATTACTAGGCTCATCACGTGGTAATGAACTGGATCCAGTCTAAGACTATGGAATGCTGTTGGTTGTGTTCATGTCGTCAGAAGCTGACTGGCTAGAAGAATGCGCTAATTGTCAGAGGTAAACAGAGGACGTTGGAGCGACACATGTCAAGGATTCATCCAGGACTTTTTGATGCTGTGAAGAACAATGACTTTGTGGTAAGAGGCCGAGCATCGCTGGTGTAAGCTTCTTACATTCCCCTTTGCACCTCTGATTTAGTGTTCTGATCGGTGGACAGGCGTGAGCTTTTATTGTCATTGCATTCCATATAAAACTATGTGAAGGTGCAGGAGGTGTTCAAAAATGTGGTTTACGTCTGTTGGTAGCAATATTGCATGGGTTTTACTCTAAGTGATTGGGACCACGATGGGAAGAGTGAGTTCTGCACCGGTAATGATTATGCGAAGATGGTGAAAGCTGGGAACGCTTCCAGCTAATTGTACGATGACGTCACAAAACCAAAAGTGGTATTGTCGTCAAGAGCTTGTGGGACCATGTTATCGGTAAATGTAGGGCTACAGAGATGCAGTTATGCACAAAAAAACGTAGGTTTGAGGGATGGGGGGGGGGCAGGAAAAAAGCTGGGAATTCCTCCGATATGCACTTTAAACAGTTTTCTGCACATATTTGATGCACTTCCTTTTCACAGTCTGGAGCAGAGGTGCAGTTTTTTTTAAATAAGTTGGTGGGTTGAACCCTAAAAAAGTGATTAATGCAAAATAATTCTTAAAAATGATGAATAGAAATAGGAAACTACATCCATAGTCAGAGTCACAAATAGAGTAGTCACAAATAGTCACATAGTCAGTCATAGTTACAAATAGAGTATTCGCCTGTACGCTGGATATGCTGATAATTTCGGTAATTTATTTCAGCCGTCAGTCAGTGTTTGATGACATGCAAATGATACTTAAGTGCAAATGAATTCCCGAAGCGAAAATGTTTCTAATGGTAATACCACTTTGTATCAACCGTGTTGCTGTCTTTTTGGTTTATTTCATTTAGAGTTACACTGCGACGGTGTTTGATAGATATGGCTCCAGGTGACAATTTACAAGGTCCCAAATTTCGTCGGCGAGAGAAATGGCACTTTTCTCACCCCTGTCTCTGAGATCCTGGATCGTTTTCGAAATTTTGTTGACGGAGCCTCTGTGATCTTGGATGTTTTTCGAAATGTTGTCAGTATGTCTTCTTAGAACCTGGATCTGATCCTAATTTTACAGAAAGATCTTATGTTTCTTGGATTCTTTAATCAATACTTTCTAGAGCAGTTTCCTAGATCTTAGAGCAGATTTCACACTCTTTAAAAAAAATCATGATGCATTTGTACAGCTGTGCGAAGTGCTTGAGATAGTTATGGAGATCAGTTCTGACTCGTTGCATTATGACTCATGAGCCATATTTCTCAGGTTATATGGGTTTTACTTTTGGGATTATAGCAACTTTGTACTGATTTTGCACAAAGTTTTAAAACTAATGAACCGGAGGAACCGGATGTCGGATGGAGCCGGAGGAGACCCGGGACCAGGCGGAGCTAGACAGAGCCCGATAGGACCAGACAGGAGCGTGATTGAGACCTGACCTGACGGACTACCGGACCTGATACGATGAGATGGCATCGGACTGCAAGGGATGTAACCAATATGAATGGGACACAACAGGACGGAACCGGCAGGGACAGGGATAGGACCGACCGGCACTACGCGGGTGTGGAGACACGGAGCCGACTGCGTGTTGCTGATGGTGTCTGGACCGATGTATAGGCCCTTATCGACTCATGAACGCTGGATTAGCGCGCAGGGCCCTTTGGCTGGCATTGGAGTGCCCGACCCTATGGGCTGGGATCCTCCCTGAATACGACCTCCGGCCGGCCTTTCGGGCCCCTAATCGTAGATCCTGAGGGGCCCGAATCCCTCGGAAGCTAGGGAGTCACGTGCTCTCTGTGTCCCCTCTACCTGCGCTACTGCTTCAGAAGCAGAAGCAAGAGATGATTTTAGAGCTCCGAAATGCTACCAAATCATCAAAGTATTGGTGGCAGAAAAAACTCCGGTTATGCTACCGATGTGTTTTGTAGGTGTGTGTGACATCGTGGGTTCCCTCCCGATTAGTGATAGCTCATTCTGGGTCCAAGATGAGGCCCACTCCCATCTCCATTCTGGGCATGAGATGGGATCATCCCCTCCCATGTCTTTGGAGGCTGGGGAGAGAATGTTCTGAGGTCTAAGATGAAAAATGTATTCCTTCCGGACTGACCTGTGCCTTTTCTAGGCATAAGAAATGACGCTTCCCAGACCTAACGTGGGCCATTTCTGAGTGAAACCGAGCGTGGGTCCATACCGAGTCCAAAAAAATGGGTCGTGCCTTCGGCTCATAGATGCTTACTTTCTCGACCAAAAACGGATAGTCCATGATTAATAAGCGCTATTTTTGAGTCTACTATGGCCTTTTCCAGACCTGAGCGGGTCCTTTTTAAAACCACTAGAAGCCCTTTCCTGACCAAAAAGGCCTTTCTGAGTCTGCGATGGGTCTTCTTTTGCCACCCCCACCCTTTCGTACCAAATATTTGACCTTTCACTTGCATAATATGGAATTTGTTGGGTCTGAGATAGGCTCTTCTCAAACTTAAGCGCTTAGATTGCCCTTTCCGGACTTATGCTCACTTTCTTAGTCTAAAACGTACCATTGCAAGATTTAAGGAGGGCCGTCTTTGGTTTACGATGGGCCCTTCCAGACCTGAGAGGGTCATTTCGGTGCTCGCAATGGGTTCTAACAAGACCTGGGACGGACTTTTCTGAGTTTGCGATCAGCCTGTTCTAATCAGAAACGGACCCTTTTGAGTCTAAAATTGATTATTTTTGGACGGGAAGGGGCCCTTCCCTTGCCTTAAACTGTTATAGGGGTTCCCTGCCCTGAAATGGATTCTTTGCGGACCTGAGATGGGCTCTCTACGCTTACTTTGATGACACACAGTGAACGAATCTCTTCCACAAATCCGCCTGAGACTCCACTTGGGTCACCTGCAATATGGGGAAAGAATGTTGGCCCTTACCTCATACATGGGGGACAGTTTGCCCGCCTATACACCGCCACTGGCTTTCTGAGCCAAGATGGGCCAACTCCAGACCAGAGACTCAGGCCCAAAATAATAGCCCTTTCCTAGCCTAGATTTTGCCGTTTCTCAGCCTGGTCCCAACCTGGCTTGAGACGAGCTATTTCTGAATCTATGGTGGATATTTTCCAGATTTGAGGGTGCCCTCTCTGAGCCTACGATGGGCCCTTTTCCATACCTGAGACGGGCCCTTTTTGAACTTACGATGAGTCATGTCCAGACCAGAAAGGGGCCTCTACAGTTCCTGCAAGTGACATGAGTGTATCCCGTCTTGAAATGGATAATTTCCAGCCCAAGATGGGCCTTTTGTGAACACAAAACGATCCTTCCCTGAACTTAAGATGGACACTTTGCGGACCAGACATGGGCCCTCTACGCTTACTTTGGTAACACAAGAAGCAAGTATTATATACGCGAGGGCCCTTTCTGAGCCGTGTGAAATTATGGGGGCAAAAATATTTCTTGAAAAGAATTGGCTTTAAATCACAAAAAGGGACAAAGTGAAAGAGGACTAGCAGCAGAGAGCCATTACGAGCCCCCACCTCACAAATCTTGTCAGCAAGCTGGGGAAGCTGCCCATCGCGGACCCGATCTCAGCGTGAAGGGAAACATGCTCCAGCAGGTGTTTAAGCTGAGGGTGCCCAAAGCCCATTTTACCGAAACACCCAACCCCTCACAGTTCACATTGCAAAGAGGCGTTTTGTCTTCCAAGGGTGCTAGATGTTTCCACTAAAAAATTGTCCCTTTTTGGCCAAGTTTGCCGGACTGGATGAAAAGTCCCTGCAGGGCGCGAAAATTGTTTGGACGTTCTTGTTATTAACAGATAAAATATATAACGTGCTTCCTAACCAGCCTCCTTTCCAAAACGATCAAAACTTAATAAATTGTCGGCATTCGCTAGCTGAAAACAAAGGTGTGCAAATGCAAATCTTTGGAGGGATTACGTTGACTTTGACTTTAGAAGTGAATGCCCAGTTATCTCTTTTGAATTCTGAACATGTTTCCAGGGGTGCATTCCATGATACAAAATAAATGCCTCCGACAACTTCGTGAGTTAACGGCAGTGTACAAGTAGATCGGCAGAGAAACTCCGTTGACCGTTCAGCCCCCACTCAGTCATCTTTTAAAAGGTGAGCGAGCTGGATGCCTGCATAACCAGCCAAATGACCCGGCTCTCTGAAACGTCCAAGACCCAATAGCTGTCAGTGTCACTCTCGACGTGCCCAAGGCGCTGACATGCTTCAACGCTTCGGGAATGCAGTGCGAACAGGGAGACTTCCGTAGATAATCGTGTAGCATTGTCAAGAAGTTCGAAATTTGCACAAAATGTCGAGTGTCCCGTGGGGTTAAAGATAAGCTTTCATGGGCAGAAGCCAAATATACGCCTGCATGGCCTGAAATGTTAACAGTTTTCTAGGCATCAATGAAAAACATTACTATGCTGGTAAAGATCTCCCCCGATTTAAAAATTTCTCCGAGCGCGCTTTGATCGAAAATTGGCTACCTATATTTGCTAGGCTAGCAACTAAACCGAGAATACTGCTGCATTGGTATTGATGTATTGTTTAGTACGGTAGTCGTTCCCAAAGAACTGTGAAAGGCACGAGGCACTGAAACGCAAGCATGTTGGGTAGATTTTGGTTCCAATGAACAGGATCGCACGACTGTGTAGTCTTCATGGCCCATTCTGTTCTGGTGCAGGCCACATTTCACGTTTTTCGTCGTAACCGAATGTGGGGAAACTGCGGTGTGATAAAATAGTGGTGAAAAAGCCATTCTGATCAAACTGCTTCTGGCCTTCCACAGGGAGGAATACCACAGACCTGACCTTCCCACTGCTCCATTCCCATTCCGGTCAATCACTGGCACCTCCATCTGCCGGACAGTCCCGAGGTCAGCACGTGGTTTGTAGGCTATACATTTGCCCACACCGCGCAGTTTGTCTCACGTCTTCATCTGATCTGGTTGCTCTGATCTGTTATCAGTTATCAGAAGGAGATCTGCAGCCTTGGCTCACACCAATATGACCGTCCATTTTCTCCCGGTCAGAGTATGCTAGTTCACTGTCACTGCGATGCTGCAGACAGTAGAGATCTGGACCCGATGTCGTTCGTTGTTCTTCAGCCGTTCCTCTATGTAAATTTTTTTTAATGTTTTTCGGCGTAACCGAGTGCGAATGCATAACCGAATGCTATTATAGTGTTGATAAAATATTGAAATAAAAGGCATCCCGATCAAGCCGCCTCTACCTTGCTACGTGGAGGAATTCCATAGAATTCACCCTCCAATTGCCCCTCATTTATCGGTGCCCGCAAGTGCTAAACTTACCTTTCAAGGACTAGAATGCAACGCAGATAAAAGGGGAGGCCAACCCACGCACAAACATGAACATACTGTGACAGTATCCTGTTCTTGCCTATTGCATTGCCCTGCTGTTGTCAGTAGGAATGAACGACGCACTCCTCTGCTGAGGATAGTAGTGTTGCCTGCCTCTCATTCCGGCAGTAAGAGGTCAAGCTCCCGTAATGCTGTTCCGCACCCAGCAGCCTTCCCGGGACCGTGCATTCGCTAGGCTTTTCAGCTAGTTTACTTTATACGGGCCGAGGACAAAGATCCTCAGACCAGAGGCCAGTGCAGTCTAGGTAAACATATCACGCCAGAAGAGGTGTTTCGTGCCTAACAAATTAGCCGGCATTCTCCCTACCACCTGCCGGCGGAAAGCCCTCGATGTCCCCCTCTGCCTCTTTTTATCACCGTGCTCCGTTCCAAACGCCACGGAAAGCTCGTGCTCGGACGGTTTGCGGAGAAGGTGGGACTCAGAGGTCAAAGGCTTAGAGTGTCCTTACCCCCCTCTCTCTCGCTCTCATCGATCTCTCGTCTCATCGCTACAAAGTCTCTGCTCTCTCTCCGGATCTGTCTCATCTTCTGTCTCTCTCTCACCTCTCTGTCTCTGTCTTCTCCGTCCTCATCTCCTGTCTCGTCGTCATCTCTCTGCCTGTCCTCTCTCTCTCTCTCTCACTCAGCTCTCGTCCTCTCTCG
>NW_023597054.1:31213763-31219328 GCF_011947565.3 Pollicipes pollicipes
TCTCTCTCTCTCTCTCTCTCTCTCTCTCTCTCTCTCTCTCTCTCTCTCTCTCTCTCTCTCTCTCTCTCTTCTCTCTCTCTCTCTCTCTCTCTCTCTCTCCTCTCTCTCTCTCTCTTCTTCTCTCTCTCTCTCTCTCTCTCCTCTCTCTCTCTCTCTCTCTCTCTCTCTCTCCTCTCTCTCTCTCTCTCTCTCTCTCTCTCTCTCTCTCTCTCTCTCTCTTCTCTCTCTCTATCTCTCTTCCTCTCTCTCTCTCTCTCTCTCTTCTCTCTCTCTCTCTCTCGCCTCTCTATCTCTCTCTCGTCTCTCTCTCTCTCTACTCTCTCCTCTCTCTCTCTCTCTCTCTCCTCTCTCTCTCTCTCTCTCTCTCTCTCTCTCTCTCTCTCTCTCTCTCTCTCTCTCTCTCTCTCTCTCTCTCTCTCTCTCTCTCTCTCTCTCTCTCTCTCTCTCTCTCTCTCTCTCTCCCTATTCCCGTATTGCGTGGCAATCTTTCCTATACCGCACATTAAAGAGTTCAGACAGAAAGGCTCATGTACGTTGAAAGACAAAACTATATAATGCAAGGGCTTTTCTCTGAATCGTCCCTTAACGTACTGTATTGACTGCGGTCGTTCGCGGAGATATCAACAAAGTAAGCAACGGGATTTTCATGTCACGTTAATCAAATATAGATGTTAAGATCTAAAGCCATGCCTACAGCAAACCCGCGGTCCACTTCCGAGGCACCCGGGTTGGGGGTAAGGGTGAAGCGGGCTTGGGGCAGCCAACCAAAGGTTTAACTTTAGTCCGGGTGCACCCTTAGCGGCCGACTTGCTCGGTCTGCGCTTCCTCCGGGCCTGTTCACCACTGGGCAGCATATCACATCGTTTGGAGCAAACACGCAGCATCTGATAAAAGCTTGGCTCGCATCCACTATTTTATGCGGAACGTTGAATATTTCATTGTTTTGCGGAACGCAGCAATGTAAAACGAGCACCTGCGAATGTTGTTCACAGGTGGCTGATCTGGCCGAAGGTCGGGTAGGTCTTTGAAGAGAACTGCTCAGACGCGTGGTGCTGAGCAATTGTGCCGGTGGAAAATAGGCGCCATATTTCTAAAAGAGCCCTCATTATCGTCGTTAAACAGAATTTTGATCATGTGTTGTCTCGGGCTTACTAAGTATTGCGATTTGCGAGTTAAAATCAGGCGAAACTCGTGTCCCAAAATATTTCCCCATCTCTCTCCTTAAAAAGAATGGTATCTTAAGAATGTCTTGAATACGATCTTGCAACAAAACTTGCTTAAAATGGCTCTATTCCGACACACATCGTGACCCTTGAGAAAAAAATGTGCCTCCCGATGGAGACGCCTGGATGCGCCACTGGCATGGCAACAGTGATTAGACAGGCTGGAAGCAATTCCACGTGGTTGGTCTGGGCACCGCTGGCACGAGATGTCGAGCACATAATTCGGCGCTCTCGCGCCTGCACTGCTGCAGGTCGCCGATAACTTGAGCTGCACACAACACGGACCGCACAGCGAGGGGAGGCTATTTTTAAACGGACAGGGCTGGCGATCAGCGCCGCGCTACGTCTGCAGCGGCTTCTCTGCAGCTTCCCATCGATTACGCGACCCCGGCACGGCCGGGCAGGCGGCAACAGATGCGGACAGCTCGCGCACGGCCGGGGCTTTCCGCCGAACAAGCGGGCGGCTGGAGGCGTCGGCAGAGGCGCTGAGCCGCGCCGCGTTCCCGTGGGGCAAGGTCAGGGACCTGCCATCGCCGCAGGCCGTGTTTGGACGGGCGACATTGCGTCCTAGGTGTGAGTCATCGGTGGGCAAGAAGGCCCAGAGGCGTCACGTTGGCTCCACGTGGAAAGGTGTGGCGGCCCCTTCTAGCTTGAAGCATGTAGTTTGTAGCTTTGAAGCAAGCACCTAGTACGGCCATCCATGAGGATCAAGGGCCTCGAAGGTGGTGTAGATCACTGAGTGACGTTTGGGACATCGCAAGACTAACACCCCAGAAGTCTGCGAGCGCCACCCACGCCGCTCACCCGGACACCACAACGCTCTATGGACCGACGGCTTTTTATCGACTCTTGTCACGGCCCCGGTCATGGGCGTCATAGCTTGTCATGTCGCGGCCTCTCACGTCGCGATCTCTCACGTCGCGGCCTCTCGCGTCGCAGTTTCTCACGTCGCGGCCTCTCACGTCGCAGCCTCTCACGTCGCAGCCTCTCACGTCGCCGCCTCTCACGTCGCAGATTCTCACGTCGCAGCCTCTCACGTCGCAACCTCTCATGTCGCAGCCTCTCACGTCGCAGATTCTCACGTCGCAGCCTCTCACGTCGCAGCTCATATCGCAGCCTCTCACGTCGCGGCCTCTCACGTCGTGGCCTGTCACGTCGCAGTCTCTCACGTCGCGGCCTCTCACGTCGCAGTCTCTCACGTAGCAGCCTCTCACGTCGGTTGTGGAGGGCAGGGACCAAAGCACCGTCGTTTGAAGCAGCCATGCTCATTCTCCGTTAGCGCTCGTCCGATCGTTTTGAAATATTTACCAATCGATGCAGTGCAGTGAGGTGAGCTGAGGGGTGGCAAAATCGGGACGTTAACTGGGCGCAAACACCTGAAAAACGCGAAGGGAAAATCTCACACGCAAAAGCAAACAACTCGGGTATAACTGATTTCCTGCTGCAGTTGTAAATTTGCTGGCCCTTAGACAGTTCAAAAGTCATCAAATTCCATAAGTCTAAAATTATCGCTCGCAGACAACTCAGATCTCAGAGCATACCACTCCGATCGTCGCGCTACCTTGCCCCATTCGATGGGATATACTTGATTCCCAAGTTGCGAAAGTGGTGTCATTTACAGCTGTGCCTTTTCCTTGCCATATATAATCACAAGATTACCAGCAAATCCGTTAAGCTGGCCTTACTAGGGTAATGGTGTTAGCTGAATTTCTTTTAGTGGAGGCGCTCCACTGGAAGTCACGTGTTATGCTGTTCGTGGTGTGACCGCGATTAAAGCATGTGGAAATCCGTGAGATGGAAATCAAGTTGAATGGAAAAATTTTGGTGAGATATTTGCTTTGCCAACACAATATTCGTACTTTGACTGAATGCTTTTGTAATCACAAATCGCAATGTGAATATAAATGGATTAGGTTGTATCAAAAGTCACCTGTCATGGAGGAGACTACCGTACATGGCTGATAGTGTGATGGTGTGTGTAATGTACTATAACTTGCTTAGCGTTAGAAGTGTGGGCAGTTCATAACGTGATAAGTGTGAACAGTGGCTGGTAATATACTGAATTACCTGTCATGCTTCTACCACAAATTGTTTGTTTTGCATTTATGTGTATCTTCAGTTGCGGTGTGTTTTGCAGACTGAGTACTTGGCTGCCAAGCTGTGGGCCCAGTGCAAGAAGTTATTGAATTATTCGAAATTCAGCAGCGAATACAACTCACCGGCCCGGCCAAACCTGGCTCGCCGTTGTACTGTAATAGCCAGCAGAGGCTTTGATGAGACATTTTCAGGAATTGCAACAAAGCAGGGATTCGTCCATGTTCGTTTTGGCGGACTGGTGATCCTGATGGGACATTATAACGCAACGTCGATGCCCTTTTTAGGGGCGTGTGCCGCAGCGTCGTGAAACCTCGCAGACATTTTGAAAGGTGATGCCTGAATAATCGTTTTGGGGACGCTGCTTCATATGGTTGTTTATTTTTTGTGATGAAAATACCTAAACTGCCAATAAAATCTTGCAGATCCAGCAACTGCCCATAGAGATGTATCAACTTATCGCATCTGATATTAGCTCAACAGGCCAAGTGAAAGCGGTTGGGTTTGTTGCCTACAAGGGTGTAAGGATTTTTGAGTGGGATAGGAAATGACTCCTCATTCGGCGGGGAGTGATATTGGAATATCCAAATGACATGACCGATCCCACATACAGATTCACCTAACCTACTCCTAAATTATGATTCCTCCCCGGACGTATGCTACTTCAATCTCGTGAACAGATAAAAAGCTACAAAAAAGACACAGGGAATTGGCCGCGATATGTGATGGGGCTACACTGGGGTCCGAATAGCTGTAAATGAGTGTGTGGGGGGGGGGCATATCTGGTCATTTGAGGAGGGCATTCGACAGAGTGCAAGGGGCATCTTCTGCCCCACATCTAAAACGTTAAAAAGGCCATCGGTTACAGCCGCACTGCCATGTGGGGACGGATTCAGTACATTCACGCAACCCTTGGAGATGCACAACAGCCACCGTTTTTAGAATTAAAACTGCTGGCAGGTTTCTTCGACAGTGATAAGCGTTTTTAATAAGCTGATAAGTTACTTGAACACCGTTCTAACGCCATGCAAATATAAGTGAAAACAGTAATCTGAAAGATCGTTTGATGTGATCTTAGCAATGGCAGCTTATCTAAAAAACCTACACCAACATAACATAAAGTGTGGAAATGAGCAGCGTGGTTTTGTCGTGCCCCGCCAATGCAGCACCACTTTTTTCATTGTCATTATCATTTTTCTTTTTTCAGGAAAGTAAAACAAAATGATATTTTCGTATCAAACAACAGTTTTTGGTTCAGTAACCATTATTTGCTCCACGGCTATTTCTCAAATATTTTCATAGTGAAGGATCAATCATCAGCTGACGCGGAAAACTCTCTTCGAACCGGAGTGAATCGTCCTGAAAGAAACGTGGTCGGGGCGGTGCGCGGCTGGTCGATGTGCGTCCTACGCTATTATCATTCCGTCGTGATTATGTACATTCGCCCTCGGCAGCCTTTTGTTGATTGTTGGCTCCAAGTTGTCTAGAAGACTGCCGAATCGATTGAGCCCGAGTCACAGCTATGGCGGTTCCTCTATATTCGACGTGCCCGGCTGTGAGAGTACGCTCGATGGGCCTGACCGAGACTGCTCCGGCTTTGTCAGTGTCCTGATGTGACAGATCCATGGCCCCAGAATCTTTCCTGGGACTTGCTTTCTTCTTTCTTCATTCTGTGCATAGCTTGTCACCGAGGTGAAGGTTCCAGAAGCAAACGGTGGCAAAATGATGGAAAAGACGTCACTTCTGCGGTCAACGGGAACCTTGAGCTTCACCATATGTGTTGTGCGCAGCCGTGTCAGTGACGTCACTGACGTCACTAACACGGCTGACGCCACTGCTTGGGTCAACGGGAATCTTGAACTTCGCCGAGCGTGTGCGTGAGTTTCACCGTGCGGGTGCGTAAGCTTCGCCACGCGCAGTCATGTCAGTGCGTGATTGCGACTGCCCCCCCCCCCCCCCCCCCCCACCAAATGTGCCGAAAATTGAATGTCTTGTGTAGTGTTCTTTGTGTGTCTATGCTCACGAAAAAAGATGCATTTGGGCACAAAAATGTGGAAATATTGCAAAGAACTTATGCAGAGCTAGAAAATGGTTTCAGGAATAGCTGCCTTTTGACCCGGCATAATGGCTGAATTATTGGCCTACTAGCGTAATGCTTTAACTGTGAGATCTCGTTGACACAAATCCACAGATGTTTCCGCTAAGCTATGTCTCTCTTAGTTTGGAAACGGCGGTGAGGTCGCTTCGG
>NW_023597054.1:31220393-31248813 GCF_011947565.3 Pollicipes pollicipes
GAGAGATTCTTGAGGATTCCTTTTCAGTTCTTTACCTTCAAGAGGATGAGCTCAGTTCCAAAAATTGAGTACCGTCAATGGAACCGTGGTATAGCTCTACAGCGTCGTTTAACCGTTTATTCGTTGTTACACTCTGGTAGATCGAAAATTGCTATCTGCATTTATAATGCTGAGAACCAGGAGCTGAATGCCTTTCTTTCTTATATCAAGCGTATTTAGCGATCGTTCCGTCACCTAGCACCAACGTTTAAATGACTGTTATTTCTGCAACTATCAGTATCAAAAGCCAGTGAGCACATATGCCCGTCCCCTGGCACGCCTATCTGGTTTAAATGCCTGGCATTAGTCAGGTGCGTTGCCACCCTTGACATGCCTATCTGGTTTGAATGCATGGCATTAGTCAGGGGCGTTGCCACCCTTGGCGGACGCAGTTTGGTGCTGCGCCAGTTTGCGCCCTTAAATGTTGCTGCCACATATGGCTGGTACAGCAACATCTGACATTGCCACTCGGCTCATCAAGCGATTCGGAATGAATCATGCTCTCCAGCAAGTCATCGCAGGTTTAGGATGAACGTACTGGATGTCCAAATCATTATGTTCGCCGAAAGCAGGGGCGTAAGCCTCGCAAAATAAATTGGCGGGGGGGGGGGGGGGGGCAGGGCAGTGAAACATGGCTGCACCGGCTCTTACATAGCCAGCCAACGGGTGTCTCGCCCTATTTGACCCTATTTTCTTCTCAAAGTTGGAGGAGAGCCTAAGTTGGTTGGAAGGGTGGTGCCCCCTCCTCTCTCCAACTAGATTGATAGGAAGCTACACCTCTGGATGAAAGAATGTTGTTCATGCCACAGAATAATGCAGAGACTGAAAGAGATGCGGCCCGATTTCGCGCCGGGAAACAAAACACAAATCAGGGTGACGCTATCTACTCTCCAGCTCATAGCCACCTGACGATGGTATTACGCCTTGCGCTGCTCAAGCGTCACAGCTACCAGCACATCTCGTTGTCGAACAGCACGCTTACGCCCATCAGAATATCCGTATCAGTACGTCAGCGTCATATTCGCATGGTATCAAATTTCAGGCTTCTTAAACGCGTCCGCAGCAACGCTCAACAGCGCTGCGAAAAATGGCCCACTTATTCGCACGTGCTGGATAATATTGCCATGGCGGTTACGGCATTGAAACGTTTCAGACGTTGCCTCCAAACCAGAGCACTTCAAACACCGTGGATTAATCCGCGGGTTGAATTAGACTGAGTCGGAATTTCTACCACATGGACTAGGACAGGACCGGATTTCAGCTCACACGGATTGAACGGATTGAAAACCAATACAGTGGAAATTATCACTAAATAGACCCTTCAATGCTCAATAAAGACAACAGCTCAGAGAAGAATCTTTAAACCAATCAACGCCTCATATTTCACAGACTGGGGTTCCAAAGTCATGACTTTCCGGTCAAGTAAGGTCAAACAAGGTCAAAATCCGGGCTGGGCTTTCCAAGTGCCCCCAGAAAATAGATAGCCGTTTTAAGCAAAAGGTTACATGCTCATTTAAGTTGAGAGGCCTTGCTTGACGTTTTTAAGGTCAAAGTGACCAAAATCGTACAAGACGGTTTTGGGTTTTGCATTTGAGGAGGCGGCAAAGATCACGTCAGGCAGCTATGTTCCTAAAAAAATTATGACCTGGGGCATTTTAGGTCAGTGACCTACCCTGACCTTTGAGAAGTCCACTGAATACGTATAATACGATTCCTGCTATCGATAAATTCAAAATGAGCACCAGAAGCTACTATTGTGCAGCAAACTCTAGAGCAATAAAAACAGGTTGATTTTGACCTTGGTCTAACCCTCATGCCTGACCCTAGGTCAATGGGATTTGTTCATTAAATTGTTGTGTTGCCTAGCAAAAATATCAGAAATGTACGCCTGTCTCTAACACTCTGTTGTTGCACAAGATTGAACGATTCCCTAGAAATGGACTTTGCTGAATTCATGGCCTAACTTTGATCTGCGGTAGGTCAGCGACCCTGCAAGGTACATCTAAATTTTTGACAGTAAGCAACTGCTATTCAACATCATACAGTTGTGCAAAATTTGGCATCGCCGCGTCGCGCCGTTCGAAACCACTCCTGAAAAAACTTCACGGGGTTAGTTTGACCCCCACCCGAGCGCATGTTTATATTCAACATGAACATTACAATAACCGCTGATAAATTAAAAGGTTATCACTCTAGCACCCTCATGGTATGTTTTGGACGTACTCCATATTCATATAAAACAAACTAATAACGAAACCTTTAGTCAAATGTCAATAGAGAAAAGAATGTTCGCATCTAGCCAGTTTACCACATCTTTCTTCGTGTCACGTTCTATGACATGCTTCCTGTGCCGAGTGGATACAGAACCGGAACCATGCCTGCCCGTATCGTTTTTTATAAATTTATTCCGAATGGTTTGTATGGACAATTGGGTCCATAGTATCTGCTAAGCAAAGCTTGTTGCGTGTACCCTGAACCCACCACCCAAGTTGCACCATCCAGTTCAACGGATATTTTTGCCCTCGCCCTTGCGCCAGACAGGACTGCGGAGGCTTTTACGTAACGCACAATGCTGGCGACACAGCCGCCCCGGGCCAGGGTTGACCCTCGTTGGCCAGCTGCCAGCTGACCTTTCCATTTTAATCGGGCCAAACAATGCGCCCGCTCTGGGACTCGCACCCAGTGCCGCTGGAGTACGAGTCCAGCATCTTTCCCCCACACCACGGAAGCGGCTTTTCCCCTGGACCACAATAATCTACTGGAATTGCTTGCAGATCCCTACTTGGAGCCAGCCGTGACGGTGCCGACTGCTGACCTCCGTTCTCCTTGGTTCCCAGTTCAGCCTGAATACGGGACCTGTCAAATTCGGCCAGCGCGTGCTCAGCATCTACCATCCGAACGTGTCGGCGGCGCACTGGTACGCGGAGCTGGACCAGTGGTCGGCGGCCTTCCCGCTGTCCGCCAGCGGCCGCGCGGCCACGCAGCCGCCGGCGGCCGGGAGCGCGTGGCGCGTGCAGCACGGCCAACATACGCTCATGTGCCTGCTCAACTACTTCCAGCAGCACGCCGGCTGCTGCGGCGTCAGCTCGCACCGCGACTACGCGGCGCGCGGCGCTCACATCGCCAGCTCGTGCCGCTGCCTGCGACACGGCCACGGCCGGCTACGACCGCAGTGCACGGCGCGGCCGTACCCGCTGGCCGACGGGTCACGCGCCGAGCTGTGGTCACGCGGCTGCCGGCGCGTCACCGACGATTTCTTGCGCGACTTGTTCTACCTGCGCGACCTGCTCGCCTCGACGGTGGTGTTCCAGTTCCTGGTGCTACTGCTCGGCGTCGTGCTAGGCCTCAACACGCCCGACGCCGAGGTCGACGAGGACGACGACGCGGGCGTCGACGACGGCGACGGATAGCCGCGGACCGCGTGACGTCATGGCAGATAGCCGCGGACCGCGTGACGTCACGACGGATAGCCGCGGACCGCGTGACGTCATGGCAGATAGCCGCGGACCGCGTGATGTCACGACGGATAGCTGCGGACCGCGTGACGTCACGGCTGGCAGCTGGGGACCGCGTGACGTCACGCGAGCGGTGGTGACGTCAGCGTAGCGATGCGCGTCACGGCCGGTGGGGCGGCCGAGCCTCAGTTAGTCAGTTAGGTATGACGTTAGTTGGTGTCCGAGTTGGGAAGTCGGTGGGAGCGCGCCGTGAAGGTCGCGGTGACCTGTCTCAGGGCGGTACGCGTTCGGCACGATCGGTGGCTTGTCTGACGGACACCGGCACCGGATGCGCACTGCTGGCGTGCAGAGTATGCGAGAACATGGACCCAAGGCTGCAGGCGCGCCAGGCTGCTATCCGCGCAGGATGAGACAGCGTGGGAGCCAACGGCGACTCGTCTGGAGGGCTGAAGTCCGCCCACACCATGACCAGCATGTTCTGCGTCTGCGTGACGTTCGAGTGGCGCAGCTCGACCCGCTGATGGGTCTTGTTTGGAGACGTGAAACACGAAGAACGGATATGCTACAAGCGGGCTCATCTTCTCTGGGGATGATGCAGCGTCAGTTTTCATTAAGCCATCGTGTCGTTACCAAGTTTTCTACGGCTCCCTGTCCGGTCGTAGGCACTTAACTAACGAGGTGTTGAAGTAATGGTCTTAGGCTCACTTGCCGGCTCCTCTAGCAAACTTGGCTCATCAAAGGCTCTTCCGAAGCAAGTCGTCCATGCGCCAAAGCTTACCCGAACCAGCATGCACGTACCTCATGCATGCACTCGTCGCAAGTGGACAGGATGACTGAGGGCGAGGACGGATGACAAGATGGAAATGCCGACATCAACAAGCTATTCATCAACCACACTCGACTAGGAACGGCACTGGCTCAATGCCAACAATGTCGCAGGTGGGTTATTGCCTGCTCGTAGATGTAAGGAAGCCATGCGTTGTGCGTGGTCAGCTGGTGTCATGGAAGGCTCATAACAGTTTCAGGCCGCCAATCCGTCGCTGTGCTGCGCCGTGACCGGAGTCGTGCCAGCCCGCTGCCGAGCTAAAGGCAAACAAGCCTGCGTCATAAAAGACCTCCAGTGCACCAACCAGTCACTAAATCAGCAAAGGATATCAGTTCTAATGATGTGATGTGCTGTCTCCGCTGAACCTAAACATGCACCCTCACCCGGCATACAGCATCCGCCAGGCGGTCCCACCTATTCTCCAAAGCCCGCCTGATGATGTACTATGCGTGTTCCCTCCAGTCTGCCATCGCGGCATCACAGCAGCCAGTTATTCACCGGAGAGCAGAGCTGATATCCATGAGAGTGGCTCCATTGACCTCGCTGGGGCGGCCTGCTCTCGTTCCGCTCACGGGCAATCTACTTGCTCCGCGCGAAGCTGGCCCAACGCCACCAAACTTGGTATATAATGCCCGTACTCGGCGACCTGGGCCGGTTATTGGAGGCAGCGATGGCCTGTCCTGCGGGGCTAGCAAAGTTGTCCGGACGGGACGCGGAATGATCCGGTGAAATGGGGGAGCACTCAAATTTGGCACTAAGTTCAAATGCGCATAGAAAATCACCATTATTTTCCCATATATGGCAGTTGGAGGTGGAGCAGATGACTACTCGCAGCTACTCTATTCATTGCGATCCCACATATCAGTGTTCCCACACGTGCGGCATATCGCACGCGCAGCGGCACGCCTTTCAACTTTTTCGGGTCAAGTTCGCTTCCTGGGTATAAACAATGCACGCTGCAAAAGGCTGGGCGAACAATATTGATAATGATGCGTGAGATAGGTGATCAGCCTTCGACGCATAACGCTTCACGATGTAGCACGTGATAGGTCAACGCTTCACGAAGTAGCACGTCATAGGTGAACGCATCACGATGCATCTTCGCATCGCGACGCAGCGCGAGGCGCCGCCACATAGGCCAACTGCATGCTTCGCTGCGCAGCTTTCATCCCGTGAAACAGCCTGGCCGCACTCGTGGCGTATCCTTCAAGTCCAGGACGACATGTGCGGTATCCTGCTGGTCCAGGATGGCACGTGCAGTGTCCTACAGGTCCAGGACGACATGTGCATTGTCCTGCAGGTCCAGGACGACATGTGCAGTATACTGCAGGTCCAGGATGGCATGTGCATTGTTCTGCAGGTCCCGGGCAACATGTGCAGTGTCCTACAGGTCCAGGACGACATGTGCATTGCCCTGCAGGTCCGGAACGACATATGCATTGTCCTGCAGGTCCAGGACGACATGTGCATTGTCCTGCAGGTCCAGGACGACATGTGCATTGCCCTGCAGGTCCAGAACGACATATGCATTGTCCTGCAGGTCCAGGACGACATTTGCATTGTCCTGCAGGTCCAGGACGACATGTGCAGTATACTGCAGGTCCAGGATGGCATGTACATTGTTCTGCAGGTCCCGGGCAACATGTGCAGTGTCCTACAGGTCCAGGACGACATGTGCATTGCCCTGCAGGTCCAGGACGACATGTGCATTGTCCTGCAGGTCCAGGACGACATGTGCATTGCCCTGCAGGCCCAGGACGACATGTGCATTGTCCTGCAGGTCCAGGACGACATGTGCATTGTCCTGTAGGTCCAGGACGACATGTGCATTGTCCTGCAGGTCCAGGACGACATGTGCATTGTCCTGCAGGTCCAGGACGACATGTGCATTGCCCTGCAGGTCCAGGACGACATGCGCATCGTCCTGCAGGTCCAGGACGACATATGCATTGTCCTGCAGGTCCAGGACGACATGTGCAGTATCCTGCAGGTCCAGGACGACATGTGCAGTGTCCTGCAAGTCCAACACATCATGAGATCTCCCGGTCTCCCGGGGGCTACGCGTTACGCGCACTGTGGCCTCACGCACGTGCACCCGCAGGCTCGACGGACGAGCTCCCCGCGCTGGAGCCAACGCTATGTGAACATGTGACCACCATGTCGCCGATGAAGCAAGCGTGACGGGGCGCGCGTGGGCAGACCTCCCCGCGCTAGAGAATGGCGGTCGGCAAGGAGCGGCACAGCTGAATGTTAATGTGCTGAATGAAATTCCAGCGCTGAAATGATTCCATGGAGGATCGCCGAGGAGATCAGCACTTCACGGGTTGATTTTCAGGATCTGGTTCAGTCCGGTCCAACTAGCCCAGATCCAGTCCACCCGCCAATCCGCTTTTTCCAGATTTTGCTATCCGATGTGGTCCGGTCCGCCTTACCAGAAAAATTCATCAAATGAATCTGTGCCAATCCGCTTCCACATTAGGGCTTTTTAAGATTAAGCAGCGAATTTGGTTCACCTGAGTATCTTAGATCTGAGAAATTTGTTGATTTCTATGAGAAAAACGCTATCATAAGTTGTCATAAACCAGCTGGTGCTGAAACCTTTAACACAGCTGTTGTCTGTTGGGAATTAAATTCTGCTTGAAGATCACAGCAAGCAAGGCTCATCATCTTATTGATCATGGCACAATTACTTTTGTCATCAATTCACAAGTGCCACCGCATTGCAGGCGCCAAAATCGCTTCTGGTTTCAATAAAGGCATGAATAGATGATCTAACGTGTTCAGATTCAAGGTTAGGTGCAACATATCTACACATACCACTGGACAGTTTCAGCGGCACCCAGTTTACAAGCGCAGGACAACATTCATCTAGAACGCCCTCTGAATAAGTACAATAGTAATCACCTCATACGTGATATTTCAGGAGTGTTTCCATCCTCGGACGCGCCAACCAATGAGACGACCTTAGCCGTTACTGCGACCAATGACACAACCTCAACTGTGGGCCTGACTCCTGAGCATGACCTGATGATTTGGCTTTGGCATCTGTGAGATTGGCTTTTGAGCTCGCTGGTCCGCAAAGCGCGGGTACAACAACATATCTAGCGGCTATAGTCGATACTCATCGTCGATTCTTGTCTCATGAGAAAAACACGCATCCATTATGGTGTGCTGCTTGCCGTATTCTCATTGGATTCGCTAAGATGCGACGTCGTCTTCCCAAAGAAATTAAGCGGGTGCTGATCAAGGCACCTGTTTCCTCATGCACGATACCGTTTGTCGGTATGAGGAAGCTGTAACATGATTCAGAAGTGACGGATGCAATAAGTTTTGAACCCTGGCGCCCGTATCGCTCGCGATGCCACGTGCCGAGACCGAGTTACACCCACTCTGCGCGAACTAGGAGAGCTCAAAATCGATGAGCATTTAGGTGAACGCGATGTCACATTCATGCGCAATGTCCTCGCAGCCACCCACGCGCTAGAGATGCTACGATAGCACGTAATACACCTCTCTGACGGGTCCGCCCGTGTCGCTCGAGCAACAGCCGTCGAGCAGCTGCAGCTGCCGCGTGCCCGCATTCAGCTAAGATTCCGGTCGTTCATCTTTCGCACATCCAGCCAATGGAACCTGCTGCTTGCAGTAGTGCTACTCGCAAGCAACGCGACCTTCAGGACAATCTTGGCGTCATATTTGTCAAGGAGACAAACAGATGTTGCCTTGCAGCGCGCCCTGTCTTTATTTGCGTTGTCCGTTTTAACCTCTGTGACTATTGCATGTACATTGACGTGGAAGCTAGAAAATCCACTTTGGGAAAAGCTCCTATATATATATATATATATATATATATATATATATATATATAAAGGAATATTGCAAGCACAGGTGTTGGTTTTGGCACCAAGTGTAGTCAAGGTGACGCACAGGATATGGTGATACGTAGGATAGCGAGAGGAAGCAGGGCAAGAACGAAATGAAAGGCGGCAATTGGTAGCATGTCTGAGAGAATATAAATGGTCCAATATATGCATTCCATCAAATATACTGAGATACATACTCAAGTTCCAATGTAGTACATGTTTTCCTTTTAGCTAGGTACATAGGAAGCAACGTTTTTATCAATGGTCATTATGAGCAATATCTCGTAAACCGTGTTTAGTTTATGGATGATGTCTGCAATGATTCGAAAATGTAGGTTTCAAAAGCCAACTCATGACCTTCAAATAAATTTGTATTCTCCCCATGCTTAGGTAATGCTCCGAAATCAAACTGGAAAGCCTGAACCAGATAACGCCTCCTCAAATGATAGCATTCTTCATAGATCTTTTTTGGGTTAGGCAGGTGCTTGCATGCCATTTTCGCTTCCTTCACCTTTGACGTTGTGCGTTGTTATTGCGATATTCCTCGGTTATCATGTTGAAAACGTTTTACCCCACCCGTCTGTAACCTTTTTTTTGTAGTTGGTTTCTTGGCAGTTCAGGGTCGGGTGTTCGGTCATGTTTCATTGCAGCATAGCTGTCATAGCCACTCGCAAACAATTGGGCCGTTTCGAAAGTCTCCGCGGATCATCGGCCAGTGCGGTGAGTGGCGCAAGAGCGGAGCCAGCGCGGCGAGTGGCGCAAGAGCGGAGCCAGCGCGGCGAGTGGCGGAGCGGAGCCAGCGCGGCGAGTGGCGCAGGAGCGGAGCCAGCCCGGCGAGTGGCGCAGGAGCGGAGCAACAATAATTTTAGCCAAGATGGCTGCTATGTCATTGTATGAGCGGTTTGATGGGTCTGACAGGTGTGGGAACTTAAACGGAAATGAAAATTGCAATGGAAATGAGAAGCTGCGGTTTTCAGATGGTGCAAGTTTTTATCTGAGGCTTCAACCCATAGTAATTTTCCACAACAGAACCGATTGGTTACTTGTCTAGGTAAGCCTACTAGATTCTTCAAGTGACATTCTACCTTTCAGAAACAGTCCAGTAAACGACTGTGGTTTATATCCTCAAGTGTAGCTTTGCCTCTGCGTGAGGGTTTGGCACACCTCATACAATACATTTCTGGTGTGGATGGGATCTGTGTACGCTTGCTGATGAGTGCACTCTTCCGGTTACGCCTACTATGCAGCTATATTGGAGTTGTGTCCATGCCTTACGAATTAGGCTATGCTCATGCTGACATCCTTAGGCTCATGTGCTTTTGCGAGCTTCCGTCAAGAAAATTCACTTGCGTGCCGGGACGGACGGGAAGTGGCTTTCGTAGGCGAACGTCTCGAGCGAAAACTTGTGCCACCTTCTGGAACCATGGAAGTCGCCAAGATTTCCACGCGAAGTATTCCGCTCAGCGCCGTCACGACTTTAAATTTGGAAAAAGTTAAAAATGGCTGCGCCCATGAGACCAGGCAGTTAACCGGACACGGCCTGCGGTATCGCGTCACCGGCGGCCGACCGATGGGTTACTGGTTATCTCGCAATATGGTTAGATCTTATCTTGGGACCTGAAAAGGCAAGTAGCAATCAATAGCTTTCGTCGATCTCATCGAAGAATCGTTGACACATTTCACGTGACGGGCAATATCGCATGGCACGCAAAATACTTAAAACGCATCAGAATTTTCGAGCTAGTATAGGTTTTACCAGCTTTCGTAATTTTACTTACATACTTTTGCTAGTGGCACCAAACAAAAGAACGAAAAGGTAAGCTCCTGCGGTTCTGAGTCATATCTTGATATCGCGGAAGGCAACACTGTTATGTAACAGTGGTGTAGGTAACGATATTGTTAGCGAAGGTCAGGTCCGACCAAGGCTATGTTTGGTTGAGGTCAAGGTACTCCGTCGGATAATACTAGATATTTCTTTATTTTCGCCCTGCCGCGCAGCATTTTGTATAGATGTTATTAGTTGGAAAATGTGTTGGTTATGCCAAGCTGTTACCTAAAATGGCGTGCCGCATATTTGCATTACAACTGTAACCATTCGTGTAACTCAGCTGTGAGCCGGGAAGCAGCTGCATCCCCAGCATCTCAAAATTAACGTTAGGTCTGTGACATTCCATGTATGTAATGGACTTCGAAAACGGCATTTGCATCTCCAACATTTTTGGGAAGTTCTTTTTTTGCCTTAAAACTTGGCCTCGCATGACCTCTGATGGCGACCTGTTGTGAGATGATGTGACTGACGATGGCTAGCAGACAGTCAAACGATTCGATAGCTTACATATATAATTACATCACAACTATCCAAGACAGGAAACAAGAGACAAAAATGGGGTAGAAAATTGCGGCTTACATCACATTAGAACCTGGCCAACGCTCGCTGATAAGGTCATAGCTCAATGACCCGTGTTTATATTGAGATTTAAGTACGTCTACAATGCAATCACTCGATTGTGTGTTGGCTGCTCAAAATTGTGTACCTTCCCGACACTGTTCGGTAATGACTTAAGAAATTATGATGGGGTGAGTTCGTCTAGATCCCCATCACAGTTGTGGTCCAATGGCAACCACTGCCAACAAAATTAGGCTGGCTCATCTCTCACTTTACAGCAAACCTGACCATCGCATCGCCGACATCCCTGATCCGTGCTGGGTGTCTGGACCATTCTGGTCTTCTAGATGTGTGGAAAAATTTGTAAAATCTATGAATTTATCCTCGAAATCGTGTGTCTGAAAAATCTAAATGGATTACACAAATCACTTTTTAAGATCAGCATTTGTTCCCATGGCTAATTCGTCATTGAAAAGCTAACTTCTATAATAGAATATAGCATACGAGCCATTTCATAGGACTTATTCTCTCAACGGCGTAATATGTTATCGAACCGTTTTAGGTTGCCCAAAACTTAAACACCCGTTTCGGGAAGAAGAACATTTGCTATTGTGCTCAAAGGTCAACTAAAACAGTACAAACATCAGAGACAGACAACAGTGCGACTGTCAGACGAAATAAGCAAAATAAGTGAGCAATTTTAAAATGTCACCTGAGCAGTTCTTCCAAATTGGATAGCCGTGTTCTTGAGCCTAAGAATGCCTCATCACATGAAAACGTTCAACTTTTTTAAGGAAGGGTAGAGAAAAGGCGGGAAATTTGGTACCAGTGCCGTGTAAGACACCATCACTTTTCGTCTCTTCTTGGTTAGAAAGTTGCATTTTGTACGCTTTTCGACGTTTCATAGGGGAAATCCATCGCCTAAAGGGGATGCTCCAGATATGAACATGTTGAAGAAATGGTCAGATATAATGAAATAAGCTAACTTATAACTATCAGTATATTTTTAAGTGAAAAAGACTGGTGAAAATCCAAGACTGAAAAGAAAAAACAACACAATATCTCTGCTTAGTAAATATGCTCCTCAATGCGTCATTGTTTGATTGCGTCATCGTACCTGGCACAACCTTGATTAAGAGCCAATTGACCTCCGTCATATCTGGAAATCGTGCTAAACAAATATCAGATGTGAGCAGCTTGGCAATTATAATTTTCTTGTCCTTCCTTACCGCCTGGCTAATTGAATTGCAGGATTTAAACGACCTTATTACAGCGTCATGGATACCTGGGTGACTTTGAAAAAGTCTCCCCGAAAAAGTCTACACATCTTCGTGGGCGTGTAGCTCAAAACCTAGACGGATTTAGGCCTTGAGAAGGCTGTAAACTGCGCCGAATATGGTTTTTGATAATTCAAAGAATAATCATGATGATATTGATATCAAAATATTAAATATAATCCAATAATAATACCAAGGAATAATTCAAGATTGCACGATTGCAACAATAATCCAGGCCGACACACCCCTTTTAAAGATTTTCCTTCTCCTCCAGATTCTTCCTGAATAAAGTATTTGTAAACTATTTAAAACACTTTGGCTCCGTTAACACGCGCCCAGATGGCCGGTTGAATATCCTTCGTCCAGGTGTCGGGTCAATTTGGCCACTCTGACATTTCAGCAACTAAGAGAGCTAGAGATACCAAATTCACGGAATGTGTTGACCTGCATGTAAACTCACTTAGGTCAACGTTTGAGGTCCTAGGTCATGCTCTTCGGGTCATTCCAGCTTTGTCTCCAAAGTGCTCCCAGAACCTAGACAACTGTTCTAAGCCAAAGCTCACATGCTCGTTTAAGGTCAATAGCCTTGTTTGGTCTTTTGAAGGTCATGGTGACCAAAATTATACAAGACTGCTTCGAGTTTTGCATTTGAATAAGCGACAAAGACTACGCCAAGCCGTATGTTTCTTAAAATAAAATGTTAACCCAGGTCATTTAAGGTCAGTTACCTATAGTGACCTCTAGAAAGTCCATAGAAGATGTGTAATACGGTTCCTGTTGTCAATACATTCGAAATGAGCACCAAAATTTACCCAACACAGCAAGCCCAGGAGCAATAAAACAGGTTCGTTTTGACCTTGGTCTGATCTTCTTACTTGGCCTTAAGTCAATGTAATTTGTTTACTCGATTGTTGTGTTGCCTAAGAAAGTGTCTCAGGGATGTATGGCTTCGTATAACATTCCGTTGTTGCATCAGATTGAACGATTCTTCGGAAATTGACTTCGCTAAAACCATGGCCTGACTTTGACCTGCCATAGGTTAGCAGCCTTACAAGGTATATCTGAATTGTTGATACGAAACAACCCACTTCTCAATTGTCTACAGCTAAGCAAAATTTCGCGTGGCTACGCCGCGCCGTTCGGAAACGATTACGGAAGAACAACATTTGGGGCGGTCAGTTTGACCCCGCCAGAGCGCGTGTTTAACTTCTGTGGATGCCTAACGTACTGCATGCTTATCCTTAGTTTATTGTTATCATTAATTCTATTACAGAAATTTCCTTTGCTTTACACGCGCTCGGGGGGGGGGTCAAATTGACCCCCCCCCCCCCGAAAGGTTTTTCCGGAATGCTTTCCGAACGGTGCTAAGCGATGTGTAAAAGGCTATTCGCTTTTGACACATTTATTCCTTGTATGAGCATAAGGCCGCCGGCACAATTCCTGAGTATATGTTAATGCTTCGCTACGCACTCCAGTGCCTTCAAACATGGATGTTACTCAACACGCGCTCGAGTGGCAGGGATCAATTTGCCCCCCCCGCAAGGTTTTTCTGGTCTCCGAACGGCACGGCGAAGCCGCACCCAATTCTGCATAGCTGTAGATAATTGGATAGCGGATTGTTTGGTGTCAATCCTTTATATGTACTTAGTCAGGTCGCTGACCTACGGCAGGTCAAGGTCAGGTCATGGATTCAGCGAAGTCAATTTCTAGGAAATCGTTCAATCTGGTGCAACAACGGCATTTTAGGCGAGACCATACATCTCTGAAATACTTTTTAGGCAACAGAATAATCAAATAAACAAATTTCGTTGACCTAGGGTCAGATATGAGGGTCAAACCAAGGTCAAAACCACCTGTTTTTGTTATTCTAGGGCTCGCTGCATAAGGTAAATTTTGGAGCTGATTTCGAATATATTGATAACAGGAACCACATGACACATCTTCCATGGACTTCTTGAAGGTCAGAATAGACCATTGATCTAAAATGCCCCAGGTCAGCATTTCGTGTTTCGGAGCATTCTGCCTAGCGTAATCAAAAGGTCAAACAAGGTCACTGACCTTAAAAGATCATGTAACCTTTTGCTTAGAACAGGTGTCTACAGGTGTGGGGTGTGAACAGGTGTGAACAGGTGTGAGTTTGACCTTGTTTGACCTTATGAGACGCAAAGTTCATGACCTAGGAACCTTCAAACTTTTACCTAAGCGAGCTCACGTACAGGTCAATACACCCTGTGAATTTAGCGTCTAGCTCTTTTAGTTCTTGAGATCTCAGGGGGTCATATTGACCCCCCGCCGAGCGAAGGGTATCCAATCGGTCACCCGGGCGCGTGTTAAAGGCTCTCTCCCGGGAAGCTTTTCCTTGCGAGGACCATGGAATCGTCGAGGCGGGCTCCAGGCAGAGCGATATCGCCAAGGCATTGGGGTTATTCCGCCAAACGCTAAACACATGAGGGAGAAAATAGTCACCAGGAGAACCTATCAATGATGGACAGTGTTCAGGCCGACCCTCACAGGTCATAAACAGTGCTCAGGCTGACCCTCACAGGTTGTAAACAGTGCTCTAACCGACCCTCACAGTGCTCAGACCGACCCTCACAGGTCGTAAACAGTGCTCAGACCGACCCTCACAGGTCATAGACAGTGCTCAGGCTGACCCTCACAGGTCGTAAACAGTGCTCAGACCGACCCTCACAGGTCATAGACAGTGCTCAGGCTGACCCTCGCGAGCCAGCCGAGTGCTCAACATCTCTTTTGCCAAAGCCGCGCTTCAGATAGGCCAAGGCATGAGAAAGTGATCAGCCGACTTAAAACACAACGGCTACGTGGTATTCAGTAGAGCTGTTTGTGTGTTGACACGAAGCGTTCACCAGGCTTAACACTCTTTTGCAAGCGCGCTTCAGATAGGCAAGGCTGAGAAGTGCAGCGCTAAACACACGGCTACTGGTATGCAGTAGAGCGTGGTGTGACACAAGCTTACCATGCTTCAGAACGACGAAGGGCAGGCAGCTGAATGCTGGCAACATATGTGAGGCCTGAATATGACGATCGGAACAGGGGCAGCTTAACAAGGATTATATGAGCCGACGAGTCTGTTTTTGTTTAACTCACTCAGACCTCAGAGTCTGAAAGCAATCGCGTACAAACATGAAAGGACGTAAGTACCACATTGCTGCCTTAAAAGATGTCTCAGAAGGTGGATGGTTTGGCGATGGCGGGTGTCGTTAGCCTCACGTAACTACACGTGGTGCCGCAAAAACATGCATTAAACATAGCCTACTGCGTAAAGGAGATTTGTGGAAAGCCTCTCATTGACACCATAAAACGAGCGGCCAGCACTGGATCCTCAAAACAGTGGACAGCGGCGCCGGATATGTCGGCTGCCGACGTCATGCCCGCTCACAGCGGTATAAAACCCCGTCAGGGGTGCCAAGTGCATCGTCCGGGTTCTGAGGACAGGGAGACATGGCCGGTGAATTTCCCTGACCTGACGCCACCGAGAATCCGTGGGCGTCCAGAAGGTGCGCCTCGGTGAGCCGCCGCAAGAGCATCGCGTTGCTGGAGGCGGTGCGGCCGCCGAGGCAGTGGGCGAGCATCTCGCCCTTCATGCTCTGAAAGTCGGAGTATGTGGTATGCCAAATAGAACGATCAACTGTTTGGAATTGAAAGGGGGTGCGTCGGAATTTAAATGCTCAGATGTCGCATGAACGTGATGTGTTTCAGAAAATGGCAAGGCGGAAAAGAACGTATGAGATACCGGGTATATGACTCCTCAAGAGCCTCATGGATTAACAAGCGTGTATCGTCAGGTATTCGTCATTGCCTGAAGATGACGCTTCCTTTCTCTACGAGCGAGCTCCCAAATCTGCGACTGGGTCAGAATCTGACTGATTCCATGGCACAAAACTTGGCAGTGACAAATAGGGGCGGGCTGCTCACTGCGGGCATAAACGGCAGAGGTCACGCCCCGCGCCGTCCGGCGTGCGGCGCGGATGGTGTCGTGGTGGACCATTCGGTGCCAGGGCGGGCTATTTGAGTTCAAGATTCAGCGGGTGGTGTTCGCTCATGCGCTGCGCTATTTCTGTGCCGCCTGATCTCTGTCTGTGATCCTAATTTCCGTGATTTTCCAGCACGGTGAATCGGCGACGGCCGGTGAAGCCAAGCCTCTGGGGTCAGTGGAGGCCAGGATCGATATGAGACCGCCGGTAAGACGTCCACACTGGCAGAGCTCTGCATGAATGATAGAGTGGCTTGGCGCTGGGTGCTGGCGTTACCGAACCGTGTGAAGCTAGAGCTGTGCCACGTTTGACGCTGGAAGCACCGCCGAGCCAGCCACGCCCAGAGGAAAATCAATCAGCAATCCTTTCACGGACTGGCTGGAGTCGACAAACAGCTTCAGGCTTAGTGGGGCCTTTCGGATGCGTTTGTTGACTCCCGAGGAGATTCTAATTTCGTTGCGGGGAGCTTCATTGAGCTCGCAGCTGGAGCGTAACAGCATTTGCCTCATTCTTTGGTAATCCCCACTGCCAACGTTCCATAGATATGTCGGATAAGTCAGCAGTAATGCAAACCATGGAAACCTTGTCAGAATGCATAGCAGCACGGTCAAAGAGGATTCACACGGCGTCGCAGGCATAATGCAAACGTGTGTATAGTGCCCCATGGCGCAGTAACAAGGCAACGCAGCCCCCGAACGACCCCCTTGCCGTTGCTCCGTGGGTGTTCCGTGTGTATAGCTTTTCAAGGATGCCCCTCCTGCCATTTCGCCATTGGCGTGCAGTAAGATATGAAGTCACATGATTTGACATTCTACCTCTGGGTACACATGGGTGCTTGGTCTATGCAAGACTGAATTCGAGGGGTCAGCTCGTTACGTAAGATGCGATGTTCCGACTTGGCGACTGCATGTTTTCATTGCTTGGAACCGACGATTATGACGATAACAGTTTGACTTTACGAGAGCGCTCAAAAAGGAGCGTCGCTGATGGCTTCAACTCCTCCTTTGATCTGTGGACTACACAGGCACATGGCGTGAACTTGTGGACCACACAGGCACATGGCGTGAACTACTCCATAGATCTGTGGACTACACAGGCACATGACACGAACTCCTTTGTAGATCTGTAGACTACTAAAGCAAATGGTGTGTGCCGGTAATGTAGTGGTTTAGGTGTCTGCGTCAACCACTGCGCATCTGGGAGACCGGAGGTACGGTGTTTGATTCCCCGCGGTGCCCGCCCTCCCTGCCAGGGTGAGAGCCAGGCAACGCCTTATAACCTCAGCAGCTGGGTGCGTCATAAAGCCCCAATAACACAAAAGCACATGGTGTGAAACCCTCTACAGACCTGTGGACTACACAGGCAACTCGGAAATCAGCCCGCCCTTCCCTCTCGCAGGAGAGCACGGCTTTGAAGGAGCCGACAGTGATTGAGCAATTATCTGCAGTTGCCTTTTTTCAAAGACGTGATACCATGGACACTTCACAAGGACAGTGTCTACATGTTTTAACATGAGGGTCGAAAAATAAATATGGCTTCCTCCCTTCCTCAATGATAGACTTTTTGTTGGAGAGAATGTAGTTGGCAGCGGCGTCCATGACAACCTGTTTTCTGCTATTTAAGTCGATCAGTGATGCTTAGACATATGTTGCTTCTCTGACACGGCTTCAAGTTTCTTCAGGTTCCACAGCCTTATTTGTCATTTGTCGCAACTTGCTCCTACAGACGGAACACTCAGGAATGAGCTCGACCTCCCCGAGCGCTTTCCTCGCGTAGGAAAGCTCGGCTTGGCAGCAGCCGGCAGTGTTTCAGCAATTTCGGCTGTTTCCGCCGCACCTGATCGCCACCATCTCTCGACATTTTACGACTCAGGCGTAAATTAAATTGCCTAGCTTCACCTGAGGCGCCAGAGGAACGACCTCGGAGAGCGGACTTGTGGAAGTGCTACCTCGAAAGCCTAAGGAAACCAGAAAACAAAGGAGCGGGGAACGGGGTAGTGGGGCAGGGACAAACAAAGTCAGAGATAGGGCTGGAAACAGAGACAGGGACAGGGGCAGGGACAGGGATGGTGACAGAGAATGACCGAGGCCGAGACCGAGACCAACACTGACACCGACACGGAAACCGAGACCAAGACCGAGACCAAAACCGAAACTGAAACCGAAACCGAAACCGAAACCGAAAGTGAAAGCGGAACCAAGACCGAGAAAGAGACCGAGAACGAGACCGAGACCGAGACCGAGACCGAGACCGAGACCGAGACCGAGACCGAGACCGAGACCAAGACCGAGACAGAACCGAGACCGAGACCGAGACCGAGACCGAGACCGAGACCGAGACCGAAATAGAAACCGAGACTGACCGTTAAACCAAAAGCCTATAGCTGTTAATATATTGATGTCAAACATTGCAAAAATATGCCCTGATCATTTTCCTCTCCCAGAAAAACATTTTCCAGTGGCGTATTGTACTTTCCAAACCTACCTGCTCCCACCTCGAAAAAACAACATTTAACATTTGTATCAGAGGCTTTTAACATGCCTTGCTGCGGTTTTCCTTGGTTTCAGCTGACCTGTAACGTCATGGTACATGTAACAGTGTCAAAATGTTTTTCTGTGGTCGATAATATCCTAGGTGATAGGACTGTGTTCCAGTTCGTAGGATCCGATGCGTTTGAGTTTTTGGGATAATGAGATAACTTTTAACCACGCCAACGGTCGCGAAGCAGTCGCGCGGACCAATGTCTCGCGTGATTCCGGGTCGACTGAAATCAACGGTAGGTGGAAATACGGCGAAATTTTCATACCAATATATTTCCGGCATCTTCAACCCATAGCTTCTGTCATTAAATGTACGACGGCCTTTGTGGTGTCTGACTCCCTCAGCATCACGAACTGTCGAGTGCTGTCACTGCGGGTCTGTTATGCTGCGATCCTTCTGTCAGCCTTTTAGCCAGAGGGGATCGCACAGCCTCAGGCTCTGAGGCCGACAATATGAATATGCCGTGCCGAAGAAATTGCAAGCCATCATTAAATATTGATTTCACCATCGAAGCAAAACTGCTAAACAATAATACAGCCCCAACTCAGATGGGCCGCCCTGCGACCTTCTGCCGCAGTAATACCTTTTACCTGCGACCTTCTGTCGCAGCATTACCTTCTACCTGCGACTTTCTGTCGCAGTATTACCTCTAGCCGCTGGCGCGAAACCGACGGTACAGAGTGCGGTACAGAGTTCGGCAGGATCCATCCTGCTCTACTCGGCCAACCACAAGCCCTGGCATTCCTTTGAGATGTACGCACCACTTCTTCGAGCAGCGACTAGTGGAGAGGATCCCGTTCCGCTACAGGGATCCTAGGGTTGACCCCCTCAGAACGGAAGCGGTTGTACTGGCCTATACAGCTACGACCAATTGGTTGGCCTCCCTGCGTCTCATAATGACATCTCCAACAAGCTGGCGTGCCTGAGAGAGTGGTCTTCACAGCCTTCGTCCGGGTCGGAATGCGTCTGGCTGAGCCGTTCTATGCTTACAAAATGTTTACCGCAGCGACGCACACGAAGCTGAAGACCCATGCCAGGTGCTCTTCACCAGCCTGAGTAAAGGCAGCGGGGACAGCTCCTTCATCCCGCTCTGCAGGTCGCTCAGGACATTTTCAATGCAATGGGCAGCTACGGATGATCTGTGCCGCGGTTCGTGGAGACAGCGCTGGTCCACTACGAAGATGTCCTGCTCCTGATCACCATGACGTTACCGGAGCTGGACGTAACCTTAGTGAGGTAGAGTAGACTACGGACTGGACGAGGAGGCTTTTCGCATGGAGTTCTCGGCTGAGAAACACACCCGTCCGCAGCATGGGCATCGGGGACTCATGGCAGGACCGACCAGCGGTTGCAGGAACTGCTGAGGTTTTGGTGGCAAGCAGAACACCCGTTCTCGAGAGGACCCGCTTGCTGAGGGAGGCCAGCAGTGGGCCACCCTTCAGGTCGTTAAAAGCTTCGACGCGGCCAAAAATGGGGAAGGAGACAAAATGGAACAAGAAGCAGGAAGGAAAGTTCTAGGAAAGATGCCATGAAGAAACAGGGGGTGCCTCTGATCTAGGCAAGGAAGATAATTTTTATCTGGAAATGGTAAGGCAAGTAGGTGGTCCGTTGTCCAACGCAAAGGAAGTGGAAATTTATCTGCATCAGAATTTCCCTGAGATAGGGCAAACAGTTCAAAATGATGATAGAGATGCAGTTCGCAAGGGAATCCAGTGCCACGATCCCCATTGTGGACTATCTCCTTGATCCAGATTAGCGGGGGAGGGTAGACGGGAGACGGGACAAGACTGTGCATGACAAAATACTTTAATCAAAGCAGGTGACAAGCACCATACATTTGGGGATAGCCTCAGGCAGCTCGTGATGCCGGTTGAGTGAGACAGCTTCAAGCTGCTGGAAATGTATGATGTAAATTTGTCACCTTGTATCCTTCTACCGTGGTTTTTAGTTCACCCAACACCATCTGTATACCCCCGTGTGAATCTTGGAGGTTAAAGATATGCACATGCGCATTTATCATGGCGCATTTATCATGCGCATTTACCTGTACGTACACGTACGTACGTAAATGTGAATGCACATTTACATTCTGTTCATGTATTTGCCGCTCGAGCACATGCGCATTTCTCTTGGCGCTTCTCGCCGCACATTTTGCTCATAAAATTCGATGGATGAAGATCGTGCCCGTCAGCGGTGGATTTTCGTGGAGGAGACTTTTTGCTTCGAGCCTTATAAAACTTGGAGGAGGAAAATCTGAAAAGAATCCATCCGTTGACGGTATTTTTTATCATAAAAGTGGTCTCTGTTATTAAAGAGCAGGTGTTGAATCTCAAGATTGCAAACACCATTCGAAACCTTTGACGTTTTTAGCCCGTATGATATTATGTTTACCCCAGTCATGTGACTATTGACGTCACGAAATGGCTTAAACAATAACAAAAGGGTAATGTGCTGATGTGATGATGATGATGTGATGCTGATGATGATGTAGATGTGCTGGTCACCCTTGCTTAGTGGCAGAATTTAGTTGTTTTAACTTGGGAGGAAAGGTTTTGAGAAACACGGGATAATATATAAAAACAAGCTACTTATTTTCCTCGGGAGATTTAGCATGTTCTTTATTTCTTCATATTTTAATATCAATAGACGTAGGCTAACACTGAGACTGAGACAGAGATGGGAGAACAGGATAAAGAGTCATCAGATGGGCGGCACAGCGCCGGTGTCAGCTTGATGCTCGCTAGTCTCAGTCGGCCCTGACGTCATGGGAGGCGCGCGATGAGGCGGAGGGAACAGACCGAAGCTCAGCGGTCTGAGCCGGCCTCTGCCCGCGGGGGGCGGGAAGTAAGTCGGAGTAGGACGGGCGGAAATTCAGCGGTCTGAGCCGGCCTCTGCCCACGGGGGGGGGGGGGGGGGGAAGTAAGTCGGAGTAGGACGGGCGGAAATTCAGTGGTCTGAGCCGGCCTCTGCCCACGGGGGAGGGGGGGGGGAAGTAAGTCGGAGTAGGACGGGCGGAAATTCAGCGGTCTGAGCCGGCATCTGCCCGCGGGGGGGGGGAGTAAGTCGGAGAAGGACGGGCGGAAGTTCAGCGGTCTCCGCCGGCCTCTGCCCACATGGGAGACGCGCGGTATGTCGGAGCGGGACGGGTTGAAGCTCGGCAGGCGGCCGCCGGCGCCGCTGTGCGGGGCCGCGTCCTAGCCAGCCGCCGGACGCCTCCAATATCTGTCGCCGGTCAGGCCGACCGCTGAGATGCTGGCAGTGTGATTGCAGGTGCGGCAGACTGACGCCGGCGACCAGCTCACACGTCGTGCGGGCCAGACGGACGGCCGACCGACCGACCGGCCGACTGGCAGACCGTCCAACCGTCCGACCGGTTGCTAGCCGATCCGTCCGACACCTGTCCGACGCCTGGCGCGGCGCTGCCGCAATTCCGGGTGGTGGCGCTGTTCTGGTGCTATGACGACCGCCGACCTGGCCTCATTTCTTTCACCGTTTGTTCCTCGTCCGGCAAGTGTCCCAGGGCTAGCCGCTGACCGGACCGCTGAATGTCGGTCAGTGATAAGACCGTGTGATGTCAACCAGGATCCGACCATGGAACGCTAGCCAAACATCAGGCTGCGCGACGATAACCTGTGGCCAGATTGCGGAATGTCAGCCAGTGAGCACGGCGCAGAACACAGCTGCAGTCCGCTAGTCTTTGATATATATTAGTGTACATCAGCGCTGAAACCGACGAGGCGCCCGGTTGAAAGAGTAAACGTTACCTGGACTGTTACCATGGCATGTGCAACCAAACTGTCAGCTGTTTGCTATGTCGCCCCGCAAGTTAGCCCAGCCAGGTGCTTTTGATGTCGGTGTCATCGCATCATTGATCTTCCCGATGCACGGCGACGATAAAATCAATACCTCATTTCCAGTGCAGGCTTCGCATGCCTCATTTATCATCGTTGGGCTGGGCTACTTTCATTCGTGCGCCGCGCAAGACCCAGCCAGATATTCCCTCAGCACATGGTCCCTGACTGAGCCGTGGCCAGCAACGCGGAACAGTGGTTAACTTGGCGTTTTAAAAAGTCAGGCTTCACTCCTTCAGGTCCATCAGTAGCATTCTGAGTCGAGGTAACACATAGGGCGCGGCATACACCACTCCGTCGTGCGAAGGTTAAACAACCACCTGTCCAGGTCAGACCCCATCCACTGCGGTGGTGTTGATGCTCCGTTTGTGGCCGCGGCCTGTCCGAATCCGGCTTCGGACCCCTCCGTCTCCAGCCGCGGCCCGTCCGTCTCCGGCCGCGGCCTGTCCCTCTCTGGCTGAGGCCCGTCCGTCTCCGGCTTCGGACCGTTCCGTCTCCGGCCGCGGCCCGTCCGTCTCTGGCTGCGGACCACTCCGTCTCTAGCTGCGGACCGCTCCGTCTCCGGCCGCGGCTCGTCTGTCTCGGCCGCGGACCGCTCCGTCTCGGGCTGCGGCCCCCCGTCTCCGGCCGCGGACCGCTCCGTCTCTGACCGCGGTCCGCTCCGTCTCTGGCCGTGGACCGTTCCGTCTTTGGCTGTGGACCGCTCCGTCTCCGGCCGCGGACCGCTCCGTCTCTGGCTGCGGACCACTCCGTCTCTGGCCGCGAACCGCAACGTGTCTGGCCGCGGACCGCTCCGTCTCTGGCTGCGGACCGCTCCGTCTCTGACCGCGGACCGCTCCGTCTCCGGCCGCGGACCGCTCCGTCTCTGGCCGCGGACCGCTCCGTCTCTGGCCGCGGACCGCTCCGTCTCTGGCTGCGGACCACTCCGTCTCCGGCCACGGACCGCCCCATCTCCGGCCGCGGACCGCTCAGTCGTCTGCAGCACAGTGCGGGGAGCAGTCCGTCGTCGGCCTCCGCACCACTCACGGTTCTCTCTGGCTACGGACCGCTCCGTCTCTGGCCGCGGACCGTTCCGTCTCCGGCCGCGGGCCGCTCCGTCTCTGGCTGCGGACCACTCCGTCTCCGGCCACGGACCGCCCATCTCCGGCCGTGGACCGCTCAGTCGTCTGCAGCACAGTGCGGGGAGCAGTCCGTCGTCGGCCTCCGCACCACTCACGGTTCTCTCTGGCTACGGACCGCTCCGTCTCCGGCCACGGACCGCCCCATCTCCGGCCGCGGACCGCTCAGTCGTCTGCAGCACAGTGCGGGGAGCAGTCCGTCGTCGGCCTCCGCACCACTCACGGTTCTCTCTGGCTACGGACCGCTCCGTCTCCGGCCACGGACCGCCCCATCTCCGGCCGTGGACCGCTCAGTCGTCTGCAGCACAGTGCGGGGAGCAGTCCGTCGTCGGCCTCCGCACCACTCACGGTTCTCTCTGGCTACGGACCGCTCCGTCTCTGGCCGCGGACCGCTCCGTCTCTGGCTGCGGACCGCTCCGTCTCTGGCTGCGGACCGCTCCGTCTCTGGCTACGGACCGCTCCGTCTCTGGCTACGGACCGCTCCGTCTCCGGCCGCGGACCGCTCCGTCTCTGGCTGCGGACCGCTCCGTCTCCGGCCACGGACCGCCCCATCTCCGGCCGTGGACCGGTCAGTCGTCTGCAGCACAGTGCGGGGAGCAGTCCGTCGTCGGCCTCCGCACCACTCACGGTTCGTCATAAGGTACACATTCCCGACCCAGCAGGGCCCAGGACAGCCGGCACGTCTAGCCATCCGGCGCGTGCCATGGCGACCGCGGCGCCTCTCCAGTGCACAGTCGTCGGGCTGCCCTGCTGCCACGACCGCCTCGAACTCTGACCGATGCCGGGGTCGTCACCGGGCGCCTCACGTTCCTACACCGGTGCTCCGGTCGATTACCCGACATGCCACGAAGGTGGGCGAGGATGCAGCGCTTTCGAAGTCGGCCAGGCTCAACCCTCGCTTTCTGGTTCCAAACCGCTGGCGGCGGCATCCAACAGACAGGCACAAGATACCACTGGCACCCGTGCAACAGCACCATAACGTTGTAAAAGTACAATGGCTTGGTGAATCCGTGGAATAGTGCCCGTGAACGCGGCGCAGCGGCATCAGCAAGACTGGCCAGGCCGTGCCAGCGCCGGTCGTTGGGACGTTTCGCGCTGCTGACGAGAATCGGCCGGCCCACTAACCGTGTTCGCGCGCCAGGTAACTCCGCCTGGACGGCAGCCGTGTTCGCGCGCTAGGTAACTCCGCCTGGACGGCTGCCGGATAAGCGCCAAGCGCCAGGCGCGGCCGGCCCTGCCCACCAAATCACCGGAATGGCCTCTGTTCCGCTCATGCAGTATGCAAGCGGGAGCAGCCTCCCGGGTCACGGGCTGCCGGGCGCTTGCCAGCTGCCAGCCGGCTGAGGCAGGCGAGCACAAGTTCGCCGAAATGACGGTGCCGCAAGGATCTATAGGGGCGGATCCGCAGTCAGGTACACGTGCGCATCTCCGAATCTTCCAGCGTCCTCACCAGTCGTGCGGAGTTGGCTTCCGGGCAGCACAAAAGGGATAGCAGCCATGGCAACAAACATCGGCACTCTTACTCCTTTCCGACTGGTTCTGGTGCCTTTGAGCCGTAGCACCGTCTGCCGACGGACCACAGACGCTGGCAGTGATGGCCGGGCGCGGACGGCCAGCAGGTAACTCCAGCCTGTGCTCCTGCGTTTACATCGGCAGTGCGGGTGTCGCCCACCGTTTACGTCGGCAGTGCGGGTGTCGCCCACCGTTCACATCGGCAGTGCGGGTGTCGCCCACCGTTCACACTGGCAGTGCGGGTGTCGCCCACCGTTTACGTCGGCAGTGCGGGTGTCGCCCACCGTTCACATCGGCAGTGCGGGTGTCGCCCACCGTTCACATTGGCAGTGCGGGTGTCGCCCACCTGACCCGCGTGGCACGGTGCGGCGCGGGCCTCGCCGCTGATTGGCCCTCTGCGCGATTAGGTGCGCCGGCGGCTACGGCGAGAGGGCACCGCCCCTGACAAACTAGTCATTTGGACCAATCGCAAGCAGTCCTTTAGGCCAGTCGGGTGCGTGGAGACAACATCGCACCTTTACAGCTAGCGGCCGTTAATTGATAATAGTTACGCCAGGCTACGCGCGAATGGGCGTGCGGGGTTTAAAAGGTGACAATGAGGAGTTTTTCGAGATGTGTCTTTAGACTTCCAGGCATGACAGGCGCAATGGAACGGCCGGCGAATGGTGCGAGGGCCAATTGTGGTTTCCCGTTCACAGATGTCCAGCTAGTTTTGGTGTCGTTTGTACGGTGCATACCTCGAGAGGTGAGCAGCAGCCTTCTTCCACGTGTTTCCGGTGTTGTTAAACCTGTTGTAACTCGTGAGCGCCCACCAGAGAGCCGGTCGAGAGCGGCCGCGTGCGTCGGCTGTGTGGTGCTGAATGACGCGCGTCACTGGTAGCGTTCACGGCACATCCGTGACGCCGTCGACCGCACCCGAGTGGTTATTCACCACGTTTACTCGTTGTTCTTGTTGGCCCTACATCATTGTTAGCAACGATAGTAAATCAGCAATACAACCAACTGAAACCCTGCACCGTATCTGCCGCTGGCATTTCTCCCCCAGCTCAGCTCACCGTCCAGGCTTCTGCTGGTACGTCTCAAAGGGGAACCGAGGCTATACTTGGTGTGTATTCTCGTCGAAAACACGTCACTGGCGGCCCGGCGACCGCACAGCCAGCCACAAAAGTCCGCCGCTAACTACTTCACAGGCCAGCCCGTCGTAATGGCCTCATTAAGCCCCGCCAAGAGTACCTCCAGCCGTAAAGGTCGAGTCGGCAATACGCGCGCGGTGACTGGGTGGACCCCGCGGCGCCCGGGGCAGGGGACGGAGTTCACACCCTACACCAGTGAAGCCGACGGTCATAGGAACACTGGCCACAGGGGGCAGGCGCACCGCCGCCCCCACACAAGGCACTCCGTTTGGCGGCTTGAAGCTCCGGCGCACAGCACCGATCCACACACATCTCTGTCTAAGCGTCACCCGGCTACCTCAGCGTGGGCATCGTATCACAACGTTGAGCACTATTTGACTGACGGCGGGGAAGCACACCCGCCGGAGCGGCGAGGGAAGCGACGCCTCACCGGGCCCCGACCGGCAGCGGCAGCGCGGGCCGCGCGGCCGCACCGTCGCTGCTGCTGGCCCGCTCGTAGAAGAGCATGTAGGCGGCGGCGGCGAACACCTCGGAGCGCGACGCCTGGCTGACGAGCGTGTCGGACGTGTAGAACCACCTGCGGCAGCCGCGGAGAATGAGCTGACCGAGAGCTGGAGCTCCAGAGCGCGCCCGCAGACGGCGTCCACAACGGCCGGGCCTCGGTCGCGGCAGCGCCCGCCCGGCCCCGCGCCAGACGTGCGCGCTGCCGCTCGGCGCAGACATCATCCGCTACCCGGCCCCGCGCTGGACGTGCGCGCTGCCGCTCGGCGCAGACATCACCCGTCATCCGACCCTGCGTTGGACGTGCGCGCTGCCGCCCGGCGCAGACATCACCCGTCACCCGACCCTGCGTTGGACGTGCGCGCTGCCGCCCGGCGCAGACATCACCCGTCACCCGACCCTGCGTTGGACGCGCGCGCTGCCGCCCGACGCAGACATCGCCCGTCACCCGACCCTGCGTTGGACGCGCGCGCTGCCGCCCGACGCAGACATCGCCCGTCACCCGACCCTGCGTTGGACGCGCGCGCTGCCGCCCGGCGCAGACATCACCCGTCACCCGACCCTGCGTTGGACGCGCGCGCTGCCGCCCGGCGCAGACATCACCCGTCACCCGGCCAACGCCCCCTGTCCGTCGGCCCCGCCGGGCGTGGAAAGCGGCCGGCATGTGTGTTCATTGAGCCACGCAAATAAAGCACACCGACCGAGAGCTGAGTGGCCGGTGACACAAATATGCGTCACATTTGAAAATCTAACGCTCTTTTAAATAGACTTTGGAATCGTTTAGGAAAGGAGATAAAAAACAGCACAAGCAAAACCTGATATGCACTGATCGTACTGGGAACATGCTGTTTTGTAATAGATGATGCAACCAACGACCTCATCTACTGGAGGAAGTCGAACATCACGACTAGCTGAGCAGTACCAATGTAACAAACTGGAGCGTGTACACATCTGGCAACCGATCACCTACATCAAGCCCCAGAGTCGCGACAGGCCGTCATCAGTCGCGAGCGGTCATTCAGCGGTTATTTGAGAGAAAAAACGCCGTTCTTGGGAAAGCGACAATATGATATCATCTCAGGGATGTTGAAGCACAATACATCGGCTGAACCTATTTGTTTAGGACCCTACAGGAGGTCAGCAACAAGGGCTGTCACAACTTGACCGGACTGTTTGTAACAGCTGCCCGTAGTCTTTCAAAAGGCGATGGTGTTACGTGGAAAAATCAATTATCATATGACACGAAGCGTGGTGATGAACATTCGACAGTAAAATGTGTAACAACCTTGCAGAAGAGACTGCAAAATACAGCACGTTGGGAATTGACATAACACAAACTTTGAAAAAGGAGCCAAAGACATTTTCAAACCAATAAAAACCAACAGGTTTCCGAATCATAGAGCGATCAGCTTTAGGACGACGTGCGGCATGTTCGCCGCATACGTCGCCGGGCTCTGCCGGGCGGCAGGCCGGCAGAGCCCGGCGGCCCCGACAGGCCGTGCCCGCCGGCTGCCCGGGCGCCCAGCGCCGCACCTGTTGTCGGCCGGGTCCGTCAGCCGCCGGTACGTGACGAAGTGTCCGGACGAAGCGTAGCCGCTGTGCACGATGACGGCCGTCAGCCGGTAGCGGTGTCGACCGGTGTCGGTGGGAGACGGCCGGCCGCCCCCATTCACCTGCCGGCCGGGACCAACGGCTCAACGCACAGCCCAGACACGGTATATCCGGCCCGCACCCACCTGCCGGCCGGGCACCAACGGCTCGACGCACAGCCCAGACACGGTATATCCGGCCCGCACCCACCTGCTGGACGGGCACCAATAGCTCGACACACAGCCCTGACACGGTATATCCGGCCCGCACCCACCTGCCGGCCGGGCACCAATAGCTCGACACACAGCCCTGACACGGTATATTCGGCCCGCACCC
>NW_023597054.1:31249945-31284804 GCF_011947565.3 Pollicipes pollicipes
GGCCGGGCACCAATAGCTCGACACACAGCCCTGACACGGTATATTCGGCCCGCACCCGCCTGCCGGCCGGGCACCAATAGCTCGACGCACAGCCCAGACACGTATGTTCGGCCTGCCCGACTGCTGGCGATGGAACGACGGCAGGGCGACGTGATACGGGTGGGGATTGGCAGAAAGGATGCCGAATTCTCCCTTGTACAAAAAAGAAAACTGACCGCTGAAAGGCAAACATATAGAAAAGCGGTGATATCTGGTTAAATGATGACCGAATTGAGCGATGGACTTGGTGATGTATTAACGACGTCGGTGGCAGACAGCGGACACTTCTTCATACAGTTCAGATAGTAACAGTTTTCAGTATTTTGAGACAACTGAAATAGTTGTCCACTGAAGGGGAAATACTTTGAAGAAGCGATAGTGGGTAAACGGATGATCTACTTCAGACACCAACTTGGTTGTGGTATTGACGACGTGGGTGACAGACGGCGAATGATAGATACAGACCACTCAAGCAATGTGCAAACAGGAACTTACGTGAAAGCCGCGCAGTACACGGGATTCCCATTCGAGTTCAGAGGAGCCATACACAATGCCGTCTCTGACAATAGGGGCTGGGCGCCGCAACCGAACAGAGACCGCAATGGAGCGCGGGGTCGTGGCTGCAGCGGGCTGGCTCAGCCCGGCCCCCGGCCACGCACCCGCCTGGAGCGCGGGGTCGTGACTGTATAGAGCGGGCTAGCTCAGCCCGGCCCCCGGCCACGCACCCGCCTGGAGCGCGGGGTCGTGACTGTATAGAGCGGGCTAGCTCAGCCCGGCCCCCGGCCACGCAACCGCCTGGAGCGCGGGGTCGTGACTGTATAGAGCGGGCTAGCTCAGCCCGGCCCCCGGCCACGCACCCGCCTGGAGCGCGGGGTCGTGACTGTATAGAGCGGGCTAGCTCAGCCCGGCCCCCGGCCACGCACCCGCCTGGAGCGCGGGGTCGTGACTGTATAGAGCGGGCTAGCTCAGCCCGGCCCCCGGCGGCGCACTCACCTGGCCGCTGGCCGCGTACGTATACGGGAACATGTTGAGCGTCTCGAAAAACGCCACGTGGTCGCCGCGCTTGGCCGCCTGGCCGCTCTGTTCCCACGTGGTGCGTGGCAGGTGGAGGCAGAGGGCGGACGGCAGCTGCAACGAGGCACGGACGTCAAGGGCGACAAAGGAAATCGCTGCGACGAGTTCGCCACGTATGCTCCAGACGCACATGGTGCAGCAACGAATATGCACATGCGTCACGACAGCTGATGTTGTCTGGATGGGCGCTGCAGACGTCACGCAGCCAGTGCCAATGAAGTGAAGTTTGCAGTCTTTGCAGAAATGGGACGTTTGGTCCATCCACCAGGGGCCCAAGAGACTCCTTGTTCAAAAAATGGTAGAGAACATTACTTCTCGTTTTTCAGGTTACCGCGATTGACGTAATTTAAATTGCGCGAACTACAACTTGCGCTTATCCCACGGCATATAATTTGTCCCCGAGGACCAATGTCTGCGGGTTAGATTTCCCTCACATAAGTCCCTCAGGCAGTTCAGGTTGCAAGGAAGCGCAACGCACCATTGCGAGAGCTATTTCTCCAGACACTCACCGGTGCCAAACGCGACAGAGGTTCATTAAATAATGATCTGAGCCAGATATGTGTCTGGTTCCCAGCATGTCTCCCCGGAAACGAATCCCGGTCCCTAATTCCGAAACAAGAAGGAACCCAGAAATTGACCTCTAACTAAGCCAGAGACCAAGCGAGAACCATGATGAATTATGGAGAAACCAGCAAGAAACCAGCAAGAAAAATGATCCATCTTGACATTAAGCCGAGAGATCAGGCAAGAACCGAGATCTGGCTTGACATTAGGCAGAGAGATCCGCCACGAACCGAGACCCGGCCTGGAACATGCACAGGGATCGAGCAAGAACCAGGGCTCAGCTTGGAATCATGCCCAGATGTACAGCAAGACCCAAGATCCAGCATGAAGGAAGTCAAGTCAAGGAAGTTTGGTGAAAAAGCAAGGTTCAGGTTCCAAGATTAGCGTGGAATTGGTCTGTGAGCGGTACGCATCCACACGGTAGATGCACGTTTCACGAGGAATGTCACAGAACGTGTGCAGGATTATTTTCCATTTCAGTCCACATGACGTGAATGGTAGGCGATCACCATATGGTAACTAGGGCTGGCGGTTGTGAATGAGCCACTGAGAAGCAGGGCGGTGATCTAGTGTTTTGTGAGCGAACCAATCTGAATCAGAAACCAGGATGTGGTGTTTACGCAGACCCAACAGCAACCAGCAACCAGGTCCTGGCTTTTTGAAGGAAAAAGTTCAAACCAGAAACCAGTCTGGTGTGGTCAAACGAATAGGTAGCAACTAGGAACCAGCGTCTGGTGTTTGTGAGGGAACAGAGCGGCACCAAAGCCCGCTCCTTGTGGTTGCGAAGGAACCAGTGGCAATCAGGAACTGGTTGACACCATGGTCATCAGACCACTCCACGTGAAGCCGTATGACGATGTCCTCCAACGGGTCCGCTAGACGTGTGGCACTTAAAACACAAAATGTCCTTAAATCGCAAACGGATCGGCTTCCTCCCGGTATACTGTGGGTGGATGATTACGATTTGCTGCCGCTAATGTCGAAGACCCAACCTTTCACCCTTTCTTCAGGCGTCAAACGCCGACGTGCTTTGCTTTTCCTCCCCTGCACCGTTTAATCAAACACGAACAGCAGGGCCTTTCACACAACTGCAGTCGAAGCCCACTCACCAATTTCTAAGTAATCGGACGATTTCACCTAATGAAAAGGCCGGCAGCCCCGACGCCCAGCCGTTTCAGGAGATTGAATTCCGGCGATGCATGACATTTGTTTTGCCGCCGCCGGCTAACAGACGAAAGTAAGGCTGCGCTGGGCGGTTAGTTCAAACGAATCAGGATGGTGATAGGCCAATGGGCGGGGCACAGGGCAGGGGCGAGAGGTCACTGTAGGTCACGGGTCGAATGGTAAACCGACAGCCCAAATGTGCAAAGGGCCAGACAGCAGTGTATCCACAGCTTTGCCGCGCCCCACGCCCCGACTGAAATGGCGGGTAACGCCGCCATTCATCACAGAAGTAGCTCACGTCGCGCAGTGATCAAGCCCTGACAAGTGAGCGAGTGGAACCGGCCAGCAGGCTCCAGCAGGACACCGCATACTATCCTCAGCGAGCGAGCCGGCCCGCAGGCCCCAGCAGGATATCGCATACCATCCTCCGCGAGTGGAGCCGGCTAGCAGGGAGCCAACAGCACACCGCATACCATCCTCAGCGAGCGGAACCGGCCAGCAGGGGGTCACAAGGACACCGCATACCATCCCCCGCGAGTGGAGCCGGCCAGCTGGGAGCCAACAGGACACCGCACACCATCTTCCGCGAGTGGAGCCGGCCAGCAGGTGCCAGCAAGACACCGCACACCATCTTCCATCAGCGTAGCACCAAAGCACACGTGCCCTGTGTTATGGCTGAAACCAGGGCGTTGTAGTCACAGAACTGTGATGCGGTGTTAGTGATACGGCTGGGTGTATCATTGTCTGATGTTTGTGCCCGTGTCAAGCGTGTGCCCGCGTCAGGTATGTCCGTGTCAGGTGTGTCCGTGTCAGGTGCGTCCGCGTCAGGGAGTGTCCGTGTCAGGTGTGTGTCCGTGCCAGGTGAGTATGTGCATCAGGGCACGGTACTAAAGTGCCCGTGTCAGGGCGCGGTGCCGGAGTGCTGGAATGCCCGTGTCAGGGCACGATACTGGAGTATCCGCGTTCGGGCACGGTACTGAGGTGCCCGCGCCAGAGCACGGCACTGAAGTGCCCGCGTCAGGGCACGGTACTATGGTGCTCGCGTCAGGGCACGGTACTGAAGTGCCCGCGTCAGGACACGGTACTATGGTGCTCGTGTCAGAGCACGCTGCTGTGGTGCTCGCGTCAGAGCACGGTAGTGAAGTGCCCGCGTCAGGGCACGGTACTATGGTGCTCGCGTCAGAGCACGGTACTGAAGCGCCCGCGTCAGGGCACGGTGCTGGAGTGCTGGAGTGCCCGCGTCAGGGCACGGCACTGAAGTGCCCGCGTCAGAACACAGTACTATGGTGCTCGCGTCACAGCACGGTGCTGAAGTGCCCGCGTCAGGGCACGGTACTACGGTGCTCGCGTCAGAGTACGGTAATGAAGTGCCCTCGTCAGGGTACGGTGCTGAAGTGCTCGCGACAGAGCACGGTACTGTGGTGCTACGCCCGTGCATGTGTCCAGTGCTTCAGTGCAAGTGTAGGGTCTAGTGCAGCAGCGCTAGCGCCGGACGCTAGCAGCGGTGGCCCGCGGGCACCACGGGCGTTCAACGTAGTCAGGCTCGCGCAGCTGACCGGCGACGCAGCGGCACCCGGTGGGGCGGGCCTCGGATGGCCATCGCGTTCCGGTCTTTTAGAGCACACGAGTTCACCAGCTCACAAAGTTCGAGCTCTGCCTATCAAAATGATCATAACCTGCATATCAACAGCCCGCGGCTCGTGACGGTCACAAGCTAAGTAACAAGCTAAGAGGCAGACCTGGCTTTTCAGTTATGTTCTCTCATTCTATTTATTAGCCGTTCCGGACAGCGCTGTATCATCGCATGAGAGCGCCGTGTAACCGGCGTACGGTAGGAAGGTCAGCGCTTTTACCGGCTTAGCGGGGTCTATCGAAAGGTTTTACGAGCGGTTCTTTACCCGACAGGCGACAGGAGGCCGGCAGCGAGACGACCGACGAAAACAAATCCCGTCGCGCGCACAGATGTCCGAGATCGAGGTTGCCGGCTTTTTTCTCTCAGACAACGTTAGCCGGCGAAAAACATGGCCCGCTGAAAGCTCGCTAAATAAAAGCGCTTCGATCCGCCTAAGCCATAGCGGCGTCTCAGCAGATCACCGTCCGTCGATACCGGCCGCTGTCGGGAGCGGCGGCGACAGCGGCCGGCAGCGCTGACACGCGTGTGATGGACGTCACAGCCGGCAGAGCGTCCGCTTTGATCGGATTACCGAATCAGATCGGACCGGATTATGGGATTTATTGATAATCGGATTAGGGGAGACAAGTACACGTGATGCACGGGCCGATTTTGGTTTTTACAGCAAATGACACTGAACAGGTCCCGGACGACGCAAGGACTCACAATGCATTGTGCGATAAGGAAAACAGCATGAGGATGAGCATGAGGGTATGAGGATGAGGATGAGCATACGGATGAGTCAGACTTGATGAGGCCTGGCAAAGGTTTCACCCAATATTCGAGGCGGCAGATTACTTTACGCACCCATACAAGTGTCCCTACAGCGTTAAGCTTGACACGAGCCTTCTCCTCCGACCTAGTTCGGTAAGGAGATGACTATGGCTGTCTGGTGACGTCATCGCTGACGTCAGCCGCCTCCAAGCGTCCTAACCTGTTACGTAGTTTCGTGACAACGCAAGCGTAATATCGTATGCGATGGGTCAAACCCGACATTCTAGACCGCAAATCGGATGCAATGCTAAACGCGCTTGTTCTCCTTTTCTAAACACGAACACCCGTTTCGTGCGTTGCTATGCTCAAGATGGCTAAAAGAACACCCAATTCCCACGCTGAGCACAGTTCACGCACGGTATTTCCTGTGTTATCACGCTCAGGCACCAGACAGATAGGCGAGTACAGTTGCTGCGATAAAAAATGATATACACTCTGGAGCGAAAAAACTTCAGCCAAGCGCACACTTTCCAGACCTGGTTCAACCACCACCAACACAAGATACAAACTCTACAGGTGCCTGGCGGGCATGGACTACTGTAGGGCCCAATCTTAAACGGGAACAGAAACAACACAAGACTCTAACGGATGGGCATGCAATACGGTAGGGACCATGCTTCACGTGAGAAAATCCTGCTGTAACGACAAGTGTGGGGAACAACATCGATGGATGGCGATCAGCAGTCAGAAAATAGCCTTTAGTTGGCACTTCTTCATGGGACAAAAAAACAATGCTCTCCACCCCTTTACATGACGTTTTAGACCACCCGATACGATACGATTCCACGGAAGCGCATTCCGCCCACCTCAGCAGACTACATGTGCGTCTCGTTCCCCAGCACGCGAACTTCAGCCGCAGCCGACGGCAGCACAGCGAGGGGCACGGCCGCCAGGCTCCTCCCCGGGCTGGGTGGCTCGGCACGGTCGCCAGCAGCTGGCTGGTTACCTTGGCGACCAGGGTGCGCTTGGAGAAGCGGCCGCGCTGTTGACAGGCGTCGCAGGTGACGTCGTGCACGGTCTCGCGGGCGCTGAACTGGCCCAGCAGCGCCGGCAGGCTGAGCGGCTGCGGCCGCGGCGCCGCCGGCAGCGGCAGCGACAGGCTCTCGAAGCTCTCCCAGCGCACGGCGCACTGCGGCCCGCCACAAGGCATGGTGTTAGCCGTCCACGCCACGCTGTCCTGGACGGAGCTGTTCAAGAGGCGGACGGAGCAATCCGCTTCGTCCGCCGCGCGCACCTGCGCCCTGATGTCCCACCGACACCCACAACACACAAGACGCATGTGGTGTAAGGGTCATGTTAGCAGCCAGTGGAGCCCGGCAAACGTCGCCTCACACGGCACGGATGGGGTGGGGGATGGGCCCCATCCCACATCATACACGGCACAGGTGGGGCGAGAGAGGATCTCATGCCCAACGCCGAACAGGGCAGAAGTGGCTGGGGCAGGGACTGGGGGCTGAAGGGACTGGAGACCCTAACACACTCCACTATTGCCTTCGTTTGAGCCCTCCGCGCTGTGAGTGCATAGCCGAGGCGCGCGCTCATCACGCGCTGCCACAGGAAAGGTGGTCGAATGACGGCACGACACGGCGGCCGATTACCTGGAAACTCAGCGCACCGCAGCGGGGCAAATACCCAAACGCTCTGTTTCGCAGCTTGTTAGATGGATGTGGGTTGGCATTGCCATTTAAAAGAAGTGACGTGTCGGGCCAGGCACTTTGACGCGTCGTAAAAGCCGCCTGCGGCCGTTAAAGTTATGCCACATTCTGAAGTTACGCTGATGCACCGGTGCGATTCGAGTGACGCTGAGCAAAATGTACAGAAAGCACTGGAATGCGAGCGCGGCGCAAACCAGCTGAAAGCATACGGCGATAGCAAAGTATTTCACAGTGTTCCGGTGCCAGAGATGATGAAGGTGGTGGTAGGTAAACACGGCTAGCAACAACAAAGTGAAGAGTGGCCCGAAATGGCCTCAAAGTACTGGACATGATGCGAACGGACCACGATGAGCCATTGCCTCCCCGTTATCGTGGATTGTTCGGCACACATCTCAGCAGCAATTTCCAGCGTAAGAACGGGTCACGTGCTCGTCCCAGCCGGGCCAGAGCCCAGTCCGCTCCCGGCAGTCGCCGAGAGCAGGCACGACCCCCACACCCCTTCCTCCTGGCGGCGTGGCGATAACTGCACCCTAGCAGCCTTACATACCACCACTGCAGCGAGTATGGGTGGTGTTTCACATCCCAACATCATGTCATTGCCACTACTGACATCAATAATTGGAGCTTCACGCCTCTTAGGGCGGTAACACCCCTCCCCTCCCAATGATCGCGCGGTCACCCACCATATTGGGCTGGAGTAAAAAAAAACAAAAAACAAACAAACAGACGAAAAGCACAAGAACCTACCAAGAACGCTTTGTTTGGAGGGAGGATATCTGGTCTTCGGCTCAAACGACTTCTATGAGGTTCGGCCACGACTGCTAGTGACAAAATATAAGGAAATCGTTCTAGAACTGATCATCTGAAAGACATTTGATGTGAAACTTTGGTAACGTGCACCATAGAATAATATAGAATAATAATAAGGACCTCCTTTTAGGTAGGTCAAAACGATAAATTGCGTTCAGGTTCACAAACTTCCCACTCATGACGCATTCAAGCCAAATCATCCTCGGGGCACCGCATCTCGACTATCAATTCACGCGGCTGCGTGCTGCCACAGGGCGCTGGTGACGGTGACGGGGGCTACAGACCTTCACCAACACCGCCCGCACAAGTCGTGCAAGGCTCGCATCCCATACCGGTGAGATCGGCGTCTACACTGGGCCATGGCTAGCTGCACTGTTCCGCCATCTCATAATGGCTTGCTTAGGGAGTCGACACGTGGAATCGCCGTCATATAATATGGAAAGTTCTGTAACCTGTAAACACCCAGCCGACTAAACGCCGCTCGTTCCAAAGCCTTATGCGACCATCAGATGACGTCATCCAGCATTGGGCCGCAGCTCCAGTGTCGTTCTTCTCACTTTCTGAACGCATCTCTCAGTCAACACACGAGCCGCCACAGGGCGTGCGCTAGAAATCGCCCCGCCCCAGCCGCCGCTCCCTCTCTGCGACCGCGACGGGCCGGCGCTCACCTTGTGGCCGCACGCCTGGCATGTCAGCTGCGTGGAGAGGGTGCCGTGGAAGGGCGAGCGCGGCAGCCCGGGCCCGCCGGCGCGCCAGGCCGGCCCGGCCGCGCCCCGCACGCGGTGGATGAGGCCGGAGCGCTGGCGTGGCCCCGGCCCGGCCGGCGCCTGCTCACTGGCGAGGCGCGCCCTCGATGCGACGACGGCCGTCTCCGAACCGGTCTCCTCGCCGCGGGGCTCCGTGGCGGCCGCCGTGGGCGGGACGGCGGCGGCGGGAGCGGCCTCTGTCCCGCAGCTCCCCACAGCGGGCCAGTCCGGAGTTTCGCCGAGCGGCCGATGGCCTGCGCCGTTGGAGAGCCTCGTCTCCCGCCCGCGGTCAACGTCACCGGCGCCACCCAGGTCCTTGACTGCACCGCCGCCGTTGCCGTCGGACCCGGCCTGTTCGTTCGCAGGCCCGTCACTGCCTGCAGCTCCACTTCTCACCGACGCGTCACCGTTTACACCATTGGAAGCAGGCGAGCCTCCTGATAAGACAGCGTTTCCATTGGTGTCTAGTGACACCGTATGAGCGTCAGTGACACCGTTGGCAACAGAACCGTCCGCGAAGTCATGTTTACACCGCTCGACGGTGGCGCCACCTGAGCACCAGCCCCCGTCTGGGCAGACGTCGTCTGCCACCGGCGCCCTGGCTCCAGGCGCCGGCGCCGTCGTCCGCCCCACCCCGGCCGGTGGCGCCCTCAGCGCCAGGCGCGCGCAGGCTGTCGGCGGAGAGTGGCGGCGGCGCAGCCGGCTCCTCCTGCAGCGTGCTGATCAGCACGTAGAACATTTCGTGTGTGTCCTGCTCCTCGCTGTGGATGAGCCAGCCGAGCGAGGAGAGGCAGGCGAGCACGCCGGCCGGGGTGAACGGGTCGGCGCGCAGCTCGCCGTGCGTCCGGTTCACCACTGCCGGACGAGGCAGGCCTGTGTTAGCGCTGGGACAGCAGCCGGCGCGCCGGCCTCCGCAAACTGGTGACGAGCGTGACAGCTGCCAGCAAAACTAATACGCAGACACGGGTCAGCTCACGCTAGAAGTCTCAGCACTATGAAACGTACATGATGAAACCAGTGCTAGTATAATAACTAGCTTTAACTGTATACTGTTGACAACCTTCAGGTAATTTGTGACTAGTCATGGGCAACGGGCTATGCTGCGGGCAGCAGGCTGCTTTAAGGACAGCCTTCAAGTCACGATCACGTTGTTCCCCACCAATAGACGGTGCGGCTAGCCCACAAGTGCACTGGGTGCCAGGGCCGCGTGCATGGGGGCAGGCCCACCATGTATGACGTCCAGTAGGGCAGCTCGTAGTCGAGCGTGCGCGGGCCGCGCGCCGCCGGCCGGCCTACAAGTCAATGGGTGCCAGGGCCGCGTGCAGAGGGGCGGGCCCACCGTGAATAGCGCCCAGCAGGGCGGCCTACAGTCGAGCGTGCGCGGGCCGCGCGCCGCCGGCCTGGCCCACAAGTGCACTGGTGCCAGGCTTGCATGCAGGGGAGTGGGCCCACCATGTATGACATCCAGTAGGGCGGCCCGCAGTCGGGCGTGCGCGGGTCGCGCGCCGCCGGCCGGCCGCGACAGCCACCTCATCACCGCCGGGCTGGAGCACAGAGCCTGTAGCACCGCATTCAAGAAGCACGAGTTGCCCACATTCTGAAGTCCAGCCAGCACACCTGGGGTGAAATGCAGCTGGGTCAACAGAGCCTCATCTGACCAACACTTGGCAGCTCCATGGTAGGTACATGATTTGCAGCATTTTAGAATGTATGCAAAGTTTGAGCTGCCCTTTTGCCAGCTGAGAGCAAGGAAATTAGGTGCTATGCCAGCACAGCAATGATTCTGTAAAATGCCAAAAGCATGTCATCTCTTAACATCCACCAGTTGGCTTTGCAATGCTGCAAAGCCTAGTACCTGAAAAACATCTATTCAGAAAATGTTGGGGTAAGGCTAGATGCATTTCCAAATGAATGGTTAGACAAACATGATTCTCATACAACAAACATAGAAGATGTGTCAGAATCAAGTAACAATATGTGTATCTAAACTTGCATACCCTGCTTTGGGAATATATGTATATAATAAAGCATAATACAATACTTACCAGCAGCATTAGCACTCCTTGATTTGGTGGCTTTAGGTCCCCAAATCACATAAGCAACCAACGATGCAGCTCCAACAGCAAGGAGAGCCTCTAAACGATAATGGTCAAATACCATGGTCACTTTATGTTCTGGGAGGAGCCACTCTCAAGTTATCTTGTAAAACAAAGAATAGGCAATATGATGTCATATGCAGTCTTTCATCCCCTGCAAGGTACAAAGCAACACAATCACACCAGCTGTTGCAGTGTGCCACACCTGAAACAAGTCCATCAGCATAAACATATCTGCACTTCATATGTGGTTCATATACACTGTGGTAGAGCAGACACTAGTATTATACATGTTGAGTGACTAATGGGACCATAATGGTTGGTAGCTTCAGGGCTTGATGACATCAGAGACTGTTTTACCTCCATAACTATAAGTAACAGAATTCATGCCTGGGTAAGATTTGTTTGCACAGCTTCAAGATATGGATACATCAGTTATTCTTCCATAACAGTTACAAGATGTGAATACCTGTCTTTTTGGGGATTTCACACAATTTTGTAATAGCTGCAGGACTGACAAGAATGCAGATTCAGATGAACTTTGGCACTCCACTTCCTGCAATTTTAACAATATAGCAGCATGCCTGCTTAAAAACAGCAGTTGCTCTAGCCTATGTTACATACAAGTTCCCATAAAATATCATAACTATGTAACTTTGGGTGGGTTGATTCTTAGAGTAAACTGTTTAAGAGGAAAAAGAACCTATAAGTCTCAGCAAACCAGAAATGTTCATGTGCAAAGAAATGAGATATGTTCAGCCACCAATCAGAGCTGTACCATTTACTGTATCACAAAGAAATCCAGGGCTATATCTTCAGGTTAGGCCCACTAATGCACCTCCTTTTCACAATGTCTACCAACTGTTGGTGGGCAGCCACCAGTCAGTGGGTTGGTGGGCGCCTGCTCGGCGATGCGCAGCAAAGTGCACACCCAGGCACAAAAGGGGCTGGGGGCAGGCTGGTCCATAATTGCCAAGTCCAACAACTGACCTCCTAGCAAATTTGATCACCCAAAATTTCACAAACGTCTCTCGTCACTTTTGCATCCATTCTCACTGATTAGGAGGCAACACTTCGGCTGAACTGTCCCCAGTCCATTAAGGGACCTGCCTGGAAGCAAGACGCCTGGACGGCCAAAACAGTTCGAACATGGCATGTGTGACGCATACGCATTGCGGATTCAGTATGCCATTGTACAAGCGATCTCGGTGGCTGGTAACCGGCAGGTCAAAAATTGCGAAGTCCAACAACGGACCTCCCGGAAAATCATAGGCTCAGCAGATTGCCTATCGTAAAAATGCGGATACCCCGTACGCAATCCCCCGCAAGCACGCTAGTACGCTATTTGCGCACAGTATAGCCGGAAAAACCTCAATAGTGCGCCATATTTGAGCCGCTGTCAAATCTTTCCAGTGAACTGTTTCGATATTTGACAAATCCATTGAAAATGCTCTTGAGTCCGGGGAACTGAAGAACCCGCCGCATCCTATGCAGCGGGTTCCCCAGGTATGTCAATTTTTGCACATTATTGTGGGGGGGGGGGGAGACGAACCGAAGGGCCGACAACCTACTCCCGAATTTTTTTCTCGCCGAAATTAGCCCACTTTATTATGATTGAAGGCTATATACGCTTTTAATCCTTGTAAAATTCATAAACGTAGTTTCCAAGCGGCATAGAAGTCATGCAGGGGTGGATCCAGGGAGCAGGCACAAGACGCACACGTCTTTTCTGATCGGCAAGTGAAGGCATTCGTTTAGAGGCCACCTTAGGGCGCCGATGGCGCTCTTCTTTGAGGGTCATGGGAGGTGGCATGCATTTTGGGGTTGGGGTACGAGGACGGGGCTAGTCATGAAGGACTTAGGTCATCTCACACTCCAGAACTTTTCACTTATACTTAACAAAACAGTGTGCGTCTTATGGCCCTAGGTATGTGAGATTTATTGCATCGCTTATCCGCTCAGTTGTTACGATTTGTATCTGGCGGTGAGAACAGTCATGGCTTTTTGTTATAAGGATAGCACGAGACGCTTCTTCGCAGAAAGATCAAAGAGGATCGACACCCGTGGGGCTCCCTCTCCTCTCCAGCCTGGGATAGTGGAACCCTCTGAGCCCGACCACTTCAGCACTTTCGCCAGAAGGACCGTAGGTATTAACACGGAAAACCGACTTGTCCGAGAATCAACATAGCTAAATTTTGGCTGACATTACTTTTAAAATGAGATAGGTTGGCTGGAGTGGGCGGGATTAGAGTGAGTGAGGAAGAAATAGACCGAAAGAGCGCCGACCAGAGCTTAAAGGAGGCAAGGGCAAGGAGCGTCTGGGCCCGAAGAGAATGAATTGAGGGCGCGGCTCAAAATATGCTAGTCTCTTATAAATGTCAAGATTGGCGCAACAGGCTCGAAACCAACGCAATCAAGCTGGCCTTGGCCACCTTGGCTCACGCCTGGGCCCACGCACGTGTTTGTCGAAGGACGTGAGGTCGCGGTGCGTTATTCCGCGTGCAGCGTTTCAAGAAGGTGGATGGGTCGGAACGTTGTGGTAGCGTAATTAGTTATGCCAGTTGTCGTGGTGATTGGTTATTACCCGCATGATGCTGATGAGCGTTGATGTTTGGAATGCGCGTTAACAGGCTCCGTAATATGGTTGATCCTGTTTTACGGGGGCATTGAGATGAGGTATTATGAACATGGGTATAGTGTAAGTTGGACTGTCTTAGTTCGTCCCAGTAGGTTTAGTTGGTAGAGTATCAGACTCACAATGGTATGGACCTGGCTAGATTTCCAGCAATTCATATGGCCTAAGGCCAAACACTGAAAACACTCAGTTTTTTAATGAGTGTAACACCTGATGATAGTCAGAATTGACTGGAAAAAATTGTGCTCATAATGACACCAGTTGAAGGATAATGGTCCAAATCATTATTTCATCCTAGGCTGGTACTTATGCAGCCTTAGTTCGTTAGTTGCTCCTAAATGTGTGTTGTTCGCATCAATTAATTCATGCTTGACAGCTTTGTGGTGTGAGCAATGATCTGAGCTTCACACAGTCTAATAATTTGTGCCCAGTATTTTTATATAAAACTCATACAGGTATTTCTACAATCTTACCTTAAAACTTTAATAATTGTGATAGTGAATGTCTGAGTGATCCAGAGACATGATATTCCTGACCCACTGGCACACACTCTAGTTGACATGTAAGCTGTCTGAGAAAATGGTCTTTCAAAGAATTTATTAAAATGGACCAGAATGTAACCTAGCCCAGCCTAGCCTAACCTAACCTAACCTAACCTAACCTAACCTAACCTAACCTAACCTAACCTAACCTAACCTAACCTAACCTAACCTAACCTAACCTAACCTAACCTGAACCAACCTGGCCTTACCTAACCTGACTGAACCTAGCCTTACCTGACCTGACCTAACCTAGCCCATCTAAACCTAACCTGAACCTAACTCAACCACCATCACCCTGGCAACCTCCCCCTCCCCTCAATCCTCCGCAACCCATGTCCCATCAGTGTCTGTGATCAGTGTGGTAAACTATCCACTGACATGTGCTGCTGTTATCGTAATTATCAGATTTTGAGGGTAAGATGATAATATGTCCATAAAGTATTCATGTTTGTTATTATTTAAGGTGGTTAATATCTTTAAAAGCCAGTGAAAAGTTCAGTATTGCAGTGTAAAGTACCAGTGTTGGCCATGAGCCATCCACCACACATCCCAGCATTAAGCTTGAATTGCCCCACTGGAAGTGCCCCTCCCATAGCAATGCAAATTATCCAAAGTGAATGGATAACTTTATTTGGCATTGCAATTATTGACAAAGTAACCTCTTGCTGGATTTGAGCAAACAACCTAGTTTGCATCAATGGCTTGAAAATTGGCTTCTTGCTGGATTGTCTATCTTGTCTTGGTTGTCTTGATTGTCTTGGTGGATGGATTGACTATTTGGTGAACTGTGATGTCTTTCAGAGGTTTCAAAAATCTGAACTTCTAATCTACGATGGCACAAACAAATACACATGACAAATCCTTGTAACCAAATGGTGATGTGGCTGATGCCAGCAGTAGTGGTCATTTTAGATGTTAGGCCACCACAAAAGTGTGTGGATGAGCTGAAATTTATCACTGTTGGGGAGTTCAGGGCTCATGCAACAAGTGTTGCTTGGCATGAGCACCGTTCTCAGAAAATGTTCTAATCAAAAGCACCAGGCAATTTTGGTTTCTGATTATGATTTAATTAGTGTCCGTTTTGGCAGACCTTCAAAGACCCTGCTAAGCACATGTGTAAAGACCCCAGGATGTGGGGGTATAGGCCAGAATGGTCTTATGTTTCAATCTTAGAATGGTCTTATGGTCTTAAATGGCTTCAGATGGTCTTGGATGGCTTGAAAATATCTTCCTTTTTTAAGTATTTCAAAAATGCCTGAACTGCTTGTGCAATGGATTGTATTAGGCATCAGGTAGATTATGTGCCATCCCATATCCCTAAAGCATGCCATTTTGTATCAACATTTGTATTGGTCCTTGTAACTTGTTGAAGTGAAGAGGACTGGAGAAAGGTTGCATGGGCAGTTTAAACAATCTTAATGAGAAGAAGTGGGAAAAGGTGGTTAGCATGGTAACTCCCCACCAGGCAGATACTGACTGGCATTATTTTTTCTCATTACAGATCGATATTGCTGGCACATCTTGCTCATAACAAGTTATCTCATTGAAGTCGGACACAATGGAGGAGCCAATGGAAGCTGAGGAAACTCGCCATATTCTGGCACAGTTCCGCTCAGAAACAGGGGACATTGCTGGTGCTCCTTTCAACCTGCCAGTCACAATCACAAAGGATAAGCTGCAGTTAGTCTGCAATGCACTTCTTGAAAAGGTTTGTGTACCTGTAAATTAGCTATTTTTGTCATGACTGCATGTAAATCTGTACAGTCTCATTTTGTATCACCTTGATATGTGCTGGGCACCAGTACAGTTGTGTTTGTTTGGATGGGGGTCAGATAAACATGCTTGTAGGCAATCTAAAGATAAATTAAAAATGCCCTGTTCAGAGTTCTGCGTGCACAGAGGTAACAGCAGGCGGGCATTTCTGTCATAGTCATGTTATCACATGTGTTGCCGCCCCTTCCAGGGCAGGTTTTCGGCGTGGACATTATCTCTTGGTATGTGTCTTCAATGTCATCAAGTCATCATCCATTTTGACACCTGCGTCAGCCCTTCCTCGTGATGTGGTGACGTCACATCACACGTGGCATCGGCAGGAAGAGGAGCCGGTGCCATACGCCTTCTACGTCGGTGACGTCGAGGTCGCCTCCAGCCTGCAGCAGACGCTGGAGCAGCTGACTGTCGACTCTGAGAAGGTGTTGGACATCATCTACCAGCCGCAGGCCGTGTTCCGGGTCCGGGCGGTGACACGGTGCACCAGGTCAGTCACTGGCGTGTCATGGTAGTCACGCTGACATATCTCAGGCGTGAAGCATACGTGGCTGGATGGCTGTTAGACGCAGACGCGAACAATTTAATGAAGCATTTTGAAGCAAAAAAATTGAAGCAATTGTATGTCATGAGGGAGTCAACAAATTTCAAACAATTTAAAGACATGTAGCACCAGCTTGTCTGTGAACATGATGTCGATTATTTTTTAACTGCGGCCAATGCATCTTGATACATCGTTAAATCACCACTTCAACACAAAATGGTGTGAGAAGTACTTTATGTATGTATTTTACTTAAGTCGTCAAACCTGTCATTCCCTGTCAAGCTCCAATGCACACCCGGTACTGGCTTGCATGTTCTGCTAGCATCTGATGTCACATCAGCAAGAGTGAACTCGAGCTGTTCGATAGCCTGCTTCACTGAGACCCAGACGACTGTCTGCCTCTGGGGACTCGTTAACGCGTGCCGGCTTCAGTGGCGTACGACCGTGTATAACTGCGTCTCTGGGAGCTGGTGTATCGGCCCTGTGTCGCCGTGTGCCGCTGAGTCGGTGTGCCGGTTCTGAGCGTCTGTGTCTGGTCACGATGCCTGCCCGAGCCGGTGCGCCGGCTCTGAGCGGCCTCTGGTTCGTATGCGGCAGCTCGATCTCCGGCCACGCCGAGCCGGTCTGGTCACGATGAACCACCCGCTCTCTCCCCCTCCCCCTCCCCGAGCCGGTGCGCCGGCTCTGAGCGATCTTTGGTCCGTGTGCGGCAGCTCAATCCCCAGCTACGCCGAGCCGGTCTGGTCACGATGAGCCACCCGCTCCCTCCCCCTCCCCGAGCCGGTGCGCCGGCTCTGAGCGATCTTTGGTCCGTGTGCGGCAGCTCGATCCCCGGCTACGCCGAGCCGGTCTGGTCACGATGAACCACCCGCTCCCTCCCCCTCCCCGAGCCGGTGCGCCGGCTCTGAGCGATCTTTGGTCCGTGTGCGGCAGCTCGATCCCGGCCACGCCGAGCCGGTCTGGCCACGATGAACCACCCTCTCCCTCCCCCTCCCCGAGCCGGTACGCCGGCTCTGAGCGGTCTCTGGTCCGTGTCCGGCAGCTCGATCCCTGGCCACGCCGAGCCGGTCTGGTCACGAGGAACCACCCTCTCCCTCCCCCTCCCCGAGCCGGTACGCCGGCTCTGAGCGGTCTCTGGTCCGTGTCCGGCAGCTCGATCCCCGGCCACGCCGAACCGGTCATCTCGGCCAGCTTTTCGCCCGACGGCCGCTCCCTGGCCAGCGGCTCCGGGGACAAGACGGTCCGGTTCTGGGACGTCAGCACAGAAACGCCCCAGCACACATGCACCGGTCAGTCGTCCCTCGGTGTGACGCCACCCAGTCCGTGAGTGACGTCATCCCGGTCAGTGAGTGGCGGCCCGAGCCGGGTCGCGACCGAGCGGTTGTTGCTAGGAGTGGTCTGACTGTGTGATGGCAGCGAGCAGTGGCGTCCTGCACGGAACGAACGCGGGTTGACGTGCGACCTGTTCAGCAAAGTGGGGCTGTATACCAGTCGTTCCCATGAGCGTTTTGTTTAGCGTGGCACGTTTCGCGGGATATACCGTGCTTGTTTATTTCACACCGTGAGACCAATCCACGTCGTCCGGACGTCACAACGGTCACTATTGCATGGTTGTGGTTTGTCCGGCCTCAGCAGTGCCCCTGCCGGGCCACCGTGACTGGGCGCCGCCTGACCGACCGTCGTGTGGCCGGCCGCAGGTCACCGTCACTGGGTGCTCTGCATCGCCTGGTCGCCCGACTGCCGCCTGCTCGCTTCCGGCTGCAAGTCGGGCGAGGTCCGCCTCTGGGAACCGGTCTCCGGCAAGCAGGAGGGCAAACCGCTGACCGGACACAAACAGTGGATCACACACATCTGCTGGCAGCCTTTGCACAGGTGCTGTTGTCTGTCTTCACCTGACGTCCCTTGCCTGTGTGTCAATTGAACTGAAACCGTAGAAAGTCCGTCTTTTGCAGTATCCTCTGTGAACGCCTATTGTGTCGCTGGGCCGCGATTGTCAACTGTCGCATCGTATCGGGCTGCAGACGGCAATGTATCAGACCGTGTTTCAGCTCCGAGCCCGGTCATACGGCTGATGTATCGGGCCGTGTTTCAGCTCCGAGCCCGGTCACACGGCTGATGTATCGGGCTGTGTTTCAGCTCCGAGATGGTCACACGTCTGATGTATCGGGCCGTGCTTCAGCACCGAGCCCGTTCACACGGCTGACGTATCGGACCGTGTTTCAGCACCGAACCCGGTCACACGGCTGACGTATCGGGCCGTGTTTCAGCACCGAGCCCGGTCACGCGGCTGAGGTATCGGGCCGTGCTTCAGCACCGAACCCGGTCACACGGCTGAGGTATCGGGCCGTGTTTCAGCACCGAGCCCGGTCACGCGGCTGAGGTATCGGGCCGTGCTTCAGCACCGAGCCCGGTCACGCGGCTGAGGTATCGGGCCGTGTGTCAGCACCGAACCCGGTCACGTGGCTGACGCATCGGGCGGTGTTTCAGCACTGAACCCGGTCACGTGGCTGACGTATCGGGCAGTGCTTCAGCTCCGAGCCCGGTCACGCGGCTGACGTATCGGGCCGTGTTTCAGCTCCGAGCCCGGTCATACGGCTGATGTATCGGGCCGTGTTTCAGCACCGAGCCCGGTCACACGGCTGATGTGTCGGACCGTGTTTCAGCTCCGAGCCCGGTCACGCGGCTGACGTATCGGGCCGTGTTTCAGCACCGAACCCGGTCACGCTGCTGACGTATCAGGCCGTGTTTCAGCTCCGAGTCGGGTCAGTCTCGACTGCTGGCGTCCAGCTCGAAGGACGGTGACGTCCGCGTGTGGGACGCCCAGCTGCAACGGTGCCTGCGCGTGCTGACGGGGCACCGGCAGTCGGTGACGTGCCTGCGCTGGGGCGGCGCCGACCTCCTCTACAGCGGCTCCCAAGACCGCAGTGTACGAGTGTGGGCCGCCACCGACGTGAGTCTCCGTGGCTGACCGGCGCTGGCTCTGTGTAACAGTAAAAGCGCACTAATAGCTGAGATGAAGCAGAGGCTTTTGTGGGAACATGCAATCAAAAAACACATGTCATAGTGCACAAACACATGTTTTGGTGCACTGGTTCGTTTTAGAACTTCCCACAACGTGTAACTTTGCTTGCAGCGTCAAAAGACTTCACTCAAGGGGCGCAAAATGACTGTTGTAGGAGCGCCCATCAGAATCCAACCATATTTCATTCAAGGATTGCATCTGATTGAAATGCCCAGCATAGCATATAGCGGCTCGTGATGGCTAGTATGTGCTCCATGCTACAGGGAGCCATGTGCCGGGCACTGCAAGGCCACGGTCACTGGGTCAACACGCTGGCGCTGAGCACAGACTACGCCATGCGGACGGGAGCGTATGACCCGGCCAGCGGCGACGTCGGCCATCTAGCGGACAAACGCACAGGTACTACTTACGCGTGCTTCCGCATCAGCTGACGGCTTGCCGTCGCCGTATCGACGTTCATCGCTTATGCAAACGTCTTTCTGCTATGGGAGAGGACCAGCGAGTATGCGCTCGTTGAATGAAGGCATGTTTTACAGACGATGAGAAGTTGGCAGCCGCCAAGAAGCGGTACGCGACGTTACTGGCATCTAGCGGTGGCGAGGAGAGACTGGTATCGGGCAGTGACGACTTCACCATGTTCCTCTGGAATCCAGTGAAGGGCACTAAGCCTCTGGGTGAGTGGATCCATCATCAATCATAACCAGGAGATGAGTTATGGTGCACATGGCTGTATCAGGATAGTCGAAGCGTGCGGTCGTGCAGAACACAACGCACGCGTGGACGCTACACTCCAGTGAGGCGGCGTCACACAGTTCGTATGTAATGAAGCAGCAGACATGTTCGCGACTGGTACGGTTTCTTTCGCACCTTGAAGAGTAAGAAATTAAGTCAGTGCAGTCAGGGACAATCTGACATTCCTTACACATGTCCTGTGCATCACGCAGCGCGCGTGGTAAATGTGTTTGAGTCCGGGTACGCACGGTGGCGCCGAGTGTCCCACGGCTTGTGGCGTCGTCCTCCCCGCCGCGGCCCGTCTCGCGCCGCGTGGTGAGGTCACGCCGTCTGTCGGCAGCGCGGATGACCGGCCACCAACAGCTGATCAACGACGTCCGCTTCTCGCCGGATGCCCGGCTCATCGCTTCCGCCTCGTTCGACAAATCGATACGCCTCTGGGAGGGCAAGACGGGAAAGTGAGTGCTTGACGGCATACTGTGACCGGGCTGTCTGGCAATGGTGCGACCAACAGGGCGTCTTCTGACCCAGGTTTGCTGCCTTGTTGAAGCTTTGCCTGCCCGGTGTGTCTTGTGCCGCTCTGGCATAAGATACAGTTTGTATGGAGCCCCAAGATGTGTGCTTGGAGCACCGGACCGGAGGAAGGCAGCCTCTTGTCAGGCAGCAGTAGCCTGCCGTCAAGATAAGGCCACCCACGTGCGTTGGAAGGGGTAGCCATCCCTCATCCCTCAGTGTCTAGAGGGGGGGGGGGGTTGCTCCCCACCCTAACCCCATCCCACCCATGACAGGGATGGCGCCGAATCAGCGGCGCCTGGCGTCTCTGTGACAGGCGTGCGTAGTTGTCCGGCACAGTCGTTGAGGGCCATCTAGTGAGCCAGGTGTTGGTATTACCTCCCCATGCATGCATTGCTAAAGTGCGGGCGCTAAGCCGTTGTGAACTCCGCCGCTGGTGCGATGGATGTGTACGGACATCCGCCCTTGGGGCCGAAAAAGTGGCATTCTTCACCATTGCGGCGCAGAGGTAGTTTGACAAGTGCCGGGTCATAAGTCCCCAGTCTGGACTTACCATCCGACGGGCCTGGATCGTGAGTACAGAGGCCAGGACCGTGTGGTGGTGACCGGCTGCACGCCAAGTGGCAGGACAGGGGGCAGAAGAGCCGGCGCCGCCACCGGCGGCCCGCCCCGGCTGCGCTGACCTGACCCGGCCGGTCACAAGTCGCCGGTCGGCCCTTTTGCCCTGACCCGGCCGGGCACAAGTCGCCAGTCGGTTCCGTTGCCCTGACCCGGCCGCTCACAAGTCGCCAGTCGGTTCCGCTGATCTGACCTGGTGGGTCACAAGTCGCCAGTCGGTTCCGCTGACCTGACCCGGCCGGTCACAAGTCGCCAGTCGGTTCCGCTAACCTGACCTGGTCGGTCACAAGTCGCCAGTCGGTTCCGTTACCCTGACCCGGCCGGTCACAAGCCGCCAGTCGGCCCCGCTGACCTGACCTGACCCGACCGGTCGGCCATAAACTCCGCCATGCGCGAACGTAAATGTCGCCTGTCTGGCGCCTTCCATTGCCTGCCGTCAGCTGTCGAATGCCGATAGGTATGCACTACTGCCTACTATTGAACGCACGTCCATACAAGATCAAGGAGCCCCCCCCCCCCCACACACACACACATACACGCTGATAACACTGTTCTCAGTTGAGTAGGGATTGATTGATATTGATCGCAGACATCAATACGTCCCGATCACCAAGACATCCTCATTCATTCAGAGCCCTCCTGACGAAGTTTTGGCCGACGCCTCAAGGCAAGCTGCTGGTGCCCGGCTGGCCGCTACCGCGAGACAAAATCTCCGCGAAATATCATGGCAGATGACAGGTTATCAGTTCCGCTGCTGTCTCTGACAGGGGCTCACGAGCTCTCGCGCGCCTGACGACCTGACTCGGCAGCTATGGACGGCTAATGGTCGGCGGGTGGCTCGGTGCTGGCGGCGGCGCATACCGCCGCGTCGGGGCGGCGGGCTCTGACAGCGCCCGGTGTTACCGTTGGCGCGGCGGCGGCGCGAGGTGCAGATCTGGGCCCCGCCGCCGCCTGCCGAGCCGCCGCCGTGATCACTCATTAATTGGCCGAGCACCTGAGAACACAAACATTGGCGGCGGGCGTCCGGCCTCTTATGAAGCAGCGGCTCCCGTCTGCTAGTTGTGCCATTCATCTAGGTCAGACTGCGGCACGGCTGGTGTTGGGAATAGCCGGTCGCCGCGGGTTACGGTCCGTGTTGCATAGTGTCCGACTCCCCCGCGGCGGTGGCATTGCCCGCGCTTGTCTGACTGACGGAGGGACGTAACCTACCACAGCCGCCGGGTGTGTCTTTCGCAACTGCCTGACTGATGGAGGGATCACAACCGCCGGCTGTGTCTCTGGACCTGTCCTGTCTGACTGACGGAGGGATGTAACCCACCACAGCCGCCGGGTGTGTCTCTGAACCTGTCCTGTCTGACTGACGGAGGGATGTAACCCACCACAGCCGCCGGGTGTGTCTCTGAACCTGTCCTGTCTGACTGACGGAGGGATGTAACCCACCACAGCCGCCGGATGTGTCTCTGGACCTGTCCTGTCTAACTGACGGAGGGATGTAACCCACCACAGCCGCCGGGTGTGTCTCTGGACCTGTCCTGTCTGACTGACGGAGGGACGTGACCCACCACAGCCGCCGGGTGTGTCTCTGAACCTGTCCTGTCTGACTGACGGAGGGATGTAACCCACCACAGCCGCCGGGTGTGTCTCTGAACCTGTCCTGTCTGACTGACGGAGGGATGTAACCCACCACAGCCGCCAGGTGTGTCTCTGGACCTGTCCTGTCTGACTGACGGTGGGATGTAACCCACCACAGCCGCCGGGTGCGTCTCTAAACCTGTCCTGTCTGACTGACGGAGGGACGTGACCCACCACAGCCGCCGGGTGTGTCTCTGAACCTGTCCTGTCTGACTGACGGAGGGATGTAACCCACCACAGCCGCCAGGTGTGTCTCTGGACCTGTCTGACTGACTGACGGAGGGATGTAACCCATCACAGCCGCCGGGTGTGTCTCTGGACCTGTCCTGTCTGACTGACGGAGAGACGTGATCCACCACAGCCGCCGGGTGTGTCTCTGGACCTATCCTGTCTGACTGACGGAGGGACGTAACCCACCACAGCCGCCGGGTGCGTCTCTGAACCTATCCTGTGTGACTGACGGAGGAACGTGACCCACCACAGCCGCCGGGTGTGTCTCTGAACCTATCCTGTCTGACTGACGGAGGGATGTAACCCACCACAGCCGCCGGGTGTGTCTCTGAACCTGTCCTGTCTGACTGACGGAGGGACGTGACCCACCACAGCCGCCGGGCGTGTCTTTGGGCCTGTCTGACGGACGGAGGGACGTGACCCACCACAGCCGCCGGGTGTATCTCTCGCACCTGCTACAGGTGTCATTCACTGACGACTGGGTTGACGTACCGCGATGTGTCGAAAGAAGACAGGCGTTCTACAGCCAAAATGTGTGGTATGTATAGTGTGATTTGTGTGCGTGGGATACACATAAAACGTGAATGTAAAATGTGTTGGTAAGTTCTTACGTGAAGAGATCTGCGATTTTCCACCTATTTCTTGGAACATGTATTTTCTCCCTCAGAAGCCAATTGAGTAAAGCCCAAATTGACGGAAAGGGTTTTTGCGAGCCGAACATTCGAGCTCGACTATAGCAATGGCTTATGGCTTGAAGTTCCAACGATTTGAAGCGGTCCCGGGATCAACAGTTCTTTTTGCAGACCACGGCGAAATACGAACACGTGATAACTACGAGAAACCACGCATTTTTGAACCCGCATGTACTAAAAATATGCTCCTGGAATAGTCCCAGTCCTTTGACGGAGTTTTGACCTGCACTCTGGCACTCTACTCTGGCCTTTGCACTCTACAAGATCTACCATCACATCTAACCATTGGAGGGGAACGCGTATATCATCCCAGAAGTGAATAACCACAGCTTGTCAAATCAAAATGCAAATTAAAACAAACCACTTCGTGGAAGTGGTTGGCACCTGGTCGTAAAGGTGGCCCAGTCGCACCCGTGTCGTGGCCGCCGGGCGTGCGTCAGTACACTTCCCAGGACCTCCCCTTAACAAGGCACTGTGCAGCGGCCAGCCGATCGCTCCAGGGCCATTTGTGGCGGAGCACGCCGCCCGACAGCGAGGCGGAGACAAACGGCGCGACCGTCCTATGCCGCGGCTGTCCAACTGATGGAAAATGTGGCGCACGTGATGTTGTGTCCGTAAGGCGGTGCTTGTTTCGTTTGCTTCCGTTTCCCTTGCCGGTCGACGCGCCTGCTTGACAGATGGCTTCTAGTTCGTACACTGTCAGCTCGCAAGTGTCTTGCCCCACACCGATCCCGGGAGGTTATTACAGGCATGCCTTACGGACATGGGTTGCAGTACTTTTGAACTGGCAGAGATCTTGGTGTGTCCCGTCGCCTGAGATTACCCGAGGTCAAAAGAGCTCGCCATCAAAATGGCGTCAGATAATAGACGTCGTGCCAGGAATATGTTTTGGACTTAGGTATCTAAAAACGTCGTTTCTTGTAATAGCCGTGTTCGCGTGTCTGTGTGCGGTCCACCAAAGATATGCCTATTATGAGGACTTTCGAAAGCTGTTGAAGCCGTAATTCCTCGGCTTCCGGCAAATTATCAGGTCTGGAATTAGCTTCAGAAACCACACTGATCCATTTTCTCAGGGGTGAATAGATCGATGTCGAAGAAAATTAGCATTACCGGTACATTGTTAACACTCGCCAGAGTGGCCGGTTGGATACCCTGCGCTCGGGTGGGTGAGTGGGTTAATTTGCCCCCCCCCCCGAGATCTCAGGCACTAAGAAAGCTAGACACTCTAAATTTACAGGGTGTGTTGCCCTGTACGTGAGCCCACATAGGCGAAAATTTGAAGTTCTCAGGTCGGGACGTTCAGGCCAAATAAGTTGAAGCAATGTCAAAGTCCGGGTTGGTTTCCAAAGCACCCGCGGAACCTAAACACCCGTTCTAAGCAAAAGGTGACATGGTCATTTAAGGTTATATACCTTCTTTGACCTTTTGGAGGTCATGGTGCCCAAATTCATACAGGACCGTTTGGGTTTTGCATTTGAATAAGTGACAAAGAGTACTCTAGGCAGTATGTTCAATAAAACCAAATTTTGACCGGGTCATTTTGGTCAGTGCCCTATTCTGACCGTAAAGAAATCCATGGAAGAAGTATAATGCAGTCACAGTTATCAATAAATTCGAAGTGAGTACCAGAAACTACCCCGTACAGCAAGCCATAGAGTAATAAAACAGGTTGTTTTTTACCTTGGCCGGACCTTCGTACCTGACTCTAGGTCAATCTAATTTGTTCATTTAACTGTTATGTTGCCTAAGAAAGTATCTCAGAGATGTATGGCTTCGTCTAGCACTCCGCTGTAGCATGAGATTTAACAATTCCCTAGAAATTGACTTCGCTGAATCCATGGCCTGACCTTGACCGGCCGTAGGTCAGTGACCTTACAAGGTTCATCTAAATTTTTGACACCAAACGATCCGCTTTTCAATTTCCCACAGCTATGAAAAATTTGGCGCCGCTACGCCCTGCCGATCGACCACCATTCTGGATAAACCTTCAGGAGGGGAGGGGAGGGGGGCAGTTTGATCCCCCACCCGAGCACGTGACAGCCAATCTCGAAATGATCAATGTAATGATGCCGGGTCAGCTCTATGAGCTATCCAAATACTTTGTAAAAAATATGCTATCTAGTTTTTAGCCAATTGTGCAATGTGTGGGGACGCAGTCGTAAAGATAAAGAAGTAAAACAGCGAGCCAGCTAGGTATACAGTGTAAACGGCTGTAGGCGGAGTGTGTTGCCTGTCGGCTCCAGCCCGGTGCCGTTGTCGGCCCCGCCCCAGCCCGGTGCCGTGGTGTGGCACCGCTCCAGCCCGGTGCCGTGGGCCCCCACCCCAGCCCGGTGCCGTTGTCGGCCCCCACCCCAGCCCGGTGCCGTGGTGTGGCGCCGCTCCAGCCCGGTGCCCTGGTGTGGCCCCCGCCCCAGCCCGGTACCGTGGTGTGGCCCCCACCCCAGCCCAGTGCCGTGGGCCCCCGCTCCAGCCCGGTGCCGTGGGTCCCAGCCCCAGCCCGGTGCCGTGGTGTGGCGCCGCTCCAGCCCGGTGCCGTGGTGTGGCGCCGCTCCAGCCCGGCACCGTGGTGTGGCCCCCCGCCCCAGCCCAATGCCGTGGGTCCCCGCTCCAGCCCGGTGCCGTGGGTCCCAGCCCCAGTCCGATGCCGTGCTGTTGCCCCAGCCCGATGCCGTGATGTGGCCCCCGCCCCACGGCCGGCTCGCCCATCAGCGTCGTCTGACGCCTGTGTGACACGCGCGCTCGGCAGGTTCGTGGCGGCGCTGCGCGGCCACGTGCAGGCCGTGTACATGGTGGCCTGGTCGGCCGACTCCCGCCTGCTGGTCAGCGGCAGCGCCGACTCCACGCTCAAAGGTGGGCGGCGGCACCTTTGTGGTGTGTACGCCCGGGTCAGGAGCCGACTATTCCGCCGCCCGGCCTCACGCTCGGCCCATAACGGGACGCCTCGTGATCGATGGATGTGCAAGGGTTGAAATAATGCTCTTCATTGCCGTTGTTTGCTACTGTTTGTGCTGGTTGCTTCTTACAAAAGCATGGCTGGTACTTTTTGTAAGCTTTTTTTGTGTTTTTGTCCGGCTGCCTTTTCTAGCGTTGTTCGTTGTGTTGGACCTCCTGTTTCGTTGCTTCTTCGCCCTTTGTGAGAAGTCTGAGTGCGCTGCCGCGCCGTGTGCGCCCACTCCTCCGTTCGTCCGTGCTGGCATGTCTTCACTATGCTCCCCCGCCTCCTCCCCTTCCTCCGGTTGCGTCCCCGCTCGCCGACGCGTCGGTGGCGCGCGCGCGCGGGCGGCCGGCGTTCGGCGCGGACGACCGGGCACCAGCGCCGGCGCCGGCCCAGCTGTGGCCGTCCGGCCGGCGGCTCACGCCTGGCCGCGTCTGTCCCCAGTGTGGTCGATGAGGAGCCGCAAGCTGCAGCTGGACCTGCCCGGCCACGCGGACGAGGTGTTCGCCGTCGACTGGTCCCCCGACGGCCAGCGCGTGGTCAGCGGCGGCAAGGACAAGCTGCTGCGGATGTGAGTCGCGCCGCGGCGGGCGGGCGGCGCGGCTGCTGTCGTCGGAGAGTGCCGTAGAGGGTCTCACTAGGGGGGCTGCTGTCGTGGGAGTGCCGGGAGGTGTCTGACCAAGACTGCTGTCATCGGAGAGGGCTGGGTGGAGGGAGGCTAACTGAGCTGCTGTCGGAGAGTGGCGAGGGGGGGGGGGGCTGGCCAAACTGCTGTCGGAGTGTCGGGGGCGGCGGCAGGCCAAGCTGCTGTCGGAGTGTCGGGGGGGAGGGGGGGGGGGTAGGCCAAGCTGTCGTCGGAGTGTCGACAGGGGGGTGGGGGGCGCAGGCAAGGCTGTCGTCGGAGAGTGACGAAGGGAGGGGGCTGGCCGAACTGCTGCCGTCGGAGTGTCGATGGAGGGGGGGGGGGGAAGGCCAAACTGCCGTCGGAGTGTCGAGGGGGGGGGGGGGGAGGCGACCGAGCCTGGCGCTGTTGATCCGGGCCGCCGGATTTGCATTGTCGCCAGCCGGGAGTGGATTGGTTTCGGCCGACCTTCAAGGCCGGTCGGTGGTGATCGATTTTGGCGGCGTGGTGCGCCGACTCGGCGTGTGCCGCCTTTGTTACCGGACGCCGGCGGGCAGTGGAGGCGGGCGGACGCCGCGGCGCGCGCGCGCGCGCGCGGCTCCGCCGCCGGCGGCCCGCAGGCGGTGACCTCGCCGTCGACCCCGCGCCGGCTGACACGTGACCTGGGGCCCCCAGATGGCGGCGATAGCGGGCCGACGGTGGCGGTGGCGAGCTGCCGCCCGGCCGGGCCGCTATTTATACACGTCTGGCACGCCAGCGGCGCCGGGCCGCGCCACCACCGACCGGACCACGGTCAGGGCCGGCGGCCGGTGACACCCGGGAGCTGGGCTTGAGGTGGCCGGCCTCCGCCGTGCTGGCGGCGCTGCTCATTCAGCCGAGACGGACGATGTTCTGAGCTGTATTTGTTTGCGCAATACACGTTTCACATCGCCAGATCGAGTCACGGATGTACCGGCTTGAGGGCTTGGCGCTCTCGCTGGAAGCGTGGCATACATCTAGCGAGTGAAGCTGGTAGGTGGTGGGGGGGGGGGGGGGGGGGGGGTGGGAGAGGGGGGACAGAGGGAGGGGTTAGACGTGGCTCCGAGCCAGCGTTGCTCGGACGCTCTCGACAATCGGGCACCCCTGGCCGTGTCTGGCGGTGCGGCGCTGGCGGCACGGCCGGGATCTGCTTTAGCCGGACTGTACGGATAACGGAGCTGTTTTGTACTGCGTCTGCACTGCTGGCAAGACGTGGGTGGTGGCGTAGCAGACGTTACCAAGCGCATAGAATTGCCGGGTGGCAGAGGCCACTGCAGCTCAGTCAGCGGACGCGCTCTGTCATGTAATCATCGGGCTAACATCGTAGTCGTCGACCGAATTGTAAGCGACACCACTGTGCATATATTTGTTAGTACTCGTATTCTGTGTTAATTGTCATTGGGCATCTTTACAACAAACAGCAGATATGACTTTGCTTCCAGAGAGGCGCGACACCTGAGATAACTCTTCTGCTTCGAAAGCTGATAAGTTTCACCCGTGGCCGTAACATCGCAAGCATCGCGTGCAGCTATTGTTAGCTGGCTGCTGCCACGGTGCGGTGGGATTGCTGGGCTCGGGGAATTAAAACAGATGCACGTCTTACAGGAAATGAAACGAATACATTCGCCTCTTGGGTTCTGCAGCACACTGAGTGGCGTGTCCGATCGTGCACACAATGTAGCCATTATTCCGTCGCAGCTCACTCAAAATAGTAAAAGCCTCCTCAGATTAGATGCTTTTGTATGTCCGTTAGCTGCACACCGTTCCGCCTGGTTAATAGATCTGTGTCCCTTACAGTCATCTGTAGTCCATTATCCGCCATACGCGAAGGTATCAACGTCACACAGTCACTTAACAAATTACGAGCACATATTAAAGCTGGCTGCTTCGCAGGGTCGGGACTGTCAAATTGTAGCCGCCGAAACCCCAACTCTCGTTCAAAATATTCCGTTGGTGGAGAGATATCTCATATGGGACGATACTGCGACGGCGGCGATCTTTGATCTGGGGTTGGGGGCGTGGGTGGGCGGCTGAGCTGGCGGCCGGGAGCGCGTGCGTCGGGCGACTGGCCGACCGACCGGAGACAGCGGGGCTCTGATTCGTCAGCGGCGATCGATGGCGGCCACCGGCTGGTGACGGACCCACCACCGGCACGCGCCCGTACCTGCCGTGGCAAGGGAGGGACCCATCACCGGCACGTGCCCGTGCCTGCCGTGGCAATTGAAGGACCCACTGCTTTTACGCACCCGTACCTGCTGTGACTCGATAGGGACCCATCGCCGGTACGCGTTCGTACCTGACGCGGCTGGGAGGGACTCATTGCCGCCACATGAATGCACCTGCCGGGGCGAGGGAGCTGGTGACGATGCCAGCGGCCGTGTCCACCGAGGTGAGAGAAAGACCCACTACCGGGCGCGCGGCTGCGCCTGCCGAGGTAAGGGAAGGACCCTCTGCCGGGCACGCGGCCGCGCTCGCCGAGGCTTGGGAGCTGGTGACGGTGCCAGCGGTGGCAGGACGACGCCCCACCGTTCCCGTGCCCGCACCAACCTGGAATGCCCGCTCGCGAACACCCCCAGCCGGCCGGCTGGCCGTCGACGGAAGGGGGAAGGGAAGGATCGGAAACGGACGGGCTGGGGAAGCGCCAACGTCCTCGCGAGCTTAGCGGCGCGTCGGGGGATGTTCGCAGCTAGCCATGCGGCTTGTGTCACGCAAGGCTCGTACGGCTTTCAGCTTAAGTCGAAGGGTTGGATGTGCCCTGGTACCAGAGCTGTTTGCGCGATGAAGGAAGGTGCGAGAGATGCCGGCAGTGTCCGAAAGATGTCTAACTGTACGTTTATTCACCGAATGAGTGGTAGGAGTCGTGGCTGGTTCAAACCAGCGCCGTTTCCAGATCAGGAAACGGCGAGGTCTGTGGCCGCGTAAGCCCAGGGTTCGCAGGGGAAAGCGCCCGCATACAAAGTCGCGTGGTCCGCGTATTTAAAGCGTTTGGCGAAAACAAATGTCATTGCAAATATCGCGTCTTATAATTAGCATGGCGGAGGGTCATTTGTGACCTGTTCAAGCTATTGCCAGCCACTGCGTCATAGCGAAAGCATTGCCCATTTTCTCCCCCCGGCGATGAAGCTATCAGGGACGCTCTTATGTGATGGCCTCTGACGGAAACGGGGCGGACTGAGTCCGCGCGAGTGCCAACGCTGCTCGGAGGATCAATGGCTTAACTATTACCTTTCGAAAGGGGGCTCCGCTCCACCGGCTCGTTCTTATCCGCCACTAATGGTTTGCGCCGCTGACTCATTGGGGCATTGACTCGTCGCTGACTCAGACGGGTCTGGGGCATTGTCACGCCACCGCTGAGTCAGTAGCAGAGCCCCGAGCTCCGTCCGGCTCTGTTTTAAGCTCAGCAATTTGAAATCATTGGCTGTTCTGGGATGGTGGAGATGTTTAATATATGTTAATTGCAAGAAAACACGAGTGACCTGTTAATTGTTAGCGGGCTACGTGGGATGTAATTTAATCAAATCATTGTTTACTGCGGAGATCTGTGCGGTCCGGGAAAGCTATCCAAACATAACCACAACGTTTACATCAACAAGCAACCATCCTGACATTCGAAGATGCGTTGAGTTGAATCTCGCGAGCAGTTCTCTGTAGCCGTTTTCCTGGAAGAATATTTTGCTCCATGAACCGAAGTCCAGAGCTGTGCGAATGCTACATACTACGTTGCGTCCCCGTCGCGTAAGCCGTGCCGTGCGCGAATTTCTACGCCATGCATTTTCCCATCAGCGCCTTCCATTGGCAATATCTGTCCCCGACCCTATAGCACCACACTACAGTACACAGCCCGCATAACCGCATCAGCTACATTATGCTTTGAGTGCCTTCGCTACGGACAGCCGCACGTGGATTGTCCATAGTGGACCCCGTGTGCGCGCGGCACAAGCGGCCCCACGCGGACTTCCCGCGGCGGGTGCGGGCGGCGGGCCGTCGCCCTCCGCTGTTGAGGCACCTCAGACTGAAAGACTGTGACCGTGGCGACCGACGCGGCCCGTCCCTGACGCCGCACGGCCGGCCCAGGCATTCCGCACCGCCGGCCACTGCGCCGCGGGCGGCCCCGGGAAGCACGCGACCTTGACCTGGTGCGTGGCAGCGGCGGCGGCGCTCCAGAGGCGCCTCGTCCCTCCGGGCCGACCTATCGCCGCGCGTGACGTTTCCTTCAGCGGCCCGGCGGGTGTTGAGCCAGCGGGCGGACGGGCGGCTCCCGGACCAGGTCTGGGCGGCGGACGGGTCCTCTGGCGATGAGACCGCACCGCTCGGCGCTCGCTGTGACGCCCCGGTGTAGGCACGGGTTGTTGGGCGTTCCGTGCGAGGTGCGTCTGTGCCGAGATTCCGTGACCTGAGCCGAGATGCCGTCTCGTGAGCCGGGACCCGTCCACACGCGCGCGTCAGACGATGCTGGGCAGGCCGACGCACGGTCACCACGCCCGGTCCTGCCCTACCGCACCGTCCATACCCCATTTTGATATAGTTTATCTGTATCACAGTGGTGCACTCAGTTCCCGCGCCGAGCCCATGTGTCGTCCCACGCCAAGTTTCTCTTGCAGCCGATGCCGTCTTCCTCTCACGCGACTGTCCTCTTCAAGCCGATGCCGTCAATCTCATCCCATGCTTCCGTCTTCTTCTGGCCCATCTCGTCGTCCTCGTTTTCACACTACGGCTCTCTTGCAGTCAGGCTCGTCCTAGTCTGACATCACGGTCCACTTCCAGTTGGGCTCGTCCTCGTCTCACACCACTGTCCGCTCGGGCTCGTCCTCGTCTCACACCACTGTCCGCTCGGGCTCGTCCTCGTCTCACACCACGGTCCCGCTCGGGCTCGTCCCTCGTCTCACACCACGGTCCACTTCTGTCGGGCTCGTCGTCGCCGCTGGCGCTGCTGTAGCGGCGGCGGCCGTACTCGGGTCGTGACCCCGTGATGGAGCGCACCTCCAGGTCGTCCGAGTCCGTGTCCGACGCCTGCCAGGAGGGCGGCCGCGGCTCCCGGCCGTATTGCCACCAGCGCCGGCCGCCACACGTCCTGCCGGGTCGGGCCGCGGTCAGGTCACGCGGGCTTCGCATGGTCAGAGGTCACTCAGGTCAGGAGCCAGACGTTAGGGGCTGCACAGGTCAGCGCTCATACGGGTCAGGCCGCGTGACAGGAGCGAAATCGGTGAGGAAGTCCAGAGATCAGACGGGGTTGCACAGTTTGACTAGAGACTATACAGGTCAGCAGTCACCGTCAGAGGCTGCAGATGCGGAGGTCACATTTCTCAGAAATTGTGCAGGCCCTAAGCCACAAGTGGCAAGGTCGTGCTGGTCCATGTAATGTAGGTCACAAATCACAGATTGTCAAAGCATGGGTCAAAGTTCGTTTTTCAAGATGTGGCTGTATAACAATGCAGCTTGTTCAGAATGCCGCTTTCTGTCATCTGGGGAATCTGGTACCCAAGGGGCATGCAATCCAGGGTTATCCGAAAACATTACTGGGCATATAATGAAGTGAAACATTCATGTAGCATGCATATTAAAAGCATTCGTTGCTTAGAAGTTGAAGCAGGATCGATTGGGCCGCGCTCTACGTCTCTTTGTGAGTGTGTCACGTAGCGAGTCGATGGCTCGACCTTGCGCACATTTCGAGACACTCCCGCGCCAGAACCTCCACAACGGTCAAAAGCGGGGGAGCGGGCTACGCGGAAGGCTTCTGATGCGTTTCCAAATCATGCCAAGCCCACGGTCGTAGCTGTTAAAATCTGCAAAGCTGACAGAAAGTTATTATTTTCCCCAAAGGTGAAGTCTATGTCATTCTACCTCCTGATAAACGAGCGGTATGTTCTGGCCAGGTATTTGTCGAACCTGCGCTTTCTAAGCGACGCGCCACCGGCCTTACAAAAGTGCAAAGAAACATGAGGCAAATAAGGACGTCAGTTTCAAGTCACTCACGTTCACGCAGTATCGGATACTTATTATCAATGACACCACACGACGACAACGACTCGCGTATATTCGCCACTTAAAGGCGTGAGCTCCGGAAAGCTGGACAGAAGGACGGTGCTCCACCTTTTTCAATCAGCATTATGCCCCGTTTGGTACATGGAAAGAAACAACGAAGTGTGGTTCACTCCCTGAACTGGTTCTCGCCCATTGCGGTGGACACATGTGTGGATGGACACACTTGCACTGCCAAATGGGACTGTGCGAGCAGGGTCACAATGGCCCTGCAGGCATGTCGGCACGTCTTCCTCGTTACTGCTCACACGGGCCGTGCCCTACTGGCGGTGAAATGTGGAAACTGGCGCTGCTGCGACCTTATGCAGCCAGTATTTGGCTCATCGGATGGCCTATTAGGTATCGACATGTCCGTTTACGAGCACCACAAACTACGGTCAGCGACCCCAGGTTATAAACCGAGGGCCTGGCTTTCTGTGTATTTGAAGGGCTCGAGTTTACCCTCACCCTCCCTTCCCCCATTGTTTCAGAACGTGTGTAATGGGCTTAAAATGTAGATCCGGTTCAGTCACTTTAAAAAAAGCTTTAAGTTGGAGCTATTCAGATATTTTAATGGTTGTTTTATCATTTGTTGTGAAGACCCTCAAGTGATGCCAACTACACGGAACCGGACCGGTTGCAAACGATATAACTACATACAAAATTAATCGCAAATGTAGGCGCTGTGATAACCCCAGGCTTACACCAAACCCCTCGTCCTGGATTAACAATAGGGCGACGTGGATATGGGTCAATATAAGGGGCGGGTAATTGTACAGAGTTGTAGGCGTTCAAAAGGAATGATCGAGAAGGTTGTAGACAGCACTCGTCAGCACAGACAGACAGACGTCTCTTGCTATATCTGACCTGCTTGCCGGCGCTGACGTCATGGTTCAGGACTCCCGGAATCCGCGTTTTGGAAGCGGCGTACCCGGATTCTCAGCACAAGCTCAAACACTAACGTGCGTGGCGCGTGGGCGCCGTGAGGTGCCGGTGGAAAAACACGGTCCCATTTATCCACAGCGCCATATGGCTGGCGGTCGAAGGTGGGCTGTTCCGACTGGAAAGGACGCCTTGGTCGGCAGCTTTCTAGCGTTATGCAAGCCTGATTCACGGCTCGCTGGGCACAGCACGATGGCGTGCTATTTCACTATCGGCAATGTCTGAATGTGGTAGCTACTTAGTGACGTCACTGGGTAACCAGAGACGTCCAAATAGTTGCAGTTGCAACGACCAGTGGCATCCAGAGAGGTATTGTAAGAAACGCCATTGCATTCGGTGTCGTTTACGCACTTTTTCTGGATAGCATAGGCTTCCGTGTCATTATTCCGTCTCATGCTTGTGCGCTACCATATCAGCACATGCGCAGAGCACAGTGCGCCACCCGCCCACCGGTGGGGAATGCTGCTGGTTCCGGCCTCGTTGCCTGCAACCGTCCCTGAAGTCGTCTCTAGCGGTGGCCAACGAGACGCCACCGGCTCCCCGAGGCGTAATATTTCCGGACCGGCAATCACCGCCGCGCTCGCTCACCTGTTCGGGCGGCGCCTGCGCCCTCCGCTGGCACGGAATGACCGTGCACGTTTCCAGGCGGCCGGCGCCGTACTCAGGGTACACCGTGCGCAGGATGACGTAGCTGGGCTGACGGCCAGCGTCCGGCAGGTACGGTCTTCCGTCCGGCTGGTACGAGTAGGAGCGGCCGGGCGGCGGCAGGCCGGCGCGCTCGTCCCGATGGTAGGAGAGCGGC